>NC_134687.1:303266439-303582511 GCF_050947455.1 Rhinoderma darwinii
GATAGGGGAGCAGGACGTTCCCCTGTCTCTTGTGTGCAATGTATTGCAGACATGATAGCAGTTAGGCTTCACCCACTAGCTCACTGAAAACTGAGAATTGGAGATAGGGCCTGCAGAGGGGAAAACTGCAGGATATAAGTCATATAATGTTAAAAAATAGTGTTATTCCTCATGTGAACACATACAGTATGACAGCTTATTCTGAAAAGTCACCTAAAACGTTAAGTATGCTTTAACTTTTGTGATGCTAGTCAATTGACCTCTAATAAATTGTGAACGGGTAAACTCTCTATGTTCTGTTTTCTCAAGCATGAGTTCCAGATATTGTTTTGATGGACATAATGCTAAAAGCTACTATATAAAGTGATCCTCAAAGAAGGTAGCTGACATTTCGGGATTCACCATACAAATATGAATTTAGAAGTTTGTGAACAGTAAAAATGATTTCTGAATATTTGACACTGTCCTTTATAGAAGTATAGATTATTATTAGTATTGGATCAAAAAGGGGACCATATCCAAAGCTTTGGTCAATGATACTCTGAATAGTCCACTGGTCCAATTGTGTACTAAGCGTTCATGGTCATGGGACCATTATTGTTCACCTGATATATAAATGATTTAGAGGATGGGATTAATAGCACGATTTCTATCAATGCAGATAACCCCAAACTTTGTGATGGAAGATATTTGTGTTTCAAGCAGCTGCAGACTGAGTGTTTGGTCATTCTATGATGATGGAGAGATAAAACTGGGAGAATCACTAGTGGAAAAGGATATTAAAAAAAGCACTAGTTCGACCTCATCTAGTATAAAAAAAAATTAAAAAAAAGGATGCCCTGGAGTTTAAAAAGTGAACAGGCAACAAAATTAAGGGACACAGAGGATCTTAGTTTTGAGCAGAGACTAATGAGAATTTCCACTCAAAATTGAAAGATGTCCATTGATTAGTAAATTTAAGGTTAGGGCAGTCGCCAAATAACTATGATTGATGGAATTGCCTCTCATGTGGTGATCTGCACCTTCCCTAGTATATATGAGCCAACAATG
Organism: Rhinoderma darwinii; assembly: GCF_050947455.1. NCBI lineage: Eukaryota > Metazoa > Chordata > Amphibia > Anura > Rhinodermatidae > Rhinoderma > Rhinoderma darwinii. The sequence continues at coordinate 303,267,490 of NC_134687.1, forward strand.
TTCTTCCCGAACTGAATCTAGAGTCCAACTGAGCACAGTTTTATTTATTTTAAAACATTTATTGCCAGTGACTTGCGTTGACGTGAGCACTCTGACCTGGCCAGGGCGCCTCATTTTAGCTCCCGTGTCTGCATGCCACAGAAGTCAAGTCATATAGCCATGCTACACATACTCTAAGGCCCCATGCACACGACCGTATTTTCTTCTATCCCGAAATACCGTACGTAAATAGGGTCCGTATTGCATCCGTATTCCATCCGTATATACGAATCCGTAAAAAAGCGGGAGAATGCAAATGATGTTATCAGCATGTTGCATAGCAACGCTTTCATAAATATGGACAGTATACGGATGCACATTCGTAGCCGTACGTATTTACGGAAGCTCCCATAGACTTCTATGGGAGAGTCCTTGCCGTAATTATGGACAAGAATAAGACAGGTTATATAATTTTTTCAGCACGGACACCAATCAGTAAAAATACTGAAATGTGTCCGTGGCCAATAGAAATGAATTGGTCCGTAATTACTGATGAAAAATACGGTCATGTGCATGGAGCCTTACTGTATAATTTTGCTCAGTCAACAACTCGACCACAAGGTGGGACCAATACTTTTGGATTCCACATAGCAGCAGTGATTTAAATACAGAGAAATATGCCTTCCAGCTGTTAAGGATCTGCCTGGCACAGCTTCTGTGTCTACGCCCATAGGTAATCAGTCTGCACCTGCTTCTATGTCTGACACCATCTTCCACCACTCAGGATGGCAGGCTTAGGAGTGGGAGAGCCTATCACAGCCTGGCCAGACGGAGCTAGCTCCCGCCCTCTGTCTATTTATACCTGCCTTTCCTGTTCCTCCTTGCTTGTGATTCTTCTCGTTTGGTTTCCTAGCCCTGCTGCAGCTTCTGTACTATTTGACCCTGCTTCATATGACCCTGGCTTATTCACTACTCTCCTGCTCTGCATTTTGTACCTCGTACACTCCTGGTTTGACTCGGCTCGTTCACCACTCTTGTTGTTCACGGTGTTGCCGTGGGCAGCTGCCCCGTTTCCCTAGCTTCTATGTACCCTTGTCTGTTTGTCTGTCGTGCACTTATTGAGCGCAGGGACCGTCGCCCAGTTGTACCCCGTCGCCTAGGGCGGGTCGTTGCAAGTAGGCAGGGACTGAGTGTTGGGTAGATTAGGGCTCACTTGTCTGTTTCCCTACCCCCATCATTACATAATCACAAGCCCTTTACCTAATCTACCCTGGTCCCTCACACTACTATGGACCCCCTTGAGACCCTGGCTCAGCAAATGCAGGGTCTCTCCCTACAGGTTCAGGCCCTGGCTCAGAGAATCAACCAGCCTGATGCTACCATGGTAGTGCCCCTCACCTCACCTCTTGAACCCCACCTCAAGTTGCCTGACCGGTTCTCAGGGGACCGGAAGACTTTTCTCTCCTTTCGGGAGAGTTGTAGGCTCTATTTTAGCTTAAAGCCCCTACTCCAGCGGGTGGGTATAATTATGTCCCGGCTCCAGGAAGGGCCCCAAGAATGGGCCTTCTCTTGGCTCCTGACGCCCCTGAACTTTCCCCTGTTGATCTTTTCTTTTCTGCTCTCGGACTCATTTATGACGATACTGACAGGACTGCCTTTGCCGAGAGTCAGCTGGTGACCTTACGTCAGGGTATTGTTCTGACTTTAGGAAGTGGTGCGTAGCTTCTCGGTGGAATGACCCTGCCTTAAGGTGCCAGTTTAGGTTGGGTCTGTCGAACGCCCTGAAAGACCTGCTAGTTAGCTATCCCTCTTCTGACTCCCTAGACCAGGTTATGGCTTTAGCGGTACGACTTGACCGACGTCTCAGGGAACGACAACTTGAACGTTTTTGTGTTTTCCCCTCTGACTCCCCCATGATGCCTCCCGAGGTTCCGTTGCTTCGATCTTCCACGGAAGACTCGGAGGTACCTATGCAACTCGGGGCCTCCATGTCCCCCCGACAACGTAGAGAGTTCTGCAGGAAGAATGGTATCTGCTTCTATTGTGGGGATGACAAGCATCAAGTGAACACCTGTCCTAGGCGTAAGAATAAGCAGCCGGAAAACTTCCGCGCCTAAGTAATCATCGGGGAGGTCACTTGGGCGCACAGGTATTTCCCGTAAATATGAAACGTAATAAAATCTTGCTTCCCTTTCAGGTCTCTTTTGGTGGTAGGTCTGCTACCGGCAGTGCCTTAGTGGATTCAGGGTCTTCTGCTAATATCATGTCTGTGGAATTTGCTATGTCTCTAGCTATGCCTTTGTTTGATTTGCCTAAACCTGTCCCGGTAGTGGGTATCAACTCCACTCCTCTTGCTAATGGTTATTTTACACAGCATACCCCTGTTTTTGAACTCCTTGTTGACTCCATGCATTTGGAGCAGTGCTCTGTACTGTTGATGCAGGGATTATCGTCCGATTTGGGTTTAGGCCTTCCCTGGTTGCAGTTGCATAATCCCACGTTTGACTGGAATACTGGGGAGCTTACCAAATGGGGTAATGAATGCTTGACGTCATGTTTTTCTGTTAATTCTATTTCTCCCCCTGAGGAGGTGAACACGCTACCTGAGTTTGTTCAGGACTTCGCTGATGTTTTCTCTAAGGAGGCCTCCGAAGTGTTACCTCCTCATAGAGAATACGATTGCGCCATCGATTTGGTACCAGGAGCTAAGCTCCCTAAGGGTAGGATATTTAATCTCTCTTGTCCCGAACGTGAAGCCATGAGAGAGTATATCCAGGAATGCCTGGCCAAGGGTTACATTCGCCCCTCTACTTCTCCGGTAGGTGCTGGCTTCTTCTTCGTAGGGAAGAAGGATGGTGGTCTTAGGCCATGTATTGACTACCGTAACTTGAATAAGGTCACTGTAAGGAACCAGTATGCCCTTCCTCTGATTCCTGATCTCTTTAATCAGGTTCAGGGGGCCCAATGGTTCTCTAAGTTTGATCTACGGGGGGCGTATAACCTTATCCGCATCAAAGAGGGGGGTGAGTGGAAGACTGCGTTTAACACGCCCGAAGGTCATTTCGAATTCCTCGTCATGCCCTTTGGGTTGTGTAATGCTCCTGCGGTCTTCCAGAATTTCATAAATGAGATTTTAAGAGATTACCTGCGGGTATTTCTTGTAGTGTACCTTGATGACATACTTGTGTTTTCCAAAGACTGGTCCTCCCACAATGAGCATGTCAGGAAGGTGCTCCAGGTCCTTTTTGGAAAACAAACTTTGCGAAGACTGAAAAATTTGTGTTTGGGGTGCAGGAGATACCATTTTTGGGTCAAATCTTCACTCCTCATGAATTCCGCATGGACCCCGCCAAGGTCCAGGCTGTGGCGGTATGGGTCCAACCTGCCTCCCTGAAGGCGTTACAGTGCTTCTTGGGGTTCGCTAATTATTACAGGAGATTTATTGCTAACTTCTCGGTCATCGCTAAGCCTCTTACGGACCTCACTCGCAAAGGTGCTGATCTCCTCCACTGGCCTGCTGAGGCTGTCCAGGCTTTTGAGGTCCTTAAGAAGTGCTTAATCTCGGCCCCCGGTGCTGGTTCAGCCCAACCAAATGGAGCCATTTATCGTGGAGGTTGACGCATCCGAGGTGGGAGTGGGGGCTGTCTTGTCCCAGGGTACCAGTTACCTCACCCATCTCCGTCCCTGTGCCTACTTCTCCAGGAAGTTTTCGCCCACTAAGAGTAACTATGATATTGGCAACCGCGAACTCTTAGCCATTAAATGGGCATTTGAAGAGTGGCGCCACTTCCTGGAGGGGGCTAGGCACCAGGTAACGGTCCTTACCGACCACAAGAATCTGGTTTTCCTAGAATCTGCCCGGAGGCTAAACCCGAGAGAAGCTCGATGGGCGTTATTTTTTACCAGATTCAACTTTTTGGTTACCTATAGGGCTGGGTCTAAAAATATTAAGGCTGATGCACTGTCGCGTAGCTTCATGGCCAACCCTCCTTCGGAGGAAGATCCTGCTTGTATTTTGCATCCAGGTATAATCATTTCCTCTATTGATTCTGATTTAGTCTCTGAAATTGCTGCTGATTAAGGTTCAGCTCCCGGGAACCTTCCTGAGAACAAGCTGTTTGTTCCCCTGCAATTCCGGCTAAGGGTACTTAGGGAAAACCATGACTCCGCACTATCTGGTCATCCAGGCATCCTGGGTACCAAGCACCTCATTGCCAGAAACTATTGGTGGCCTGGGTTGCCTAAAGACGTTAAAGCCTACGTCACCACTTGTGAGGTTTGTGCTAGGTCCAAGACTCCCAGGTCCCGACCAGCGGGCTTACTACGTTCTTTTCCCATTCCCCAGAGACCTTGGACCCATATCTCCATGGATTTTATCACCTATTTGCCTCCATCTCAAGGCAAGTCGGTGGTGTGGGTTGTAGTAGACCGCTTCAGTAAGATGTGCCACTTTGTGCCCATCAAGAAACTACCCAATGCTAAGACGTTAGCTACCTTGTTTGTCAAACACATCCTGCGTCTCCATGGGGTCCCTGTCAATATTGTTTCTGACAGAGGGGTACAATTTGTTTCTTTGTTTTGGAGAGCCTTCTGTAAAAAGTTGGAGATTGATCTGTCCTTCTCCTCTGCCTTCCATCCTGAAACTAATGGCCAAACTGAGAGGACTAATCAGTCTCTAGAACAATATTTAAGGTGTTTTATCTCTGACTGTCAATATGATTGGGTCTCATTCATTCCCCTCGCCGAATTTTCCCTTAATAACTCGTCAGGGGTCTCCCCCTTTTTCTGTAATTTTGGGTTTAATCCATGGTTCTCCTCCGTTTCCCCTGGTAGTTCCAACAATCCCGAGGTAGAGGTCGTTCATCAGGAACTGTACACAGTCTGGGCCCAGGTTCAGAAGAACCTAGAGGCGTCCCAGAGCATACAAAAAACTCAGGCAGATAGAAGACGTTCTGCTAACCCCTTGTTTATGGTCGGGGATCTGGTGTGGCTATCGTCTAAGAACTTGCGCCTTAAAGTCCCGTCCAAGAAGTTTGCTCCCCGGTTTATAGGGCCGTACAAGCTCATTGAAGTCCTCAATCCTGTCTCTTTCCGACTGGAGTTGCCCCCATCTTTTCGAGTACACGACGTATTTCATGCCTCCCTCCTTAAACGCTGCTCCCCGTCCTTGGCTCCCTCGCGGAAACCTCCTGTCCCCGTTCTCACCCCTGAGGGGGTAGAATTCGAGGTGGCCAAGATTGTGGACAGCAAGATGGTCCAAGGCTCCCTCCAGTACCTGGTCCATTGGAGAGGATACGCGCCGGAGGAGAGGACTTGGGTACCCGCCCGGGATGTTCACGCTGGGGTATTGGTCAGGAGGTTCCACCTTCGTTTCCCCAATAAACCAGGTCCATCTAGAAAGGGTACGGTGGCCCCTCATAAAAGGGGGGGTACTGTTAAGGATCTGCCTGGCACAGCTTCTGTGTCTACGCCCATAGGTAATCAGTCTGCACCTGCTTCTATGTCTGTGAGACTGACTCCATGTTCCACCACTCAGGATGGCAGGCTTAGGAGTGGGAAAACCTATCACAGCATGGCCAGACGAAGCTAGCTCCCGCCCTCTGTCTATTTATACCTGCCTTTCCTGTTCCTCCTTGCTTGTGATTCTTCTCATTTAGTTTCCTAGCCCTGCTGCAGCTTCTGTACTATTTGACCCTGCTTCATATGACCCTGGCTTATTCACTTCTCTCCTGCTCTGCGTTTTGTACCTCGTACACTCCTGGTTTGACTCGGCTCGTTCGCCACTCTTGTTGTTCACGGTGTTGCCGTGGGCAGCTGCCCCGTTTCCCTAGCTTCTGTGTACCCTTGTCTGTTTGTCTGTCGTGCACTTATTGAGCTTAGGGACCGTCGCCCAGTTGTACCCCGTCGCCTAGGGCGGGTCGTTGCAAGTAGGCAGGGACTGAGTGGCGGGTAGATTAGGGCTCACTTGTCTGTTTCCCTACCCCCATCATTACACCAGCCTTATATGCTTCTATGTTTACTGCTGTATATCTCGACTTTAGTTGCCAAGTCCTTATTAGTGTGCTACAATGTTAACTATATGGTTCTTCTTTCAGACATATGGTTGCTTTCTCTTCTTCTGGTTCGTAGATTTTGGGATTTACACCTCCAGTAAAATTAGGGTTGGCACTGCTATTTTTGTTAACTATACCTTTTTAATGTTGTGTCCTATTCCACACTTGGGATTATCACATTATTACTACTATGCCATGTTTGGGACTAAAAAGCTCTTTGCAACAAAAGTACATTAACTAATAAGACTGCAAACAGGTTACATAGTTATATATAGTTACATAGTTGATAAGGATGAAAAAAGACACAGATCTATAAAGCCCAACCTATAATCCTACCGTGTTAAAATTTTCATTTTATATAACAACATTTTATGCGGCACAGTATCAAACGCCTTTGAAAAGTCTAGATACATCACATCCACAGCCTTACACAGATCCAGTCTAGAACTTACCTCCTGGTATAGATGGGTCGATCAGAGGTGTAACTTGAAGCTCCTGGGCCCTAATGCAAAAACAGGGTTCCCACCCTTCTATGGGCAATTTATAGGCCTCCCCAAGCACCAGGCCAGGGCCTGATTGCTACCTGTGCACCCCTATAGCTACGCCCCTGGCTAGATTTTTATCATCATCTGATGACCTGCCAGATATAAATTATAAAATAAATTATATATTATTACTGGCCTGCTGGAGGGGAAATAGAAAAGAAGGTTCCTCTGTATACTTCAGGACAGTACAAGGTTCGGGCTGTCTAATTAGCCTTCTTGGGTGCCAGCTGAGAAGCCTCCTTAAAGGGGTTTTCCCATCAGGGACATTTATGGCATATCCAAAAGATATGACATAAATGTCAGATAAATGCGGGTCCCACCTCTGGGACCCGCACCCATCTATAGAACAGGGCCCCATAACCCCGTTCTACCTCTCTGTGCTCTGGCTGACGCGTGTGATTCTCGACCATGAAGAAGAAAACACTGTAGCTCGTTGAGCTACGATGCTTCCGTAAGTCCTATAGTAGTGATGGCAGTTACGGAATCAGCGTAGCATGCGAGCTACGCTGTTTTCATAACCACCGTTCAGTTCTATGGAACTTATTGAAACAACGTAGCTCAGCGAGCTACAGTGTTTTCTTCTTCATGGTCGGGAATCATATGAGTCAGCTGGAGCACAGAGAGGTAGAACGGGGTTTAGAATAATTTTTACCCTAGTTTCAGACATGCAGTTTTTTTTACCAGTTTTTTGAGCCAAACACAGGAGGGGATACAAAATAGGGGAGACATATCAGTCTTTACTTTACACTTGTCCTTATTTTCAGGTCCGGTTCTGGCTTTGACGCAAAAAATTGTCACAAAAACGGCATGTGTGATTGCAGCCTTTACGGGTTGCTCAAAATGCTTTTCAAAAATTGTTCGCAGATTAATTCAAGAATCAGGAAAGTGGAATATGGTATCGGCCACTATATGCTCCTGCCAAATAAGTTCATTTATGGGAAATAAAATCTGGTCACACCATAGTAAAGTATTTCTTAATGACCAAAAAAATATATAAGCAATGTTATTGAGCTGTACCTCTGAAGATTAAAAAGTGCAATTCTTTTATTCTCCGTCATGACAACAGGCCAATAAATGTATACAAATAAAAAGAGAAGTATAGTAGTGATCACCCACCAAATACATATAACATGTGTCAAAAAAATTGTTTTGTTAGGGGGGTTGATCAAAATAGTATGTTAGTATATATTTACCTGCAACCAGACTAAATGACCGAATCAAAAAGGAAAAAAAGATGCAATGCGCAATTGTAAGGTATCTGTTGCCGTAGCACTTTATGGGTCAGTGTGGTTATATATTTTTCATATCATAGTTGTCTGGTTGATGCAGATCATTATTGCACATGTACTTATATAAAATTATTTGTACGTCTTTGTCTGCATTTTCATGATATACCTCATTATCTGATCCATGCACATGCTTTTTTCATCACCTTATGTGCACAAGCTTGTGATGTGCGTCCTTCTTTTAGTGTGTCTGTGGACCTTTTTATGTGTTTTCTTTTATTATTCTCAATAAAGATTACATTTTATATTTAATACCTTACGATTTTGCATTGCATCTTTTTTTCGTTTTAGGTTAGGCCAATATATGTATGCTAAAAATCAGAGGGGCTGACTGTGGGTGGTCAATTAGCATTTATGTATCTGTAAAAAACATTCATTATCAAGGTGCCCACAGCGAGATACAAATTTATTCTTATTATTAAACAGAATAACGATGTAGGAGAGCCGTGCTTCTTAACCAGGATTTGATATGCAGACAGTAATGCATATACATGGTTTAATAATGAGAAATTGATTCTGGCAAGTGTGGAATCCACAGCATTGTGTGGATAAAACTGTATTTTAAACACAAGAATCCGATTTAGCTACCCTACCTTCTAACCTCAATGATGACAGAGACAAGTCATGTTTGATCTGGTCGCACAGAATTCTGGGTTGCCATTCATTAGTCAGTTAAGCCTTACATCCTGCTGCTTCACAATGGGAATATCGTTTCAGCTGAAGAAAAGGACTGACACGGAGAGAGGGAGATAGAGAGAGAGAAAGAGATAGAAAAAGCAAGCGCACCAGTGGCCACATTACAATGGTGTTTTTTTTGTTTTGTTTTAGATCAAGCATTAAGAAATTCTATATGGAATAGATTGTCTACCGCATGTGAATATACCCTGTGATTCCCATACTGCAACATACAAGATGGGAGTATAAAATCTAAAAAATATATATTTTTACTGATTTCACTTACCCTCACCCCATTGTGCGCTGATTATTTACATATACACGTTGGAGACAGTAAGTGCATTAGAAATGTGACCTCTGTAATACCTTATAGCAGTGCCTGCTAAAAGTTTTTACTCAGAAAACCCCTTTAATTAAATATAACATCAGATGACAATCGGGGGGGGGGGGGGGTCAAATTAATTGTACGTTTATGATACTTGGGTAGATCTTAAAGAACAGGTCTTACTTAATTAATCCTATTGGGATATAATTAATGCCATTTAGCAGATGTGCACGCTATAGTCTGATACCCTAAATCCCTAAAGATAACCAACCAAAGCTAGGTCGGACTTAGGCTGGATTCACACGAGCGTTGCGTTTTTGCGCGCGCAAACAACGCGGCGTTTTGCGCGCGCAAAAACCATTTGACAGCTGCGTGTGTCATCCGTGTCTGATGCGCGGCTGCGTGATTTTCGCGCAGCCGCCATCATAGAGATGAGGCTAGTCGACGCCCGTCACTGTCCAAGGTGCTGAAAGAGCTAACTCTTTCAGCACCCTCGACAGTGAATGCCGAACACAATATCGAAAAACCTGTTGAAAAAAAGAAAAAGTTCGTACTTACCGAGAACTTCCCGGCCGTTGCCTTGGTGACGCGTCCTTGGTGACGCGCCTCTCGACATCGGGCCCCACCTCCCTGGATGACGCGCCAGTCCATGTGACCGCTGCAGCCTGTGCTTGGCCTGTGATTGGCTGGAGCTGTCACTTGGCCTGAATTGTCATCCCGGGAGGTCAGACTGGAGGAAGACGCCGGGAGTTATCGGTAAGTCAGAACTTCGTTTTTTTTTTACAGGTTCAAGAGGCTCTGTCACCAGATTTTGCAACCCCTATCTGCTATTGCAGCAGATAGGTGCTGCAATGTAGATTACAGTAACGTTTTTATTTTTAAAAAACGAGCATTTTTTGCCAAGTTATGACCATTTTTGTAGTTATGCAAATGAGGCTTGCAAAAGTCCAAGTGGGTGTGTTTAAAAGTAAAAGTCCAAGTGGGCGTGTATTAGGTGCGTACATCGGGGCGTTTTTAATACTTTTACTAGCTGGGCGCTCTGATGAGAAGTATCATCCACTTCTCTTCAGAACGCCCAGCTTCTGGCAGTGCAGACACAGCCGTGTTCTCGAGAGATCACGCTGTGTCGTCACTCACAGGTCCTGCATCGTGTCAGACGAGCGAGGACACCGGCACCAGAGGCTACAGTTGATTCTGCAGCAGCATCAGCGTTTGCAGGTAAGTAGCTACATCGACTTACCTGCTAACGCCGATGCTGCTGCAGAATCAACTGAAGCCTCTGGTGCCGGTGTCCTCGCTCGTCTGACACGATGCAGGACCTGTGAGTGACGTCACAGCGTGATCTCTCGAGAACACGGCTGTGTCTGCACTGCCAGAAGCTGGGCGTTCTGAAGAGAAGTGGATGATACTTCTCATCAGAGCGCCCAGCTAGTAAAAGTATTAAAAACGCCCCGATGTACGCACCTAATACACGCCCACTTGGACTTTTACTTTTAAACACACCCACTTGGACTTTTGCAAGCCTCATTTGCATAACTACAAAAATGGTCATAACTTGGCCAAAAATGCTCGTTTTTTAAAAATAAAAACGTTACTGTAATCTACATTGCAGCGCCTATCTGCTGCAATAGCAGATAGGGGTTGCAAAATCTGGTGACAGAGCCTCTTTCATGTTTATTGGGATCGGAAGTCACTGTCCATGGTGCTGAAACAGTTTAACTCTTTCTGCACCATGGACAGTGACTATCTCCTGACGTCGCGTACCGATAATTTTTTTGCCGGGTTCGGCCAAAACGAGTTCGGCCGAACCCGGTGAAGTTCGGTTCGCTTGTCCGGCTTCGCTAATCGCAAAGACACTCCGTTTGGATGTTCGGAAACAGAAAAGCACGTGGTGCTTTTCTGTTTACATTCATCCTTTTGACAGCTGTTGCGCAAACACGCAGTTCGCACGGAAGTGCTTCCGTGCGACATGCGTGGTTTTCACGCACCCATTGACTTCAATGGGTGCGTGATGCTTTGAAAACGCTGAATCAACGGACATGTCATGGCTTTTTGGCAACGGAGCAACGCTGCGCAAAAACCACGCACATGTCTGCACGGCCCCATAGACTAATATAGGACCGGGCAAAGCGCGTGAAAATCACGCGCGTTGCACGCACATATTTTACTTTCGTCTGAATAAAGCCTTAGGGATATAGAATGCAGACTAGGACTTAGATTCAGGACCATTAGGGGTCGCTGTTTTTAGAGCACATGAATAGCCTCTGGTTGGTTATCTTTAGGGACAGTGCTATCAAAGGCAACTGTGGGTCCCCAATAGCCCAGTAGACAGGGTTTATTAAATTAGGAGCAGTGATACTTTGCATGTGAAATACTGTACTAAAGGACACACTTATTAAAACAACTTGAATGTTGCATTGCCTCTTGAGATCTAAAGGTCCTAATCACCCTAATATATATATTTAGAAAAACACGATCACCAGGGTGTTCTTTCTTTCTTTTGTTACATTTTATTTGCATAAATATTAAAAGTTATATTTTATTAGGTTTTGTTTTTTTCATTTACACAATTTTGCCCAGCAGGGGATTTATGTAATTGAGAACAAGCTAATCAGTTTCTTGGTAATTATAGTCTGATTCTGCTTTAGTAATTTCATGAAAAATATTGTTTCTTTTTACTCCTATTAGGATTAATTTTGTATGCTATAAAGTTTTATGATGAAGTATGTTACTTCCTTACTAGGTGTATACCACCCACTAAAAATATAGGTATGAACTACTTCTGATGAGCTCAACAATTACTATAATGATGTATTGCATTTGTATGACTTTTTTTTAACACTAGCATCTTATTATCTCACCATCTCTGGTTCAGATTTCAACCATGTCATGTTTAAAAACTCTAGAAACGGTCAGACATTGACTTACAGGGTAGTCATCTAAAGGTGACACGAGAGAGACAGTTTTCTTCCTTCTGGAGAAGAGCTATTTTGCATACATTTTCCGTGGAAGCATTGTCCATAAGACTCCCTGACAGTTGGATCTCAGCAAGCAGAATCACTACCTTCGAAGAACATCTCAACATTTATTAAAATCCATGTTCTCTTCATTCTGAAGTTTTAGATCCAGTTGTCTATATGCATCATCTGAATGTTAGAGCTGTTCATTTGAATACTGGGGTCACTCTTTTATATATGTGTTACATATGAGCGTTGTTAATTCCCATTTCTCGTTGTGCCCCATACCCTGGATTCAGCAGGAATGCAGAGTCTGCTGATTCATTAAAGATCGTTGGTGCCTCTGGTAACCAAGGTAGAGAAATAGGGAAACATTCTCACATTCTCCTTGTCCTTTTAATGTGGTCAACTTTAACAGTTACTTTGACCCAGTGTAATAACATGAAAATACATCAGGGACACATGTAATACTAGTGACCTTGTCTAATTAAGGGTTAATCTATTGTGGTGGATAGATAAATTTGTTTGGTGTGTGTCAGCTTTAACTTAACCTCTTCAAATTTCCTAGAACTGCTTTCTGAAGAAGACAATGCATTTTTAGCTGCAGTAGTGGTATGTCATGTGGTAGGGAGCCCTATCACTACAAGTAAAGACTGTGAAGGTGGCTCAAGATAAATAATATTAACTCATGTCTTGAATCAAGCAAACGCTCTACATTTAAACAACTTTACTTCTCAGAATTTTAACTAGCTGATTTTGAAGCATAGATATACAGCTCTTATAGTAAATAGTTTTTTTTTTCATTTCGGAGATTACATTTATTTTCCTCAAGCCAAAAAAGGGAAGTTACTGCTCACCTGGACGTGCATTTACGCCAAGGTTACGGCAAGGGGTTAATAACAAGAATAATTATATGTGTGGTCAAAATAAAGAACTGGCATATAGTTTATTAATTTCAAGAACTGTACAAAGGACCAGGGAATATTCTTTATGTGTAGAGAAAAGGTGATGTAGACATCAATATAGGAAAGAGTTCTTTACAGTTAGAGTCGATAAAAATATGGAATGCCCTACATCCAGAGGTAGCAATGGCAGATACTATGTCAGCATTTAAAAAAGGGCTAGATGTTTATTGCTTATCTAATGACATATGGCATTGAGGGTTATATATCATTTAGCAATGAATGATGTAGAATTTATCAGGGACAGGCTCAACATGATGGATATGTGTCTTATTCAACAAAACTTAGTATGTAACTATGATTTACAGTGCTATTTGTTGTGGGCAGTACCAGCAACACGAATGATAAAGCAATCTACAGCCTGCTCCCTTTGTGTTCATGACCAACCTTGGCTTATTTACTTCTCCTGAATTAGCCCCCCAAATGGTCACAAATTTTTCAACATACTTTGCATAAATCAAGCAAATATGATATATTTTGTAATATATTTTATTAGAGAGTGCCTTTTCCTCCACTAAGCAGGCTGCATTCCTCCCCTCTCCCCGCCTAACTGTTAATTCAGTCTGAATTTACTGCTAAATCCATCTTGGGAGAAGAGACTGATTATCAGCACACTGAGGTATCAGATTACATGATGCCCATGAAAGTCTATGGAGAGGGGAGGAGGGAGCAGGAGCAGAGAGAGAAACACACAAAGACGCAGCTGCAGATTCTGGTAAGTGTTATTTCTCCATCGTGCTGGATTGACAGCTACACTGCTCATTACTGTTATGTAATGTCATTCATGCTGCTTCTGATTCTGAGGGTGTGCTAGAAAGAGATAGGGGAGCAGGACGTTCCCCTGTCTCTTGTGTGCAATGTATTGCAGACATGATAGCAGTTAGGCTACACCCACTAGCTCACTGAAAACTGAGAATTGGAGATAGAGCCTGCAGAGGGGAAAACTGCAGGATATAAGTCATATAATGTTAAAAAAAACAGTGTTATTCCTCATGTGTACACATATGACAGCTTATTTGAAAAGTCACCTAAAAGGATAAGTATGCTTTAACTTTTGTCATGCTAGTCAATTGACCTCTAATAAATTTTGAAGGGGTAAACTCGCTATGTTCTGTTTTCTCAAGCATGAGTTCCAGATATTGTTTTGATGGACATAATGCTAAAAGCTACTATATAAAGTGATCCTCAAAGAAGGTAGCTGACATTTCGGGATTCACCATACAAATATGAATTTAGAAGTTTGTGAACATTAAAAATGATTTCTGAATATTTGACACTGTCCTTTATAGAAGTATAGATTATTATTAGTATTGGATCAAAAAGGGGACCATATCCAAAGCTTTGGTCAATGATTCATATTCTGAATAGTCCACTGGTTCAATTGTGTACTAAGCGTTCATGGTCATGGGACCATTATTGTTCACCTGATATATAAATGATTTAGAGGATGGGATTGATAGCACGATTTCTATCAATGCAGATAACCCCAAACTTTGCGATGGAATATATTTGTGTTTCAAGCAGATGCAGACTGAGTGTTTGGTCATTCTATGATGATGGAAAGATAAAACTGGGAGAATCACTAGTGGAAAAGGATATTAATGAGGGTTGTGTGGGGGGGTTTATTTCAATAACAGCGGGGGTCTGTGTGTGGCGCTATCTACAGGGGGGGCTGTGTGTGGTGCTATCTACAGGGGGGCTGTGTGTGGAGCTATCTACTGGGGGGCCGTGTGTGGAGCTATCTACAGGGGGGCTGTGTGTGGAGCTATCTACAGGGGGGATGTGTGTCTTTGACCCAATGACCGACCATCGCTACAGATGGTTGGGTACTGGATCGTGCCTGGCTCTTCCCGACGGTGGTGCGTACCGGGGTAATAATGGGGATCAATGTTAGCCTTTTTACTGGCTAACATTAAGCCCCACCTTAGTAATGGACACTGTCAAGTATCCTGTGGTTGCCTCTGACAATAATGTCCATATATGGACAGTGATGCCAGGGGCTTCTACTGAAGCGTAATCCCCAGTCATAGCGTAGGCAATGCTCTAGCTGGGGATTCCACTCCTAGAGGGAGCCCCAAAGGCATTACCTACAGGGAGAGGGGCTGTGTGGCAATACCATGGAGGAGGGGTCTGTGTGGCACTACCAGGGAGGAGGGGGCTGTGTGGTATTACCTGGGAGGAGGGGGCTGTGTGGCACTACCTGGGAGGAAGGGGCTGTGTGGCACTATCTAAAGAGGGCACTACATTTATGGGGGTCCAGACTGGGGGCCTAACTTCTACATGGGGCATAAACAGGGCCCAAAGTCTATATGGGGGCAGAAAGTGATGTTTTCTGCCATTTTACTGCCGCCGTGGGTTCCCTCGCAAAGGGGCCTATTAAGTCTGTGTCGCCCAAGGGCCCTCATAAACCTGGAGCTGGCCCTGATAGCTAGAGTTTATAGGGCTTATATCAGAGCCAGGAATGGACCCCCTCCTTATTGACAGTATATTGATTAATTTAAAAGCATTTAACCCCTTAAGGTCCAAGCCTATTTTGGCCTTGTGGACACAGCCGATTTTTGCACATCTGATATGTGTCACTTTATGTGGTAATAACTCCAGAATGCTTTTGCCTATCCAAGCGATTCTGAGATTATTTTCTCGTGACATGTTGTACTTTATGATACAGAAAAAATTTTGTCGTTAAATTCAATATTTATTTGTAAAAAACACCAAAATTTAGAGAAAATTTGCAAAAATCTGCATTTTTCTAAATTGTAATGTATCTGCTTGTAAAACGGATAGTAATATCACACAAAATAGTTACTAGTTAACATTTCCCATATGTCTACTTTATGTTTGCATCTTTGTTTGAATGTGCTTTTATTTTTCTAGTACGTTACAAGGCTTAGAACTTTAGCAGCAATTTCTCGCATTTTCAAGAAAATTTCAAAAGGCTATTTTTTCAGGGACCAGTTCAGTTCTGAAGTGGCTTTGAGGTCCTTATATATTAGAAACCCCATATAAAACACCCCATTTTAAAAACTGCACACCTCAAAGTATTCAAAACAGCATTCAGAAATTATTTTAACCCTTTAGGCATTTCACAAGAAATAAAGCAAAGTAGAGGTGAAATTTACAAATTTCAATTTTTTTTTACGAAATTCATTTGTAATACAGTTTTTTCTGTACCACAGAAGGTTTTACCAGAGAAATGCAACTCAATATTTATTGCCCAGATTCTGCAATTTTTTTAAATATCCCACATGTGGTCCTAGTGCGGTAAAGGACCGAAACACCGGCCTCAGAAGCAAAGAGCACCTAGTGGATTTTGGGGCCTCTATTTTATTAGAATATATTTTAGGCACCATGTCAGGTTTGAAGAGGTCTTGTGGTGCCAAAACAGTGGAAACCCCCCAAAAGTGACCCCATCTTGGAAACTACACCCCTCAAGGAATTTTTCTAGGGGTATAGTTAGCATTTTTAGCCCACAGGTTTTTTGCTAAATTTATTGGAACTTGTCTGTGAAAATGAAAATCTACTTTTTTTCTGAAAAAACATACGATCTTTTCATTTTTACAAGGATCAAAGGAGAAAAAGCACCCCAACATTTGTAAAGCAATGTTTCCCGATTACGGCAATACCCTATATGTGGTAATAAACTGCTGTTTGGACCCACGGCAGGGCTCAGAAGGGAACGAGGGCCATTTGGATTTTGGAGCGCAGATTTTGCTGGAATGGTTTGCGGCCCCATGTCACATTTGCAAAGCCACTGAGGGGCCAAAATAGTGCAAACCCGGCAAAAGTTACCCCATTTGGGAAACTATACCCCTCATGGAATTTATCTAGCGGTATAGTGAGCATTTTGACCCCACATTTTTTTTGCTGAATTATTGGGATTATGCAGTGAAAATGAAAATCTACATTCTTTCCACTAAAATGTTGAATTGTTTTCATTTTCACAAGGAATAAAAAGGAGAAAAAGCGCCCCAATAATTGTAAAGCAATTTCTCCCGAGTACGGCAATACCCCATATGTGGTCATAAACTGCTGCTTGGATACACCGCAGGGCTCAGAATGGCAGGAGTGCTACTTGGCATGTAGATTTTGGTTGATTGTTTTTTGGGCACCATGTCGCATTTGCAGAGCCCCTGAGGTACCCGTACAGTAGAAACCCCTGAGAAGTGACTCCATTTTGGAAACTTTACCCTTCAGAGTAATCATCTAGGGGTGTACTGAGCATTTTGATCCCACAGGTGTTTCATAGATTGTATTAGAATCAGGCAGTAAAAATGAAAAAAAAAAAAAAAATCCCAAAAATATGTCGTTTTGCACCCAATTTTTTTCCCCACAAGGGGTAATAGGAGAAAAAACAACACATAATTTGTTACCCAATTTCTCCCGAGTACGGCAATACCCAATGTCAGGCCCTAAACTGCTGTTTGGGCACATGGCAGAGCTCAAAATGGAAGGAGTGCCATGTGGCTTTTAGAGCACAGATTTTGCTGGACGGGTGTAGGGGCGCCATGTCGCATTTGCAGAGCGTTCTTAGGTACCAGAGTAGAGTGTAAAACCCTGAGAAGTGACCTCATTTGGTAAACTACACCCCTCAAGGCATTTATCATTTGCCTGGACATATGACAGGGCTTAGGAGTGAAAGGCGCATGTGAGACCTATTTTGGTGATTTTCGCAGCATTAGCCCACAACGGCAGGGCTCTGGGGTCAAATAGTAAAACAAACCCCCAAGTAGTGACCCCCATTTTGGAAACTGCACCCCTGAAGGCATTTTATTAACGGGTGTAGTGAGCATTTTGACCACACAGGTTTTTTTTTTTTTTATATTAGAAATGAATGCTCAGTGGATGGTGCAAAGTGAAAATTGCAAGTTTCCACAGGTATGTGCCATTTTAGTGCACAATATTTTGTGCCAAGTTCGTGCCACTGAAGACAAATACCTCAAACTGTTAAGCGGGTTCTCCCGGGTATGGCGATGCCATATATGTGGACGTACACTGCTGCTTGGGCACGCTGCAGGGCTCACCATTTGGCTTTTGGAACGTGGATTTTGCTCGCTAGTTGTTTTGTTTGGGGTTTTGCTGGTATTTCAGTTATATTGTGGGGGCATATGTAATCTGTGCGGAGAACATCAGGGTATAATAAGAGAGTATAATAATGGGGTAAATAAATAATTATCCACAGATATGTGGCCGGTGTCGCACTGATAAATGGAGCCCGATCTTATCCGCTTTTGGACACTATGCACATTTTGCATCGCCATATTCTGAGAGCCAAAACGTCTTTATTTTTTCTCCCCCGGAGCCGTGTGAGGGCTTATTTGTTGCGGGACAATCTGTAGATCTCATTGGCACCATTTTGGGGTACATGCGATTTTTTGATCACTTTGTATTTCATTTTTTTGGCAAGCCAGGTGACCAAAGACCTGCAATTCTGATGATTTTTATTATTTATTTTTTTACGGCGTTCGCCATGCGCTATGAATGACAATTTTACGTTATTCTGCGGGTCGGTACGATTACGGCGATACCATATATATATAGTTTTTCTTATGTTTTGCAGCGTCTGCACAATAAAATCACTTTTGTTTCAAATAATTTATTTTTGGTGTCACCATATTCTAAGAGCGATAACTTTTTTATTTTTCCGTCAAAAAAGCGGTGGGAGAGCTTGTTTTTTGCGGGACGGGCTGCGTTTTTTAATGGTATAATTTTGGGGTACATGCAACTTTTAGATCCCTTTTTTTATTCTGTTTTGCGAGGGGTAGTGACTAACAAACAGCGATTCTGGAATAGTTTTTTATTTAATTTTTTTACGGTGTTCACCGTACGGGTAAAATAGCATGATATTTTTATAGTTTGGGTCGTTACGGATGCGGGGATACCACATATGTGTACTTTTTTTTATGTTTTTTGGTTTTTCCTATAATAAAAGACTTATTATAGGAAAAAAGGCTGTTATAGTGTTTTTTAACATGAAACATATTTTTTTTTACTTTTTTTACAACATTTTTATTAACTTGTTTTAACTTTTTCTTTTGTCCCACTAGGGAACTTGAAGGCATGAAGCCCTGATCGCTATTCTAATACACTGCACTACCTACATAGTGCAGTGTATTAGAGCTGTCAGCTATTCACTGACAGCAAGCCTATTAGGCTTCGCCTCCCGGCGGGGCCTAATAGGCTTCCGTACTAGGAAGCGATTGTTAGGCTATGGTTGCCATAGGAACCATCGGAACACCCGCGGGTGCCGATGGTTGTCATTAGCAACCATAGGGTACGATCTAATCACTTAGATGCAGCGATAGCTGCATCTAAGGGGTTAATCGGCCGGATCGGAGCCTTGCTCCGGTCCTGGCCGTTAGGGCACGATGTCAGCTGTGACAAACAGCTGACACCCGTGCCCGTGGCAACCATCATGGTTGCCGACAGGCTACAAGCCACTTCGATGCATCGATCACGTTTATCGATGCATCAAAGGGGTTAATCGGCCGGATCGGAGCCTAGCTCCGGTCCTGGCCGTTGCAGAGGGGCGTCGGACAGCTGATTCCCGGCGGTGATAACGCTGGCTCAGTTTCTGAGCCAGCGTCATCACATACACAGGTCATAGAGCTGTGATTGGTCAGTCTGCTTTGACTGACCAATCACAACGATCGCCGGCAGGAGACCGCTGTGAATGGTCCCCTGCCGTCTTACTGTGCCGATCAACTGTCATAAACAGTTGACGGCACAGTTCTGTCACCTTGTCCTTTGACAGGGTGACAGTTTTTAGCCAGGACGCACCGGTACGTCCCTGTGGCTTAAAGCACTTCAATGCAGGACGTACCGGTGCGTCCTGGTGCGCTAAGGGGTTAAAGTAATGCAAACAGAAGCATAACTACTTTTCCTTAAGCAGCAATAAAGTGATCGACAGTAGTGTCACATTTTAGAACCTTCTGCACAGAGGAGAACACAACAGAAGGCCACCACTGTGTTTTTTTTACCCACAAAAAAGAACAAGTTTCCTGCACCTCAGTGGGCTCCTCAGACTCTGGGCCCACAGCTGCTGCTATCAATGCTAAGGCCAGGGGCGTAGCAAAGGTTCTTCTTGGGCTCCCCCAAACTTCTCATGGCCGACGGCCCGCAGCTTTCAGCTTCATCGCTGGGTCTCCTAAGTGACCCAACGATGCAGCACTAGCAGCCAGGGGCGTCACTAAGGTCTTGAAACGTCAGAGGAAATAGCCCCAACACATATACCCCCCCAAAAAAAATGTGTGTATGTATATGTGTATATAGCACTACGACCCTATAGCTATGGAAAGGAATAGATACAGTGGCTCAGCAGACAGTATCACACATTATAGGATTAGATATTAGGCCCAGCAGACAGTATCACACATGATGGGATTAGATACAATAGCTCAGCAGACAGTATCATACATTATAGGATTAGATACAGTGGCTCAGCAGACAGTATCACACATGATTGGATTAGATACAGTGGCTGAGCAGACAGTATAACACATGATAGGCTTAGATATAGGGCCCAGCTCGCTGACATTGCGGTTCCTGCGCTGGACCCAGTATAAGAGGCTAAGTATAGGAATTGTTTTGCTTCAGTTGTTGGACTACTTCGGATTCAAGGACTACTTCGATGACAGCATTTTTTTTATTTTCAATAAAATGGATAACGAGGGTTGTGTGGGATTTTTATTTCAATAAAATATATTTCCTATGTCTTTGTATTTTTCTAAACTTTATTACTACCACCTTATTAATAGCTGCTGGCTAATTGACAGTGTCCATTACTAAAGCGGGGCTTAGTGTTAGGCGGTGCAGAAGCTAACACTAAAAAAGATATAAAGAAATATGAAAACAACCAGGACAGAATATTGGGCCTTAACATTAAATTATGTTCAGAGTTGGAGATTTACCCCTGGAAGGCCACATTCTTTATAATGTAACTACTCAATAAATAGTGTAACTGCGTTAGTAAGTTTTCCCTATTCTCTGCAAACAAGTACAGTTATGGTGCTTCAGGCCAATGCAATTGCTTTCTGGTTCAAAACAGGAACAAATGGACCACAATCGAACTTGGAGCCAGTTAAAGACATCTGTGGCTGTTATTCTGGAGGCATCTGTGGCTTGCACTCTCGGGGCATCTAGGGGAATCTATGGCAGGAATTCTGGGGATCAACTGGGGCTGAGGTACTTTACGGGGGCAACTAAGATTGATTCACTGATGGAGGATTCTGGGGTTTCTCATGAGAGATTCTGAGGCTTTAACACTTATGAGGCTTCTAAATTTTCAAAATGTTTAGGTTAAAACCACCCTGGGTAAACAGACCGGCCCTGATTATTGAACTTATATTCTAAATGTCTTTACATTTAGAAATTACATATCCAACTTTCACAGATTCATAAGATTGATAGAAAGAGCAGAGGGGAAGATCACTTAAAGGGTTTTCTGAGATATAAAAATAAAAGATAGCAAAAGTGATTTCTGTATAGTAACATACCAGATGTGATCATTTATGTGAAAAAAATAATTTTTTTACCGATTTCACTAAATCGCACATAATTTCCTTACATCCTCTGGCTGCTATTGTGGTGCGTTTCAAAACATTCTTAGACTACATCTCCCATGAATCTTTGACGGCAGGTCATTACAACACCTGTCTCTATCAGCTGGCAAGCTTCCCGCCGCGGCCATTTACCTGCGCATACGCTGTCTGACTGAGAAAGAAGTGCAGGGGATTGTGGTTGGAATGGCACATGCATTGAGGAAGAAAACACCAAAGAGGACCACAATGTAATACCAAACCGCCTATCAACGGCACGTCACTGCTGACCTGCTGTATACTTTAAAAAGACTTTACACGGCTTGAACACGTGATAAGTATACACCACATCACGTGACTCAAGAATTTGGGGCACTTTTGTGACAGTGAGCAAATTGTCATGTCCCTATGGAAGTAATAACTGTGGAAGTGAAAAAAAATAACTCAGAAAACCCCTTTAAGCCTTAGTATGACACTGGTTTTTGTTTACAATTTTTTTTTATTGGTTATGCTATTAGATTTATATGAGCACATTTTTTTCATAATTACTCAGCTAAATTCATCTCTGGTTAAAAGCATGTACTGATCCTTACCACTTGTTTTGCAGGAACATAGTGACCTATATTTGGATGTTGTGTAGACTGAAAAAACAGAACAAAGAAGAGCATAAATAAATGCCACCATGGAGGGGGTAATACAGGATTAGACCGGCTGCTTTCCTTCAGAAATAGCGCCACACCTGTCCACAGGCTGTATAGCTCCACTGAACTGAGTGGGGCAAAACTGCAATACTACACACAACGTGTGAACAGGTGTGTTACTGTTTTGGGAAGAAAGCAGCCAAGTTCTTCTAATATAGTTCAACCCCTTAATTTTGGTTGCAGGTGCAATTCAGTTAGGCATAGAAACATTTCCATGGGCTATAATGAGCCCAAAATATGCCAAAAGAGTGTCCTTTCGGGTGTTATGCGCCATGATTTAAACCATTTATCTTCTCCTCTCTGTTCTCAGACAATTTTATCTCTATTTACTGTGCAGCTGATTGTTATTTGTTGGCGCCTGGGAATAGCCATTTCCGGCTGGAGAGAGGCTGACTGTAGTGTTCATCAATATAATACTGACAGTAAAGGTGGTTTTACACGGGCAGATATCGCCCGGGTTGCCCACTTTTAAAACAAGCACCGATCGACAATGCAGCTTGTGGATCGGCGCTAATTGCTCCCTTTAAACGGAGAAATGAACATTTAGTATGGAGACAAATGATCATTACCCCGATCCCTCGTCCCCATGCATTTGCCTCATGTTGGCAGCACATCTCCCTGTTCACACAGAGATGTGTGCTGGTGACTAGCGATAATATTTTTTTTAGCTGCATAAAAGATGCGATTAGTCGATGAACGACCCTTTCCCCATTCGACTGATCGCTGCCCTGTTTACAGGGCAATGATCGGGAACCTAGTGTTCATATGAATGCTAGCTTGTGCGATCATTGGCCCGTGTAAAATTACCTTGAGTGCAGACGAATGTCTACCTTCATCATAACTACTTATCTCACATAGCCCGAGTGGCGAGAACCTCAAGAAACATTTATATACATATTATTGATATCTGGTGGGGATGGGATTGTCCTAACTGAGAATTCACTTGCTCCCATATCTTTCCCATCTTTTAAGGCAAATTTTTTCAACATTTATAGTACTGTGCTTCGTATCACCAAATAGTTGACATCGATTAACCTCTTGATCCCAGTACCCTTTTCCTTGACCACTTTCTTACATGGTATCTCCAGTTTCTCTCTGCTGACATTTCTACTACGATTGTGTGTGAGTTTAACATCCCGGTTCTTTGTTCCTACTCACTAGGAGCAAAATAAGTTCACCTTTAGGGTATGTTCACACGCAAAAACGTCTCAAAATACGGAGCTGTTTTCAAGGGAAAACAGCCCCTGATTTTCAGACATTTTTTGAGCAACTCGCGTATTTCGCAGTGTTTTTCGCTGCGTTTTCGCTGCGTTTTTTACGGCCGTTTTTGGAGCTGTTTTCATTGGAGTCTATGAGAAAACGTCCCAAGAAGTTACCTGAACTTCTTTTGACGAACCGTCATTTTACGCGCCGTATTTTGACAGCGACGCGTAAAATGACAGCTCGTCTGCACAGAACATCGTAAGACCCATTGCAAGAAATGGGCAGATGTTTGCCGACGTATTGGAGCTGTCTTTTCAGGCGTAATTCGAGGCGTAAAACACCTCCATTACGCCTGAAAAATGGCCGTGTGCACATACCCTTATATTTACTCACCAATATCTGGTATAAAACATTTCCCACTATTCTATGCTTATCTGTGACTATCTACAAACATCCTTACAACAACACCACCATGTAATAGACTTGTTCCTACTGTACTAGTTCAATCGAATATGTGAACTAAATTGTTACAAGTACATACGATAGTTGTAATAGTATTAACATGTAATATTGTGCCTCATAACTAATTGTCTTTCTGCCATGTTCATCTGCTTTCCTACCTGACAACTCACTGTTGTTCACACCAGGGCTGGACTGCCCATCTGGCAATTCTGACAAATGCCAGATGGGTTAGTGTCTGCAGTGAGCTGCTCTCCTCTTCATTCCTGGCAGGCTTTTATAGCGCTTTGCCTTCCCCTCTGACCTGTCTCTGCATGCTGCAGTCAGTCACTCAGCTCCCGAAATCTCCTCTTCCTGTGACCTCTATTTCTGTGGACATACGGCCAGAGGCGGACATACAAGGTGCAGCTGCATGGGTTCCAAGCGTCGGGAGGTACCTCACTGGTACAGCAAGACTAAGAAGCAGAAGCTTAGTGGGCAAGGCACCGGAGTCTATGTTTTTTAGGAAGTTGCGATGTCAGGAGTGGGTGGGGACCCCAGTTCAGGAAATAGTTGCAGTTTCCAGAGGTGAGACTCGCATCACACCCATGGATATGACATAAATGTCTAAGTTGGGAATATCCCTTTAAAGATAGTATGTCAGGGCTGAATATAACCATTTATCTGCATTTCAAGATATAGACTGGGAAGAACTCATGTTAAATAATGGGACAAATTATAAATGGGAGATTTTAAAATCTACTTTGGGTAATTATAGTGCAAAATGTATTCCTATAGGTAACAAGTATAAATGACTAAAATTAAACCCCACATGGCTTACACCTTCTGTAAAAAGGGCAATACATGACAAAAAAAGGGCATATAAAAAATACAAATCTGAGGGTACATCTGTAGCCTTTTTAAATTATAAAGAGCGTAATAAAATCTGTAAAAATGTAATAAAATTAGCAAAAATACAAAATGAAAGGCAGGTGGCCAAGGATAGTAAAACAAATCCCCAAAAATTCTTCGAGTATGTAAATGCAAAAAAGCCAAGGTCTGAACATGTAGGACCCTTAGATAGTGGTAATGTGGGGGGTGGTCACAGGGGATCAAGAAAAGGCAGAGTTACTAAATGGGTTCTTTAGCTCTGTATATACAACAGAAGAAAGAGCAGCTGATGTAGCTGGTGCGGGTGCAGTTAATATATCAGTTCATATACTGAATTGAATGATTGTAGATATGGTCCAAGCTAAAAAAAAAAAAAAAAATGTGCACAAGGCCCCGGGACCAGATGGGTTACACCCTAGAATTCTTAAAGAGCTTAGTTCAGTTGTTTCTGTCCCCCTTTTCATAATATTCAGAGATTCTCTAGTGACTGGTATAGTGCCAAGGGACTGGCGCAGGGCAAGTGTGGTGCCTATTTTCAAAAAGAGATCTAGGTCTTCCCCGGGTAATTATAGACCAGTAAGCTTAACATCCATCGTGGGGAAAATGTGTGAGGGGCTATTGAGGGACTATATACAGGATTATGTAACAAAAAATTGTATTATAAGTGACAGCCAGCACGATTTTACTAAGGACAGAAGCTGTCAAACCAACCTGATTTGTTTTTATGAAGAGGTGAGCAAAAGCCTAGACAGAGGGGCTGCTGTGGATATAGTGTTTTTGGACTTTGCAAAGGCATTTGACACTGTCCCTCATAGACGCCTAATGGGTAAATTAAGGACTATAGGTATAGATAGTATAGTTTGTAATTGGATTGAGAATTGGCTCAAGGACCGTATCCAGAGAGTTGTGGTCAATGATTCCTACTCTGAATGGTCCCCGGTTATAAGTGGTGTACCCAGGGTTCAGTGCTGGGACCACTATTTTTCAACTTATTTATTAATGATATAGAGGATGGGATTAATAGCACTATTTCTATTTTTGAAGATGAAACCAAGCCATGTAGTATTGTTCAGTCTATGGAAGATGTTCGTGAATTTCAAGCGGATTTAAACAAACTAAGTGTTTGGGCATGCAGTTGGCAAATGACGTTTAATGTAGATAAATGTAAAGTTATGCATCTGGGTACCAACAACCTGCAGGCATCATATGTCCTAGGGGGAGCTACACTGGGGGAGTCACTTGTTGAGAAGGCTCTGGGTGTACTTGTAAATCATAAACTAAATAACAGCATGCAGTGTCAATCAGCTGCTTCAAAGGCCAGCAGGATATTGTCGTGTATTAAAAGAGGCATGGACTCACGAGACAGGGATGTAATATTGCCACTTTACAAAGCATTAGTAAGGCCTCATCTAGAATATGCAGTTCAGTTCTGGGCTCCAGTTAATAGAAAGGATGCACTGGAGTTGGAATAAAATACAAAGAAGAGCAACGAAGCTAATAAGGGGCATGGAGAATCTAAGTTATGAGGAAAGATAAAAATAATTAAACCTATTTAGCCTTGAAAAAAGACGACTAAGGGGGGGACATGATTAATTTATATAAATATATTAATGGCACATACAAAAGATATGGTGAAATCCTGATCCATGTAAAAACTCCTCAAAATCAAGGGGGCACTCCTTCCGTCTGGAGAAAAAAAGGTTCAACCTGCAGAGGCGACAAGCCTTCTTTACTGTGAGAACTGTGAATCTATGGAATAGCCTACCGCAGGAGCTGGTCAAAGCAGGGACAGTAGATGGCTTTAAAAAAGGCTTAGATCATTTCCTAGAACAAAAATATATTAGCTCCCATGTGTAGAAATTTTTACCTTCCCTTTTACAGTCCCTTGGTTGAACTTGATGGACATGTGTCTTTTTTCAGCCATACTAACTATGTAACTATGTAATCCCTGATATTATATGTAAAGTGACTAAGAGGACAATGATATACCAGATATACGGTAAGTGGCAAATCATACTGTGTGTGAAGCCATGTTCCTTTTCTAACCCCAAACAATATTTTTGGTGGAAAATATGGCAAGTAGGCCTGTGTGCTTTCAAATGCAAGGGCTGTATTCAGTTCCAGGCCAGCCATGTTTAACACTATAATAACTGCTTCAGCCCTCGCTAACTGCTAAGGGATTGCATTCAACTGAGAACTGTCTTTTAACTTTTAAATTCAAGGAATCACCCGCTTCTGGCTTTTTCTTACTTCTATCACATCATCATATGCTCACCAGCTTGCCATCAAAGGCGCTGCCACCACTTTTATCCAGAATAAATTCTGCATCACAACTCGTCCATGTACCAATTACTCAACAAGTACAATCCTAAAAATAACCTGTAAAGCTATCTACAACTTTACTAGTCCATACATTTACTATGCTCTAAATCAGTGGTGCCCAACTAGTTGCTCGGGAGCCACATATGGCTCGTGACCTCTAGTTGTGTGGCTCACGATACAATCCCTGAATTTTGACCATATGCATTGGCTGCAGTAATATTTCCAAATATGGAAGACATATCCTAACCTCTGAACCATGGCAATTTGGATGGTATAATACATATTTTCTTCTGTATGTACCACCTAAAACATGCAATACCACTTGTACCATTTTCTTCACTTTCGTCACTTGTTTCTCCATGTTTGGATTGGGGCTCGCAACCATCACTCCAAGTTGAATAAGGCTCACAAGGTCCAAAGATTGCGAACATCCTGGTCTGCTCCACCCTCTGTATAAAGAGTTAAGCCCCTGAGACACATGCATCAAGAAATCCAGATATTTGGCATTTGTGGGTCGTGAGATCATCCATAACTGGTTACAATTACTAGCATATGCAGAATATAAAAGGGCAGTGATTTTGCATCAACTAATCTTTTCTGACAATCCCGATACTTATGTATTCTCATAAATTAATCCTCTAATAATTGACCTACTCACAGTACATAGCTGTGAACCTCACAGTATGATTTTTGTCAAGTTTTCTTAGTTTGAAATAATTTAGCAAAGATTCTGTTTATCCGATTTGTACCTTTATGCTCCAGTGAGTAATAAATTCGATTTTCGCAGTGGCATATCTGGGCCTAGTGGTTGTGGGCCTGTTATATCCCAGAATACCAGTGATTTGACATACCTGGTAATTAAGAGAATTTTTGGTTGTACGGGATTTGGGAGTAACCTCTCAACCTTACAGTAAACACACAAGCACCACAGTTATACATTCTTAGAAATATTATTTATTGCACAGAAAAAATGCAACTTTTCATTATATATAAACATTCAACACATTTTTTAATATTATTTTTTACAATTTATTGTTTTCATTCAATATATATATATATATATATATATATATATATATATATATATATCTATATATATATATATATATATATATATATATATATATATATATATATTACCAAAACAAACATTCTATGAAAGTTTAGAAAAGATGACAGTGACTAATATTAGGAAGAATATGTACGCTGATCTACTAGAGGGACCATGTGTAAAGAGGTTATAAACCACCTCTCTGGATACCCAAATAACATCATGACAAAAGTGTCCGGCATTAATGAGTTAATTAAGTGCATTAGTGACAACATAGAGGGGCTGCGTTACCATCACAGAAAGTAGTTCAACCAGGTTCTCTATTGCTACGTTCTACGTTTTGCTGGGTTCACAAGTATGAACAAAGCCCCTTTATAGTCCTATTTAACAGGATAGTGCAAATGGGATATTGTGTTAAACAAGCATCAATTTGTAGCCAACTAAGGCCTCATGCACACGGCTGTATTACAGCTCCATATTGTATGGAGCTGTAATAGGTCACCCATAGAGAGGTGCATTGGGCCTACTGTACAGAAGTTTTGTCGAATTTTGTATCTATTCGAGAAATTAAAATCATGCCTTGCTTCATCGCATGCCGTATTACAGAGGTATACTTCTCTAGATGCAATGCTTCTAGGGGAGGATATGGACATACAGCACCCTTAGCACTGAAACTGAAGCTTACACAAAATATACGGTTTCAAAGTAGTAGGAGAAAATTATAATTTTTAAAAAAACCTTGTAAGTTGTGGATAGTAAACCAAATTCTGGATTTCGAACATCTCTGTTTGGTCGTAAGTAGTTCACTTACTGCTATCACTTATTCCATATGCTGTCCCGATTTAGGAATATTGCTACGTAATTGTTAAATTGCTTTTATTGAATGCAGGGTGCTGTTTTACCGTAAGTGCCTTTGGTTCCAACACAATCAAATAGTCTGTAGTCTTTTTTTTTTACAGAATTCCATAATAGTCATTATTTCTGTTGGCAAGTAAACAGCACAGAATTATAAAATATTGATAACTACTGCTGGTTACACATTATAAATACTATATATATTTTATATCTATAGTGTAAGACACCAACATTACATATCCAGTTCACCTGAGATGGATATAACATTTTAACTGTGTATGCTCATTTGTTGAACATTATGACAAGAAGTTACCATTACTATTTTAGGTTACCAATAGGGATCATGCACACGTCCGTATTATGGATCTGTACAACTTTCGAGTTGTGCAGAGCTGTACTACGCCACAATAGACTTCTATAGGGCCTTACTGTACCTCCATATGCCTCTGATTTCATAAAGGAGCCATATTGCTTCTAGGAAAGAATGCCATAGTAATTCAGTGTGGTCCAGAGTGACTACGATTCCATAGTGCAGGGAGTTCTTATATCTCTGCCATGAAGGTGCAGGGAGTTTGTATATCTCTGGCCTGTACATGATCCCTAAAGAGAACAAATATTTTGGCCTGCCTAAAAGAGCAAGAGGGGAAGCTCTGAAATGTTAACCATTCTTAATAAATGTCCCATTTTTTTATTTTCCCAGGAAATGTGTTCTTTCAGAGTAAAGCAGGTCATATCAACTACAACCCCCAGTTGTTCATGCGTCATATCTATTAAATTGGGTGAATACACCTACAAAAATAAATCGGCATCACATGTTTGGAACAGCAGGGACATGCACCACACTGTTCTGCAAGACAATGAAAGGAATGATACATAAACACAAAAGTAATAGTTCTAGTAAATGGGCTCATAAATGCAATAAGTTCATTTCCATGTAACAATATTTAACTAGATTTACGATACAATTCATTATAAAGTGAAAAATATAGCGCAGTGCACAAAGAAACACTTTAAAATGGAAGATTATAACAAAAATTTGACCAATGACACTTAGATAATGTATATCCAGATGTAACATTAGAAGAACACATCCTATCACTTTCCTCGCTTTAGAAAGTGATTTTCAGGATAATAACATCCCCTTCCCTATGTACAAATACGTCCAAGCCCCCACTTAAGGTTAGGTTATATAAATAAAGATTTATGTTCTGACCTTATATTCTGCATTACCTACACAAGTCTTATTTATATGCTGAGTGCAATGACATGAAATGATCGCCCTTTGTAAAGCTGCATATTTCCTCTTAGGCCTCAGAAAATCAGTTATGATTGTTGAATCCATAAACAGCATTTGTTATTGTGACGGCAGGTATTGAAAAACCAATCAAAACCTGTTTTTTTTCTCCATTTTTAACGTTGCATGGGCTACTGGATTGTTACTGATATGTCAATATTATGACCCTACACATAGTCACACCCCACATTTGCAACCATTTTTTTTATTGCTCTAAAGCCTCTTAAATATAAAAAAAAATGAAAAATAAATTTAAAAAAAGCAACTTTGCAAATAATCCTTATTAAAAATATTGCACCTTTTGTGTATACGGTGTATGATTTTATGATTAGATTCTACAAACAAACCCTGTGTAGTCTGATCCTGTAGACATACTCCCTTGCTTCTCTCCCCAAGTACTGGTTAACGTACATTGGTTAGGCTAATAAGAAGTAGGGGACAGTCCGAAGGGAGTATGACTGTACTATGTAAGTATGGGGACGCATGAGTTTACATAGGAGCTGTAGACACAAAGCGATAGGACATGTTTATTTAAGGCTATTAGTAAAGTTGCTTTATGTTTTGTGTTTGATGCATTAGAGCAATAAAAAAATGGTTGCAAAGTTGAATAACAAATCAGATTATTCTGGAACTGATTGTTACTTTTTTCATTCTTTTGCTATCACATTCTTTTGCTAAAGACAATTGACAGTTTCATGCAACTCCTATATAACTGACAAACCCGTATATTGCTGGAGTGCAGGGTGAAACCACATTAAAAAAAACATGAAAACACAAATGCGGTTTTACCGCGATTTGCGGTGGTTTTCGATGTTGCTGTTTTTACAGGTGAAACACATTTAACATGTTTCACTTGCAACTGCATTGAAAAATGCAGTAAAACCACTTGTGTTTTTTATACTTTTTTACGTTTTTTTTTATATGGCATGTCTTAATCCCCCCTTATAAAACTTATTGCATATCCTAAAGATATGCCATAAACATCTGATAGATGCGATCCCAACTCTAGGGTCACCTCTCTATTTGTTTTTTCCACTTAAATGTGGTGGACAGAGGCCACATCGCCACGCGGGTTCGGAGTTTAGTGACCCCTGCTCATGAGATACCTATCACACATTTTTGGATCATCCCATGGATAGGAATAACCCTTTCAGTCATATGACACAGGGGAAGTAATCACGCTTTAATTTGGAGGAACTTTCTATTAAAATATATGTAAGAGCACTTGAGAATTAGGGTATGTTCACACGCACTGTTTTCAGACGTAATTCGGGCGTTTTACACCTCGAATTACGCCTGAAAAAACGTCTCCATTACACCTACAAACATCTGCCCATTGCTTGCAATGGGTTTGACGATGTTCTGTTCCCACGAGGTGTAATTTTAAGCGTCGCTGTCAAAAGACGGCGCGTAAAAGGACGCCCGCGAAAAAGAAGTGCATGTCACTTCTTGGGACGTTTTTGGAGCTGTTTTTCATTGACTCCATTGAAAAACAGCTCCAATAACGTCCATAAAATACGCAGCGAAAAACATGAGTAGTTACAAAAATGTCTGAAAATCAGGAGCTGTTTTCAGGCAGATACAGCTCCGTCATTTCAGACGTATTTTGCTACTGCGTGTGAACATACCCTTATGGTTGTGTGTGCATATATAATTTACATATCGTCCAACAGCAGTGTAGGGAAAAAAATTATTGACAGAAAGTTCACAGGTAAACATAAATTTCCACTCTGAATAATAGTCTGAAATAATATTCATGTAAACAAGGTAAAGCAAAAAAAGAAATATTCATGCAAATGGATATCCATGCGTAAAATAATTGATATTTACAACTCCATTTATAATTGTACATAATGACATGCGATATTATTATTAGGTTATTAATGGGTATTCAAGCCACCTCTCAATAATAGCTTCTAGCAATATGTGGGGATTGTATTAGAAAAAGCGAAGGTAAAATAATTCAGATAATCATTGGGAAGGTAAAATTGCTTCAGCGATCACATGGAATAAAACTACGTCATCTCAGGAGGCTTGGCTGGAGGTCTCCTGAGATGACGTCATTTTGTCTCATGGGGTAGCTGCAGCTTGTGATTGGTAGGCCAGGGTAGAGTGAGTATGGTATTTTTTATTTTAGGGGAGGGTTTGCAAGTACCCCGATTGCCGTGTCTGACTCTCTGATGTCTTTTAGGACTGTATCAAACTTGGATACAGTCCTAGAAATATTAGAGAGTCAGACAAGACAATTGGAGTTTTGCGATTTGCGGCTTATTTATTTGTACTAAATTGAATTTCAGGGCCAACTCGATAGATCTTTAGAAAGGTCCCTAAGATGAGAATTGGGAGATTTTTTTTTTTTAACAAGGCCAATTTACAGAAAGATTGGACACACTTAGGCCTCATTAAGATGGGAGTGTTGTAATTACGTTTAACTGTCTGTATTCCAGATGTCACAACCAATTCTCACAGTTCTACTGAACTAAACTTACAGCAACATAGGGATCTTTAGGACTGTAAGTCCAGTTGAGTGGAACTGTGGCGGGGTCAAGAAATTACATCTGGACTATGAACGGTTAAACATGAGCTCAATAGGCCCTGTAAATGAGGCCTAAGGCCCCATGCACACGAACGTGCTTTTGCGGCCGCAATTCCCCCGAAAATCCACGGGAGAATTGTGGCCCCATTCATTCCTATGGGGCTATGCACATGACTGTGGTTTCCATGGTCCGTGCATGGCCCAGGAGCCCGGACCGCAGAAAGAACGGGCATGTCTTATTACGGCCGTGTTTTGCGGTCCAGGCTCATAGCAAATAATGGCCGCGGCCATGTGCGCGACCAGCGATTTGCGGGCGGCTCGCGGGTGACACTCCACTGCCGGCCGACCCGAAAATCACGGCCGTGCACATGGCTACGGTCGTGTGCATGAGGCCTAAGGCTAGGTTCCCACATAGTGTAAAGTCCGCAGCATTTACAGTAGCAACAAAGTCAATGAGATTTGAACAAATCTCATGCACATGCTGCAGAAAAATTCTGAATCTAAAATGTTCATAAATTGACCCGCAGTGCGGAATTTAAATCTGCAGCATGTCAACTTATGAAGTGGATATGTTGCTCTTCTGTTGTGGGTTTCCCCTATGAATTTAATGGGGATGTAAAAGCTGAAAAAATAGCTAAATATTTTGACTTTTGCGGCAGAAACACTGTGATTTCGCCACAAAAATCACAAATAAGAAATAAAATAAAACCTTTTTTTGTATAAAATAAATTTAAAAACATTTCTTTTCCAAGCGCTGGTTTCCGCAGCGGAGATTTTGGTGCGTTTTATCGGTTGACCCATGAGAACCCAGCCTTACACTGAGATTCTGTAGCCTGCTTTAAGTCTGAATTGCCTAAAACCCCCATATAATTAAATTTCGATTTTTCTCCTGGAATAAAATTATTTACAAATTCCAATTTGTGTAAATGAATGATTATGTCTAATCACACTAACTAAGCCTCTTGACATCCAGCCATTGGGTTTGAATGTGAAAAATCAACATCCAAACATTTAACCATACAAATTGAATACAAAATAATTTATTTGGTCATTTTCACATGTAAACAGGAACTAGAAGTTCAGAGTAACCCATATGTAGCTCAAAATATGCAATAATGATACTTTGGATACGGTGGGTCATACACAAACTGGAAAAATGTAAAACCGTAGACTTTTGCGATACCTAGGAACTATCTTGATAAACTGTACCAATTTATACTCAACCTGCACAATCTTTTCCACTGAGGTCCTGCAGAACAGATGCCATACTTATAATGAGTTACACTATACACCTCTAGTAGTACCTCAACAGGAACGTGTAGTACTAAGTGCATGTCAAACTTTATAGAAAACAAACAAAAGATAGTAGTACAAAATGGCGAACAGTAAAATACCGACCACAATAGTAGGTGAAGATGGGTGAGTACAAAATGAACTTATTCCTTCTCCTCTCTAATGAAATCCTTATAAAGGCAACTTGAGACGTCAGCAACAGATCCTGAAATGCGTTGTATTATCCTACAATATATACATTTCTGTAGATCAAGATTGCTTTCAGGATTATATTACTATTTAGGGCTACATAATACTGAGGAGGTTGTATAAACTGTATGAAAGCAATGTCAGTATTAATAGATGGGATAGATGTTACTCTAGTATTATAAGTGACTCTCCAGCTGGTGGCAGCTGTAAGTCTCTGTTCGCACTAGCAATAATGGGTCCGTAGAGGAGTCTGATATTTTGGGCGGCAAGAACAGTTTAGTTTGTATCCTTATTTTTTTTCATCCAAAGTACTAGAATCCGGAAGGAACATTAATGGACCCCATCAAAATCAATGGGCTTCTCCAGTATTCGCTGATATCTTCCAAAAATTGGATTCAGCATAGCTGTCATGGCTATATGTCACTAGAACTTAGTCATATCTTTAATAGACATTTTTTCTTTAAATATCCACTGTGGCTTAACACCACTTTATATTTTAATACGGCTTACTAAGGTGAGCACCATTTTATGTGACTGCACAGGTATAACAGTACTATTGCATTTGAGCAAAGTTCCCAGTTACATCAAGAATAAAACGAATCAAATCCTATTTGTAAAAAAAATCACTGAAAAAAAAAGAACTATATTTATTTAGAATTACTGAAAATGGCCATACTTACTCATACAAGGGCAGGTACAAAGACCATTTCCCAGCAGGATGCAGACAAACCACGAGGCTACATAGAGGGAGATTGCTCAGGTGTAATATACTGATAAACAGCCACTCTCACGCCTACTATTCATGAGGGAGTGGTTGCTTAGTATAATCATTGCACACAGATATAGCTTCTATAAGTGTGCCAGTCACACGGTTATTTGTAGTACACCATGCTGGCATACAGACTATTAGTTACACCCATACTATTAGATCAGGCGGGCTGCCCAGCAATTTCCCTCTATGTAGCATTGGGGTTTGTCTGCATCCTGTTGGGAACTGGTGTTTGTACCTGCCCTTGTATAAGTAAGTATGGCCTTTTTCAATCCTATTTTAGGAAATAATTGAAGAGTTTTGACTATTGTGCAAGCTTAAGATGAAAATGGCAACAAGACTGAACCTCATAAAATGGTACAAAGAGAGCGTGCTAGGCATATGACAGCTTGTATTGTTTAATCTATGCAAAATTTGTATTAAGTCATCTGTTGGTCGGGACATTGCTTGGGCTACAGCTACATAGGAAATCTGTGATGATTTGAAGCAGTTTACTCATCTGTATTTACTAGAGTGACTGTTGATAGCAGCCGTCATCCCAGAATACAGCTTTTTGTAACTGCCATAGTTCTTAGAAAGTATTTCCCAAACTATTTCACTGCAGTCAGCTTGGTTCACTATAACTATCAATTACTGAAGGGAATGCTCAATTATCAGAAGTGACAGCCCCATGGCACACTGCCACCTCTCAAAGTACCGTTTTCAGAACATATTAATCCTGGGTTCGATAAAAGACTTTCACAGATTCATCAAATCAGAAAACTGCCTGGGAATTATTTCTTACTAACAAAAGTGATATTTGTTAGAACATTTTTAAAGGTTTGGTAATAACTAGTAATTTATTGCAGTTTATAATAAAGATCCTGTGACAATTGTTTGAAGTACTTGTAAAAAATAACAAAAAACAACCTGGACCCTGTAGAATACAGGGAAAAAAAACATTGTTGTATACTTTCGATCAGAATTCTTCTGTCTGGTATCTCTTCATCTGATGTGATGAGTAGGACGCAGTGATGTTTTTATCTATAATGTGACATGAGAAATGTAATCCGATGGCTTCACTATAGACAAAACGAGACTGTGATCACGATAGACAGAGGCATACCATCAGTAGGTGATTCTCACAGTAAGTATGATACAAAGATTTTTTTTTTTCAATATTCTACAAGATTTGTTAAAAATATCGGAAACCTGGTTAACCCCTTTGAGGTCACCAACCTTTTGTAGGTCGCAAGTCACTTTCAAATTTGACAGGTGATGTTGAGCCACACTGAAAAAGTCTGTTAAAGATATGACCAAGTAGCATGATTTCTTGGACAGGTTATTGAGATTGTGATTATCCTCATGTTACAGACCCCAATAAATGCTGATAATATGTTAATTTCACTATTCTATCCTATGGAGATATATGCTTATTATGTTTAGCATTAATTTTTGGTTTTCCAATGATCTGTAAAAATTTAGTCTGTCCATACATGATGAGGAAAAACAAAAAAGGAGGTTGGCAACACTGTAGGGCTCTTACCGAAAAGTTAACTGCCTGTGGTTTTGACCCTAATGATAAGCTGCAGTAAAATGCTATGATCCCCCTGTTGCTATCTGCAGTTGTCAATAGCTAAGGAGTCACCTGCAGGGAGTCCGAGAGCCACATGTACCTCCTAGGGGTCAGGTTGGAGAAGACTGAGCTAGATTATAGTTAAAGTACTGGAAAAAAGTCCCCTGAGAGGAAGCACTTTGTAAATGTTCTGTATGACTGTTTTCACATTATGTTGTGTGAACACATTCCGCATACAGCAAATGTAACCATAGGCCCCCATTCACCCGACAGAGGCCAAAAGAGTGTAGTCTTTTTAAAAAAAAATTTGCATAGCCCTACTATTATAAGTTAAATGGGTTGTCCAGAATTCCCATTTACTTGAATGGGATGAGCTGCAATACCAGACACAGCCTCATAGACAGATATGGCACTGTTTCTGTAAAAAAAAAAAAAAAGGTGACCCCTTTTTTTTATCCTAGAGAACCCCTTTAATCATGCAAGAATGAAAATTGGAATTGTGATCAATGAATGTGCAATATTTTTCTGTAGCTTACTCCAGTAATAATGAACAGAAATTCACTTTCCTATCAATGCACTATTTCAAACAGTAGGATGGCGAGAGGCAAAATAAAGACTGTATCAACTAGAAGTTTGATAACGCCAGTAAAAAAGCTAAATATCCACCATTATGTTAGCCTAAAACATAGCTACTTGCTGAAAGTAAAAAGTGTTAGGGTATGTTCACACGACAAATGAAAAACGGACGTAAAATACGGAGCTGTTGTCAGGGCAAAACAGCCTCTGATTTTCACCCGTTTTTGAGGTATCAATCGTTTTTTTATGCGCTTTTTACGGCCGTTTTTGGAGCTGTTTTTCTATGAAAACGGCTTTTTTACGGGGCATTTTTTTTACGCGCTGTTTTTACAAACGGCCATGTAAAAAAACGCCTTGTGGCAACAAAATGCCATTTTTCCCATTGAAATCAATGGGCAAATGTTTGGAGGCGTTCAGCCTCCGTATTTTCAGACGTTTTTCGTGGCGTTTATGGCCCGAAAAACGGTTGAAAATAAGCCGTGTGAACATACCCTTATACTTAAAATCTTAAAAGCCACAATCTCAATCCTTTGAAGTTTTATTGACATTACGATATGTAATCTCAATATGTGAGTCCACCATTTCATCCTGTTTTTCGACCTACGTCAATGTGGAACATACTTAAGTAACATAACAATTCCATAAACAAGGAATGACAAGGAGTCAATAAATAATATGACAACACTTAAATTTTTTCATATTTGTACATGACCCCAGCAGAGCCAAGTCCTTTACTTAATAGTCACTCACCTATGCTCTTTATTTCAAATAAAAATGAGTTAAAGGCTGTGGTGCTGTAAGGGTTAATCAGTCTTTATGAGTCTCATTTCGCATTCATTTACCCATATGGGAATGTCTAACCTTTTGTATACACCATCTGCACAATAAGTGTGTATGTTGTAAATACTCACACTGCATCTTCTCAATTTCTAGGTGTGAAGGAGAAAGTACACATTAGAGCGAACATTTCTATCTGTGTGGGAGGGCTTGAAATAACCAGGATCTTAAAGGAAAGCCGATAGTTTATGTAACCGGTAGGAGCAATTGCTTAGAGGAAGAAGAGATCGCTGGGTCTTCTGTCCATCCAGATGCGGGAAAAGCACGTCAGTTTGAGAATCCTGGAGAATCCTGCTTTACACGTTGCCGAACACAAATAATCTAGTCAGTTGTCAGAAAACTGCCTTTTTGATAGGTCCATAGTAGAAAGCTATAAGAGTGGTCCTGTCCTATTGGATGTGATCCAATACAATAGCTGGTGCTTGTCAATCTCTGGCTAACTGATGTTGCATTGGAGTCTCTGTTTTCGCACGTTAGCTACTGCTAAGATACCAAATATAAAAATAACGAATATTATATAACCCGAGACAAAGCTGACAATTTATGCAGTTAAAAGTAGAATCATATAAAGTACATGGGGTGTATGCCTACCGTTGCTATGTAAGCGTGCAGAATGTACATAAACTCACGCAGCCATACAACACATGGTTTTCATATGTGCACATATGGCAGCAATAACAAGAGGTTATTTTTTACTAATCTTCTTTGTCTAGAAGATGATCGTCGGGTTTCGCCCGTAAGAACTTATTGTAAGTGCAAATTGTGTTTGCACAGCCAGTAGATACTGAATCTGTAGGCTTTTGATTTATAGCGCTCAGGGCAATGCACAGTGTTCTGTAGATAAATTATTAATGTTTCCTCATCATTCGAGTTTACTTATGTTAATTCTCTTTAGAACGCTCTATGAAACTGGAATGATTAGTCAAAACATGAAAGCTTGAAGTCGCTGCTTTAATTTACAGTGCTCTGCAGTTCCCTAGCGCAGTGGAAGCTCAACACTCTTCATTTTCTGAATGAAGGCATGCAAGGTTTTGTAGCCATGGAAGTACTATCCTCTGCGTTCTAGCTGTCAAGTGCAATGCTTTGCTCCGTCATGCACAGGATATGATCTGACTTGGTAGCTACTAAGTAAATACATTCACCACTACAGAGCAGCGCTCTCACACACACATCATGCACTCTATCATAGCTGCTCCATTCTCAAAGAAAGGGCAAAAGTGAGGTCAGTGGGATCTCCTTTTCTCCAAGGAGAGTGTCTCTTTTAAGGCTGCTTCCCTTGTTCAGCACCTTTAGTTTAAGTGACATCTTTTTAGCACTTCCAGCCACCAATCCATCAAAGAAGAAATCTTCATTAAAGACTGGGTTTCGGCTATTCTTAATAATAGTGCTTCTCTGACGGTGAACTTTACCAGGATTCAAGTAGAGAACCACACAGCAGTTTACTCCCTTCAGGTCACAAAGCTTGTCAAAGAGATGCTCTGCTGCTATTAACCGTACTCTGAGACGGGCATTAGATGGGTCATATTCTGCTGATAGTCTCATACTACCTCCTTTACTGAGACACACATTGTGTTCCTTCTGTAGAAGGTCCAAAGGTAGCACTCCTTGTTGCCCAGAACCTATACCAGCTCCCTTGGCACCTCTTACTCTTCTTCTAGGCATGCTGGGACTAGTGTCAGCAGAACTACACTCATCTGTAGATAGTGAACTGTTTCGAGCTACTGAGTGCTTGAGTTTGATGAGTTTAGATTGTGTGTCTGGTGTGAATATTTTCAGCAGAGAGACTGAACGGGAAAGTAATGGTGAGCTGAATGGTGAAGACTCAGCTGAAGAGCAGGTATCACTTTCACCACCACTAAAATATCGGTATGGATTCATCAAAGACATTCCAAAATCTGAAGTGTTTAGCTGGGATCCTCCTTCTGTTCCACTTCGTCTCTGAGAACTAGGTGAACTAGATTGGGATGGACATGGGGAAAGAGAACCCTGGTCAGTGTGAAAGAGAGACTCCTTACGTCGGGTATGTGGACTTTCCATCAGAGTCACAAAACCATATGATGTCTGGGCCTTTGGAACATATGAAAGAGACATGGCAGATTGAGATTGTGGGTCTGCATTTGTACCCAAGTCTTCCTCTGATGCCCACTCATCAGCACTTTCAATCTGAATGATGTGCCGGTTTGCAGCTTTCACAAGGTTTCTGCTCTCTGAAGCTGCTTTGGTTGGTAGACGAGGGCTGCGTTGTGGACGTCTACCTGACAAGTTTTGCTCAGAAGCAGAAGTGCCTATATTAGGTTTGGACTGTACTCCTTCACCTGCTGCAGAACCTTCAGCTCCTGCTTCTGCTGGTACACTACTAAGCTTTGGTGGGATGAAAAAATCAGGAATCTTGTCTGGAGTCAGCACATTGCTGTATGATCCACCTTTGGACTGTTTGTCACCGGATTCTCCTGCCTGTCGACCACTGCTGTGTTCCACTGTGCCTCGGATCCTTTCCAGTAGCCACATTCTGTGTCTTATATGGTGTGAAATTGAAATTGTGTTGTCACTGGATACTGATTCAACTGCCTGAAAAAAGAAAATAGTTTCAAGTTTTATTTTAGAAATTATGAATTTACAGTAAGACCATCCACTTCTGTTTGGTGACGGTGATCTTAAATAGACCCTGAAGGTAAGTTGGGAGTTGACTCTGAAACTGACCAACTAAGGATCCCATTGACTCTATATTCAGGCTCCATGCTATAATTGGATCAATCCTTTCTGCCTTTTTCCACCAAAACCAGGAAGAGATTCCAAAAGAGAGAACAGGAAAAAAGCTACTCAAAGATGACCTTGGGTTACTTTTCCCATTATTATCTCTTGTGGGTCTTTTTGTGTTTTAGGTAAATAAAAGTGGAAGTGGATATTGAGCCCTCCAACATTAGTGCGAATGTCGCCTTAAAGCCAAATTATGCAACAAAAACTCCCCTTTTTACAAAATCCCTAGTAATATGCACATTACTAATGTCTTTCATTAGCCCATGACTGGGAGTCATCTTCCATCACTGCTTGTGGCTCTATCAGAAGAGCCTCCCTGTCCTCTTCTCCTCCACTATTTGAATAATTATTGTCTGTGACCACAACTGTTCAGTCTGTTAGGAGACTTCGTGGTCACTGAGAGAGGAAGTGATGTCATTCGAGTGACAGGAAGTGAGCATTTTGAGCAGGCCACTACAGCATTTATGTTATCTATTCCGTTAACAGGTTTGTCTCATCATTACAACCCCTTTTAATACTGAAGCTGGCTTGAATCCCAGCTGAATCTCGGGCTGGCCAAAATTTTAATGTATTATACTCACAGTAATTGATATAAATGGCCGCCATATAAAACATGGATAGTCCGTCTCCGCCACAGTAGGAGTCACTGTCTGCAGTGGCTCTCCACTCTGGCTAATAGACGGCAGTCTCCTCAATGACGTCCATATGCCCTTTTGATAAGGCAAACTATTAAAGTCAAATGTTGTTTTGTCACTAAGCCTCACATATAAGCAAACAACTGGGAACCTGTGCACTAAATTAGGCACTAATGTGCTTTTTATTTCACATATTGAAAATTACTATTATTATTACTATGATTTCAGTTCAATAAGGAAAATTATTTCATTACATATGTAGGAAGGGAACACAGTGATATTCAAAAACGGCATTAAAGACATGTCTATAAAGTTCACATGAGCGAACATTAAATCTGCGTGCCAAAATATATGTAATTTTACTGTTGTGTAAGGAGTTAAGACGTGTACTGTTGTCAATTGGATTATTTATTGTGCTGTTACCTGGCACAAGGAGGCATTATATTCTGCTCTACTGGTCACATGCTTCCTGGTTCTTTACACGGTCTGCTGGACTGGCACACACCCACTTTCTCCATATACAGTACATGCTTTATGTGAGTGCTCCAAATTTAAAGGAAGGCGGTTAATTTTTTTATTATTATTATTATTATTATCTATTAGATACAAGAGCAAGTAAAAGATTCTTTATGTTGTATTAGCAAATCATCAAAACTTGAAGGAAAACTTAAGCAACATGATCAACTTATTTTTTACTGTTCATATCCTAAATGAGAGATGAGGATAAACCCTTTACATTTAACTCTAAACGCTCTAATAAAACTAAACTCTCAGACTTCTGCTGCGGGGTATGCCATGAATGTACTGCGGGTGTGCAACAGTTTCGGCACAAGGATCAACACTTATTGCTAATCCACCATGCAGAAAAAGTTGAATGCTTCTTATTTTCACATTGGATTTTTTTCTGCAGTGAGGACAAGAATTTGCGTAGAAATTTTCCATAGCTTGTGAATGGCATTGCGGAAACAGCATTTACATGCATGGGTTGCCGATTGTTGTCGGATTTGACATAGTTACATAGTTAGTTGGACTGAAAAAAGACATAATATGTTCAGTACAGTGAGTTCAGCCAAAGAGTAATCCGTGCCGAAATCCATATCTAATCTGACACGTGTGAACAAAGCCTAATCCTTTCTCTACTACCCAGCTACACAACCTCATCTTCCACAACACAGCACCATCTCTCCATCTACAACACCATACCACCACATCACCACAAATCCCCTCTCCTCCTACATCTACGTCTCAGCCTGCAGCACTATATCTCCCCCTTACCCTTGCAGCACTACATCTCCCTCTACCAACACCACGTTAGCATCATTCCCTCCCCTGTGAAATAGTCCCACTACTGGTATCTCTGCTACCTTTTTCTTCCCTTCTTGAATGAGTTGCAAAAGCCGTCAGCAGCTCTTACCCAGCAGCTCTTGCTAAGCTCCCCAAAAACTTTCCAGTAGGGAATTTAGATTGTGAGCCTAAGGACAGTAAGTAAATATTGCCACTGTACAGCGCTGCAGAATATGTTGGCACTTTATAAATAACAGAAATAAATAAATACCTCTGATAGCTCTGCAGGTTACCAGCAATAACATGGAGAGGAAAGTCACCATTTCCTCTCACATGTAATGAAGTGCAGGGGCCATCAGAGCTGTTTGGTAAGAGAAGGATGTCCTAAGCAGCTGTTACCCGGTGGCTCTGACGTCTCCTGTGTTTCCTATTGTTCCCCATTTTATCTGTAGCAGGAGCTGTCAGCAGCTCTTACCCCCTGCAACCCGCAAGGGGAAGTGAAGGAATATTAAGTTGCCAGCAGGGTAAGGAAGGTTTAGATAACATGTGATGTGTGGGGGGCCCCTAGCAGCTCACTACTCTGGTGGTGATGGGGCCCCTTTTACTGGGGAGGGGTGATACACCCTGTGCAGTCGCACAGGTCTCACATCCCTAAAGGCTGGCCCTGCTGGTGAGGCCCTAGTAAAAAAAAAGATT
This sequence comes from Rhinoderma darwinii, assembly GCF_050947455.1. Lineage (NCBI taxonomy): Eukaryota > Metazoa > Chordata > Amphibia > Anura > Rhinodermatidae > Rhinoderma > Rhinoderma darwinii. The sequence goes on from NC_134687.1 coordinate 303,310,688, forward strand.
GAGAAGCCCTGTTCTAGACTATTCTAGGAGATTGGGCAAATAATGTATTAACAGTTAAATGGGAGGCACATGCGTGCTGCGCTCATGGTGGGCGTGTGATCCCAGAGCTTCGCACTACCCTGGGCTAAAAGCAGCTATTACTTGCGATTGCTCACCGTTAACCTGATCATCCTCTGACTACAGGTTCCCTAAACAGCATAAAGCTGCCAGACGGCTAAAGGTAACGCCAAGGGGAGTGATCATGAGAGCAGCAGCCACTGGCACACAGGACCAGTCTGATCAACAGGTACAGACCATAGTCCCACTTCTATCAAGTGAAAACTCGATGAATGCGCTCCACTCTCCACAGCGATCAGACTTTTCGCATGCTTTGGGAGATATTACCCCTGAGAACTGGAGCCCCAGCCTTCTGATCTAATTGGGGAGGCATCCTCCACTGCTTTCCCCATAGACAAAGCTATGGCAGACAATCAGTTCAGCCAAGAGAACATAGAGGGACACTTCCAAGAAGTGACTGGACAGGATGAGGCCCATGAGGTAACCTCTGATGTATTCAGGGGATAAAGATTAAAGTTTTTCCTAGCTGCTCCAGCAGGAATTAGAGAAGAACTGCAAACAGATTAAGTCAGAATTAAAAATTGACTTCTATGCTTTGAGCTCTCGTATTGAGTCAATTCAGTGCAAATGGATGATACTGTTTCTAAAGTCAACCAACACACTAACGGAATCAAAGCTGTTTATTCACAATTAGAGGAGGTACACTGTTAAATAGAGGATCTAGAGAACTAATCCCAAAAGGAAAATTGCAGGATCAGGGGGCTCCCTGAATCCATCACAGATTTAGGGAATGTGGTTCATGACCTTTATAAAGGCCTATTGCCAGACCTCTCGGCTCAATACTACTATATTGATAGATATCATAGAGCTCTTACTGCACCAAGAGCTGAAGGACTGCCTAGAGACATTTGGTGAAACCTCATTATTATTCTGTCAGAAAACGTGTTATGAAAGCCTCAAGGTCATGTGATCATCTAAAACTGCGCAATTAAGACATCCAAATTTTTGCAGATTCGGCTCCTCGTAGTATTCAAAGAAGAAGGGGTCTTTAACCATTGCCCAAAAAAAAGAACATTAGGTACCATTAGGCATTCCCATTTGTACTTATGTTTTCTTAACAGTTAAATTATACTGTTACACTATATCCACAGTGCTCCATAACAGTAGAAGCTACTGTTTCCCCCACAACAAAGCCTTCCACATTGCCTGGGCTGTCTTTACACTACATTTTGGCGTAGTTGCTTACGGTCTTGAATCTGCCATTTATTCTTTTTTTGACTAATCCCAGCAAATATTTGTCCTGGGTGCTGTTTTAGGGCCGACAATATTTTTTTTTGCTTTAAATCAGCCATTACCTATTGGATTAATCACATAGGTAATGGCTGATATTAATTACTCACCTCTCCTCGATCTAGGCTCCTCCTGTGTCATGCACCGCTACACACAACCTCCTGGTGCTGGCCAGCATCATGACAAAATGTGCGCCAGCACCCGGAGCCTAAGAGAAGCATAGCTTGCAGAAGAGGAGCGGTAAATTATTAAAAGTGTCTGGTCTGGATTCTGAATTATGAGGTCTTGTCTGGGGTCTGAATATTGAGGTCTGGGGTATGGCATGAGGTCAGAATATTGGGGTCTATATAATGGGGTCTGAATTATGAAGTATGGTCTGGGATATAAATATTGGGGCCTGGGGTCTGAATTATGGGGTCTGGGGTCTAAATATTGGGGGCCTGGTCTAGGATCTCTCTCAATTATGAGATCAGGGCTGGGGTTTGAATATTGTAGTCTGGGGTATGGTCTGAGATCAGAATATTGGGACTGGTATGGGGGTCTGTATTCTGGGCTCTGAATATTGGGGTCTGTTCTGGGGTCTCAATTATGGGTCTGGGATCTAAATAATAGGGTCTTGTCTGGGGTCTGAGTTTTGGCGTTTGGTGTGAGGTATGGTCTGAGGTCTGAATATTGGGGTCTGAATATTATGGGATCTGGTCTTGAGTCTAAATATTAAGGTTGGTCTAGGGTGTGGTCTGAATATTGGGGTCTTTATTATGGGGTCTTAATTAAGGGGAGTGCATTTTTTTGTCTGGTCTGGGTGGTCTTAATTTTGGGGTCTGGGATAATTTTGGGGTCTGATCTGGAAATAAAGGGGTTATTCAGACTTTAGAAAAACTGTAACCAAATGGTGTGTGAGATTACTGTTGTTTGCAATACCCACCCTCTATACTGTCCTCACTGTTTAGTCCTTATAGTGATGACAATATACAGGAAATATTCAGAAGAAAATTTAAATTCAGGCAAACCCTGCCCAGTGGCCAGTCATTCTCCAACAAGCCCCCCGAAAAATGTTTCAAATGTTGCCAACTATGCATTTGGGAGAGATCTGCTCTTGTATCAAAATGTTTTCAGCAACTGCAAAATAGGGAAACATTTCCTTTGGGAAGGTTTCCCTTCTCCTTTGTATTAAGATCCATTCCAGAACATAATATAAAGGCAGCCTTATAAAAGAACTGTGATTGACTATTATAGGGGCACTGAGTGAGGCTGTATTATTGGGACACTACAGCCGTACAGAGCCTGTCACAGTGGCCCCCTAACAGAGAAAGTAACACTGCCCCCATAACACTGACAGACACAGCACACAAGAAATGGTACCAGCGAACATGTTTAAGGTGAAAAAAAATGCAGCAAATGCATGTGAAACTGGGACTAATATGCAAAAATGTGTACATGAATTATACTATGGACTGATCATTGCTGTAGCCAGATCAGAAGGTCGGTGGGGACAACAACCAGACACTGGAGAGGCTTGTGTGGCTGCAGGATCTTGAATATTGCAAATTGTAGGGAATCAGCTGCTTTCGACAGTACATTTAGACTTTTCAGTTTAATGCTAAATAAAATTATAATGTTGCTTTGAGTAAAGTATTAGGATGTTGCTGTAGTTCACATATCTGGAAATGGATAAAAGGCTATTTCTACACTTGTACATAAGTGAGTAATAGCTGGATATATTGTAGCTTCCCCAGTTTGGTGAGGCTATGAGTACATTTTTTATATCCGTATTCTACAAGCTTATCGGGCACTAGATATAATCACTGATGGTATTTGAGATCATCACGTCAGAAGACTGCACCATTTTCCTCTGTATTAGATAATTTATCACAAAGTAGCACATGGTGATATATATATATGAGGGAATAGCTTATGAACCTCTGACTGGTAGGTGAAACTGGTTCAATTTTAGTTCTAGTCATTTATTGGAACCAGAGAATTACCCGGTTCACCAATGTCAGATGAGCACCATAGGATTTAAATGGAACATATCAACTGCCAGGTTTATGATATCTGTAAAATACCCCAAAAACAGTAAACTACTACATAGTCATAGTGTTCAAAAGTTCTCTGCTTTTAGTACTTCCATGGATTAAAAGCAGCTATTACTAGCGATTACTCGCCACTTACCCGCTCACATGCCAACTACAGCTTCTCTAAACACCAAAAATCTGCCCGACGGCTAAAGGTAACGCCAAGGGGAGTGGTCACGAGAACACCAGCCGCTGGCACACAGGACCAATCCGATCAACAGGTACATTCCAAAGCCCAGCAAGTGAAAACACAGATGGACGCTCTCCACTCACCACAGCGATCGGACTTTTCACATGCTTTGGGAGATATTACCCCTGAGAACGGGAGCCCCAGTCCAGCCTTTTGATCTAATTGGGGAGGAATCCTCCAGTGTTTTCTCCATCACAGACAAAGCTATGGCGGATGTTCAGTTCAGCCAAGAGAACATAGAGGGACACTTCCAAGAAGTGACTGGGCAGGATGAGGCCCATGAGGTAACCTCCGATGTATTTAGGGGATAAAGATGAAAGTTTTTCCTAACTGCTCCAGCAGGAATTATAGAAGACCTGCAAAAAGATTACGCCAGAACTAAAACCTGACTTCCATGCTTTGGGCTCTTGTACTGTGCCTATTGAGTGCAAATGGATGATACTGTTTCTATAGTCAACCAACACACTAACGGAATCAAAGCGGTTTATTCACAATTAGAGGATCTAGAGAACCGCCAAAGACAGATTAAAGAGGCTCTGTCACCAGATTATAAGTGCCCTATCGCCTACATAATGTAGATAACAACAGTGGTTTTTATGTTGAAAAACTATCATTTTTGAGCAAGTTATGAGCTATTTTAGATTTATGCTAATTAGTTTCTTAATAGACAACTGGGCATGTTTTTACTTTTTACCAACTGGGCGTTGTACAGAGGAGTGTATGACGCTGACCAATCAGTGACCAACCAGCGTCATACACTTCTCATTGTTCCAGCCGATTGTGCACAGCGTGATTGTGCAGTGAAACAAGCTGGGCTGGAACAATGAGAAGTGTATGACGCTGATTGGTCAGCGTCATGTCCATGACAAGTATGTCCACAGTACGCTCAGGCCATGGCCCCGCTGGCCATGTCGTGCGTCTGTGTCCCCAGAAGCCAAAAAACTCCAACGCCTAGGATTGGTTGGGGAGACAACCCTGGGAGACACAGCATTTGACAGAGAACTCTCCCCAAAGCTGTCCATCCCTGTGACTATTGTCGCTGGACCCACCTGGCCTCTGCCTATCTGGACTCTGCAGCCAATTTTATACACGGAGACCTTGTGGATCTTCTTCACTTGCCCACTACCCTTCTGGAGAAGCCGTTGATCGTTGCCTCAGTAGATGGACTGCCGCTGCCCGACCCAATATTGTCTGTGACCAAACCACTGAGGCTTCAAATGGAAGCCCTTTATTCTGAGCTCATCTCCTTTTTTGTCCTGCACAAGGCCGTCAATCCCGTGCTGCTGGGTTTTTCTTGGCTCCGTCTACATGCCTCTGTCCTGGATTGGAACTCCGGAGAGGTTCTCCAGTGGGGTCACAAGTGCCTCAACCGCTGTCTGGGGCATATCCATCCGCTTCAGCCTCCTCCGCATCAGTCATTGGCAGGGTTGTCCTCTAGTTACTCTAAGTTCTCGGATGTCTTCAACAAGAAGGAGGCAGAGACGTTGCCGCCACACCGGGCGTATGATTGTCCTATTGACTTGGTCCCTGATTCGTCTCTCTCCTTACCTGAGACCCAGTCGATGTCTGCCTATATCAAGGAGAATTTAGAGAGGTGCTTCATACGCAAATCCTCATCTCCGGCCGGGGCCGGGTTTTTCTTTGTTAAAAAGAAGGACGGATCCCTCCGACCCAGCATTGACTACCGTGGCCTCAACCAGATCACGGTAAAGAACAGATACCCATTGCCTTTAATCTCTGAACTGTTTGATCGCATACGGGGAGCAACATTTTTTTCACAATTAGACCTACGGGGGGCCTACAATCTAATCCAGATTCGTCAGGGGGACGAATGGAAGACGGCATTTTATACACATGATGGGCACTACGAATACCTGGTTATGCCCTTCGGCCTGTGTAACGCCCCTGCAGTCTTTCAATTGTTCATCAATGACATCTTCTGTGATCTCCTCTATGTCTGTGTTGTGGTGTATCTCGATGACATTTTGATTTTCTCCCCAGATCCAGCGACTCATCAGAGACATGTCCGCCAAGTCTTGCTTAGATTAAGGGAGAATCACCTATATGCCAAGCTGGAGAAGTGCGTGTTCGAGAGAAAGTCTCTACTCTTCCTGGGCTACATCATCTCCGATCAGGGCCTCAAAATGGATCCTAAAAAGGTAAAGGCTGTGTTGGAATGGCCACGCCTTCAAGGCTTAAGGGCCATACAGCGCTTCCTGGGATTCGCCAACTTCTACCAGCTGTTCATCCCCAACTTCTCCTCACTGACAGCTCCCATCTCTGCCATCACCAAAAAGGCCATGAACGCCAAGGTGTGGACTCCGGAAGCAGAGGCCGCATTCAAGAGCTTAAAGAAGGCCTTCACGTCAGCCTCAATCCTCCATCACCCTGAAGTGTCTCTACAGTTTTCATTGGAGGTGGACATCTCCGCTGTTGGTGCTGGCGCACCTCTGTTCCAGAGAGGCTCCAAAGGCAAAACTGTGGTATGTGGCTACTACTCTAAGCTGTTTTCTCCCGCAGAGCGCGACTACTCGATTGGGGATCGGGAGTTACTGGCCATCAAGCTGGCTTTGCAGGATTGGAGACACCTACTAGAGGGCGCAGCTCATCTAATCCTGGTATTCACGGATCACAAGAACCTCACCTATCTCCAGACGGCCCAACGGCTGAACCCTCGTCAGGCCAGGTGGGCGCTGTTCTTCGCTCGGTTCCAGTTTGAGCTCCACTACAGCCGTGCCAACAAAAATGTGAGGGCCGATGCCTTGTCTAGGTTGTTCAAGACAGAAGACACTGTGGAGTCCCCACAGAATATCATTGACCCTTCCTGCATCATCTCTGTCAACCCTCTGCAAGTTAGAGACATTCCCCAGGGGAGGACCTTTGTGCGTCTGGCAGACAGAAGAAGAATCCCCCGCTGGGGACACCGTTCCAAGCTGGCAGGTCACACTGGTGTCCCTAAGACCCGATACCCAATTGCCCGTTCTGGTACCCCACGCTGCCCAAAGACGTCACGGATTTTGTCTCCTCTTGCACGGTGTGCGCAGCAAATAAAGTTGCCCACTCCAGACCAGCTGGTCTGCTCCAGCCGCTGGCTGTGCCCGATGCTCCCTGGCAGCATATTGCTATGGACTTTGTCACCGACCTGCCTCCCTCTGCTGGAAGCAGTACGGTCTGGGTGGTAGTGGATCGATTCTCCAAAATGTCTCATTTTGTTTCACTGACTGGTCTGCCTTCTGCTTTCAGACTGGCCGGCCTCTTCATCCAACACATCTTCTGTCTGCATGGCTTGCCTCTGCATATTGTCTCGGATCGGGGGGGTTCAGTTCACCTCAAAGTTCTGGAGAGCCCTCTGCGGTCTCCTCGGTGTGAAGTTGGACTTTTCCTCAGCCTACCATCCCCAGTCCAATGGTCAAGTCGAGAGGATTAATCAGATTATGGAGAACTATCTGCGGCACTTTATCTCCAGGCAGCATGATGAGTTGGTGCAGCTGCTTCCTTGGGCTGAGTTCTCCTACAACAACCATAATAGTGAGCCCACCACCTCCAGCCCATTCTTCATTGTCTACGGCCAACATCCACGAATACCTCTTTCTGTTTCCACTATGTCCCAGGTGCCTGAAGCTGACTCTACTTTCAGGGGCTTTCTACAGATATGGCAGTGGTATACACAAAAAGGCTCAGGCAAGCAATTACGATAATAGGCTAGGAGCTAAATAGGTAAAGCATCCTCCTTAAATGTAAAGAATAGGCAACTCCCATATATTGAATATAAACAGAAGAACGAAAAAAGGGAGCTAAGATAGCCAAAGATCATTTAAATAGATATCTTTATTAACATATAAATACAAATATTAAAAAGTTTGCAACAGGACATGAAGACACTGTAATAACCACTACAACACGACAGAACAGACTCAACGTAATGATCCAGGGTAAGTCTAACACTGGTATAGGTATGTGGCGGAAGAGATATGGCATGGAGCTAACAGGTTACTAAGATCCGTAAAGCCCTAGTGCTAAGCACAATGTGTGGGTGACACAGGAAAAGAACCAATGTTACCGACAAGTAAGAATATATAGCAAGAAATGCCCACTCATCTAAACTTAGAAGAGCTTACCCATAGTGTCGGGACCAGGAGAGTCGATCAAGCGTGTTGGTGAACCCCGACGCGCGTTTCGCCGTATGCTTCCTCTGGGGGTGTTGATATGGCAGTGGCCCCGATCTTCTATTCTGATAGCGGTCGACCGCATGAAGAGAAAGGCAGACACACGAAGACGAGAGCCTCCTCAGTTTCTTCCAGGCACTAAGGTCTGGCTGTCCTCTAAGAATATCCGGCTGAGGGTGCCATCTTGCAAATTTGCTCCCAGGTTCCTCGGACCCTTCGAGATTCTGCTGCAGATAAATCCTGTCTTCTACAAGCTTTGGCTGCCTCCCACCCTCAAGATCCAAAACTCCTTTCACATCTCTCTGCTGAAGCCTGTGGTCCTGAACCGCTACTCCAAGACTCCTAGTTCCGCAGTGGCTCCTAGCGGTTCATCGGGGACATTCGAGGTGAGGAAGATATTGGACTCCAAGAGAGAAGGAGGAAGAACGTTTTATTTGGTGGATTGGAGGCAGGGGTGTAACTAGGAAAGACTGGGCACCATAGCAAACTTTTGACTGGGGGCCCCCCCTCCCCTGAGTGTCACACAACCCCCCTCCTTGTAGATAGTGCCTTTTTTACAGCCCCCCTGTAGATAACGCCATACAGCCTCCCCTGTAGATAACGCCATACAGCCCCCCCCCCTGTAGATAACGCCATACAGCCCCCTTTGTAGATATCTACAGAGGGGGCTGTATGGCGTTATCTACAGGGGGGGCTGTATGGCGTTATCTACAGAGGGGGCTGTATGGCGTTATCTGCAGGGGGCTGTATGGCGCTATCTGCAGGAGGGCTGTATGGCGCTATCTACAGGGGGGATGTATGGCACTATCTACAGGGGGCTGTATGGCGCTATCTGCAGGAGGGCTGTATGGCGCTATCTACAGGGGGGATGTATGGCACTATCTACAGGGGGCTGTATGGCGCTATCTACAGGGGGGCTGTATGGCGCTATCTACAGGGGGGCTGTATGGCGTTACCTACAGGGGGCTGTATGGCGTTATCTACAGGGGGCTGTATGGCGTTATCTGCAGGGGGGCTGTATGCCGCTATCTGCAAGGGGGCTGTATGGCGCTATCTACAGGGGGGCTGTATGGTGCTATCTACAGGGGGGCTGTATGGCGTTACCTACAGGGGGCTGTATAGCGCTACCTACAGGGGGGGCTGTATGGCATTATCTACAGGGGGCTGTATGGCGTTATCTGCAGAGGGGGCTGTATGGCGTTATCTACAGGGGGGCTGTATGGCGCAATCTACAGAGGGGGCTGTATGGCGTTATCTACAGAGGGGGCTGTATGGTGTTATCTACAGGGGGGCTGTATGGCGTTATCTGCAGGCGGGCTGTATGGCGACACGGGCCCCCTCATGCCGCGGGCCCCGTAGCAGCCGCTATGGCTGCTACGGCGGTAGTTATGCCACTGATTGGAGGGGATATGGTCCAGAGGAGAGGTCCTGGGAGCCAAAGGAGAACATCAATGTTTCTGCCCTCATGAAGAAATTTCTCTCTTGCTCTGGTCCCAAGAAAAGGCAGCGTAAGAGGGGGGAAACTGTAACGTCTATGGCCGCGGACTGTTGTCCTGAATTACTCTATGACGGCCGCGACCATGGACAAGCGAGTTCCCGGCGGCATCTCCTTCCTGGGAGTGCACTCACTTCTCAGTCCGGACACTGTCTCCCGCAGGGTGCGTGCGCCTGCGCGTGCTTGGCCTTAAAGGGCCAGTATGCGTACATTTGCAGAATGCTGCAATTAGCCCAGAATGCCTCTGGACTATAAAAGGAGCTCTGCCCTCTCAATCATTGCCTGAGCGTTGTCGTGTTACATTAAGTTTGTCTTTGCGAATGGTCTCCTAGTGTTTTCCAGTTCCCAGTGTTTCCTGTTCCTGTGGCCTGTACCCTGTATCCCGTGCTACTGTGCCTCTGTGTCTTCAAGAGTTGGAGTCGTGTTGTGCCCTCCGCTGAATCTATTGTGTCGCACCCCGTCGGATGTCTGTCTACTGTCGGAGCCTCATCTTAGCCTGAAACCACAGCTACTGTCTACATTGCCTCAGGTACCCTTTCAGAACTAGACATTGCATTATACCTGTTTGGCCAGCTGCTATCCTGATACGCGGTATGGCCCAGTGGGTCCACACCTCGCACCGTGACAACTTGCTATATGATATATACAGTCGATCTGTCTAGCCTCTGCTTACCAACCACACTTTCCAACATTAAATGTGCAATGATCTTCAGTGTATCTATGTAATAATGGTCTGCAGGTCGCAGCAAACAATGGTTACAATGCAACGTAGAAATCTGTCAAGTGTGCAGTCCTTGTACTTATTGTGTTTCACACGTCTTTCTCTGTAAACCTGATATATGCTGTCTGCTATAAATAGTGGGTTTCTTTAAGAAGTAAATGAACTGGCATCTTATAAACATTTACTGATATATCTATTGCTGTATTGTGCACATTACATTAAAGTGAAGCCTGTAAGAGGAGCTGCTAATATCAGTCACAAACATTTAAGTAATGTTACTGGAGGTTCTCAGAACTGGAGATATGTGACATAAATTAGCGATCATAATAATACTTTTTTCTTGGCCTCCTGTAAGTCACCCCACTTAAGAACGCTACAGTCAGCTTCTCTCCAATCTGAAATGATTGTTTACTTACAACAGTAGATAATATTCACCGCCACATAAAATGTAGATAAGACGAAGGGTTAAGTACCTTTAAAGCAGACTGGATCTCACTATTTCTATTCCTAACCTATGTGTATGTATGTTGTTCTAATACATTTGTACAGATTTTTGTTTTTTGCTGTCTTCCTAGGTCGCTAGAATGCTATAGCAACAATAAATGGATTACACCAGAGCAAAAGGGCCTCTTTCTATGTTGGCATTGCTCTATAGTCTTGGTGCCCTGTGTGAGGGCATATCATAGTTCTATGAGATTTACAGTAAAAAGCCAAGTTTAGAGAACAATATTCTGGGTTCTAGCCCCATCTTGAAAGGTACTGGAGCAAGTAGACTCAGTGGAGTTGGTGACCCATCTTTTCCCCTGACCCCCAGTAACCATAAGGGCCTGTGCACATCATGTTTTGGCCCTAGGTTTAACGTATATGACGGGTAAAGCTTGAGACATGTACATTAAACGTAAGTTGTGACGGATGCCTGAATTGCAGCATTTGTCACCATAGAGTTTAATGGTGTACATTTAATGTATAGATGAAAAGCTATTGAAAAAGCCCATGACGCATATATCTTAATTCTGTACTTGTGATGTATCCCATACAGTGGCATACGTCACCCATAGGCTCCCATGTTAAAGGGTATATTTTTTTTGCAGGATTCAGCAGGATGGATTAGCGTAGTCTACTAACTACTTCATCCTCAAAAAAAAAGGTGTACTGTTGTATACCAGACCGACGGAGGCCAAAAGGATACACTTTTTGCCTGCGTTGGACTACTGGAGCCCTATGGACACATTTAGCGTGTACATCGGAAGTTTTTCCGATATACACGCTATACGTAGGGCAAATACCTGATGTGCACAGGCCCTAACATGGCTTGTTCCAGAGGTGACTAATGTCGATAAGTATCGATTTAGGATTTTATGCATTATTTCTCGGATTAACGGTTGAAGGCTTATTTGCTTCTCTTTTTTGGTATTGTAACATATGAAATGGTTTGTTTTTATGTTTGAGTTACAGCTGGCAGTCGCTGTTGGCATGGCTCGTAAACTAATGAGTTTTTAAGAGAAAAGTCTGTTCACAACAGTGGTTGGTTTACTACTGGCTTTTTTACATGGGCCAATGATTTGGCAATTGAGCATTCATAAAAAAGCCCGTTCCCGATCATTGACCTGTTTACTCGTTCATTGGCTAATCGGATCTTTTATGCGGCCAAATAAATGTTCGCCAGTCGGCAGCACATCTCTCTATGTAAACAGGGAGATGTGTTGCCGACATGATGCAAATACATGGGGACGAACGATCATAGTTACCCCATATATTAGCGATCGTTGCTCCCTGTGAAAGGAGCTAATGACGTGCTGTATTTTTAATCGGCACTTGTTTTTCCGGCCAGTATCAGACATTGTTAAAGGACCTAAAGTTACAAAGCTGTGACCAACTCTTACCTACGTAAAAAAAAATCTGTGCTCACGTATGGTTATTTATGGGGCATGTGATAATGTACTGATTGTAATATGTTCAAAGAAACAGCAGGACCCCAGGTGTAGTATACGCTGTTACATGAATATATGCTTCCTGCAGTCTCTCGGACAAGAACCCATAGTCCCAGGTGGTGGCCTAGTCTAAAGCACTATAAGTACATAAAAAAGAAGTAGCATGGTAGATAACTCTTAAGATGTAAGCATGTCTATTCATGAGGAACAGGGGCATAGCTATAAGGATTGCAGAGGTAGCAGACCCACCCGGGCTCTAGTACCTGGGGGGGGGGGGGGGGCCAAGAGCCGCTGTGCCACATAAGAAGACACAAGTATTATACACTATATAGCACATGATGGGTGAAGGCCCTGTTTACAAATTTTTCATTGGAACCCAGAAGCTTCAAGTTATACCTCTGATGATCAAATAGTATGTACTTATGTTATGTAAGCCAGAAATGTTAGCTGTTGTGTGCTTGTACCGAATTTCAAAGCGTTTACAGGTGTTTCTATAAAAGAGACCTAAGATGTTCTAAAGATAAGAATTTTTTTCTAGTGCCAGATGTAGCTCTTCAATCCTTTTATGTCCATCCTGTACCTTTATAATCTTTACAATATGCCATTTATGTTTTGTTTGTGTTTTTTTTATATACAGTACAGTCGGAGTAGGTAAAATACATGCAATTATATCAAGCATAAGAAGTGATAAAACAGTAGATAAATAGATAGATAGACAGACAGACAGATAAATATGAGATAGACAGACAGACAGACAGACAGACAGACAGATAGATAGATAGATAGATAGATAGATAGATAGATAGATAGATAGATAGATAGATAGATAGATAGATAGATGGATGGATGGACGGATGGACGAATAGATCGATAGATAGATAGATAGATAGATAGATAGATAGATAGATAGATAGATAGATAGATAGATAGATAGATAGATAGATAGATAGATAGATAGACGGATGGACGAATAGATAGATAGATAGATAGATAGATAGATAGATAGATAGATAGATAGATAGATAGATAGATAGATAGATAGATAGATAGATAGATGGATGGATGGATGGATGGATGGATGGATGGATGGATGGATGGATGGATGGATGGATGGATGGATGGACGAATAGATAGATAGATAGATAGATAGATAGATAGATAGATAGATAGATAGATAGATAGATAGATAGATAGATAGATAGATAGATAGATAGATAGATAGATAGATAGATAGATAGATAGATAGATAGACGGATGGACGAATAGATAGATAGATAGATAGATAGATAGATAGATAGATAGATAGATAGATAGATAGATAGATAGATAGATAGATAGATAGATAGATAGATAGATGATAGATAGATAGATAGATAGATAGATAGATAGATAGATAGATAGATAGATAGATAGATAGATAGATAGATAGATAGATAGATAGATAGATAGACGGATGGACGAATAGATAGATAGATAGATAGATAGATAGATAGATAGATAGATAGATAGATAGATAGATAGATAGATAGATAGATATTTTGAATTGTTTTTTCTTGTATGCCTTTATGCCTTGTATACCGTGTCTTCATAACTCTCCATTTGAAAGCAGTGAGGCAAATATCAGCCATTCCCAAACAATATTTGTTAATGGATGTCTACAGATTTTGGAAACCCTTTAGCGTAGCTCTGATATTTATATACCCATTAAAAAAAAAAGGATCAAAATGTTTTGTCCACTATGCAGAAATTATCCCAAATATCTGAATTACCATCAGAGAGATTATTAGGGAGTATTACACTAGCCATAAACAGAGATTTTTTTTGGCGTATATGAATTATAAAGATTATCATATAATAATTATAATCATTAGTGATTGTTGGATCTATGCTATCAAAACGATTGTACGTGTAAATTAACATGTTTTCCTCATTCAAGAATTTTCCATATGTGGCATTCTCATTGCAGCAATATACCATTACTAGTGTACCCTCTTGGCTATGAATGTTCCGATAATGAAATCAGAACGCTGATAGGGGACAAATCATTACGTCTAAGGACAGCTATAAGGTGATGAACTTATATACTATTATATGCAGCCCAGTGGCTGTAACCAATTCTTTATTCATATGGAATGGATAGGTAGCCCAGGCTGACACTGCTAACAGCCCCATCGCTCTTCCCCCTCCCTGCCTGCCACCTGTCCACTATATCAGCCTTCTACTTTGTCCACCTGTCACTTACAGGTCACAGGACCACAGCAGCACAGCCATTATGGAGGGCTAATGATGGCTTGTCAACCAGGCTCACTAATAGACAATGGAAAACTTTAATCAATGTTACTCCAGAATTTTCTCCTCGGCTGCTGTCAATGATGTGATTATAGATGTAGCAGAGCTGCGTTTTGAAATTAACTCTTTGAGACTGCATTGTCTGCGCATTGTTATAATTCTCTCAGTGGTACCCATTTTCACGTACCAATTATCATGAAAAATGGATCATAAGGGGTGAAAGTAACAATAATTTTCCAGTGTATAGGGAGAATGCCTTCATAAATGAACTGTGTGAACATATCCATTGTGTGCATACAAACTTACGGTTAATTCAGGCTCATGTTCACCTATAGACAATCACTATGCATAAATGGGGTGTAAGATAATGCAATAGGTTTACCTGCAGCCCTATGTAAAACCAGTCAACAAAAGATGTCATAATGAGTTGTGCCAAATGATCAACTCAGCTCTGCTGCACTGTGAGCATTGCACATCGTCATAGCACAGAGCATATAGTAAGTAGTAGAAATGCAAGATGATCTAACAATAGGCAAATGGATGAAGATTATAAGAGGTGACTACTGCAAGATGTCACAGCCCCAAATATACAATCACCAGAGGGTTAGTACTGCCACCCCTGACTGTCTACATATATAGAAGATGGGTGAAGTCTGTCATTGGAAAGTCATGTAAACCACGATGACATTATCCCAGGCTGCCAGTGATTGCCCATCTAGGACTATAGTGAAGCAGGAGGGGGCACAGGATGGCGCTGGTGTCTGTACCCACCTGTAGCTCCTGATCCGGGATGGGCAGTGCCGATCTGCTGCTTTGTGTAGCTGCTCCTGGTATGCTGGTTGCTATCTCTGGGCATTTACTTTTCTATATCAGAGTCCCGTCTGGCATCTATAGATTTTGGTGCAGCTGTGCGATCGTCATGTAGCTTGTCTGTATGTGTCCGGGACTGTGCTGTGTTATATAGACACAGCTCCCAGCCCTGCCAGCCAACCATACGTATGCCTCCTCACACACACCTCCCAGCACTGGGAGGCACCACAGCCAGCCCTCACCTACATGGGTCCTGGAGAGTAACAAGTGTGCCCGCAGTATGTGCCAACAGCATCCACCTTGTGCCCTGATCCCTAGTCAGTTTGTATGACACTATATACTGTGTAACAAGGCTTAATGTTTTATTACCACGTTATTATCTGTATCCTGCAGGGTTTATTATAGTTTGGAAAGAATTTAACAATAATATTTACTTTACCTTTGTCACTGTGTGTGTGTACACACACACACACACACACACACACACACACACACACACACACACACACACACACACACACACACACACACACACACACACACACACACACACACACACACACACACACACACAGTCCTCTCTATTCTACTTTTTGACTGTATATATTACATGTACATATTCACTATGTCTTTTACAAGCAATACAATTTCAGTCATATATTTCTTTTCAGACATTTTGAGGTATTCCAGTAGATTTTTTTTATATCATTGCTGTGGTGATGATTTCATTTTTATGGTCATTTAATAAAGTTACCATCCAATAAACAACCGTTAAATCTTCGTTACATGGGTAAATGAATGCTACAGACGCTCCTTATTGTTCACATTGGACCAATAATCACTCTGTGTTAATAGACCTTCAGGGATCCTTTGCACAGAGACATTTGTGTTTCATTCTTTCCTATTCTCAGATCCAATTTGAATTTTAGTATAATAAGAATGGGAAGAGAGACGATAAATACGGCCATAGAAATGAGCCCTGATGTAGATTTGGTGAACAAAAGGTGAATCTATTCTCGCTCCCCATTAATAAAGCAGGAACATGGCAGGGAGGACAAATTCCCAATGGCTTCTCGCAGACTCAGGCTATTTTACAACAGTTTTATGACAGCCTACATCTGCTACACCATCTGCTTTAAAGCACATCTACAAGTGTGATTATTGAAAGAAGAGAACAATATGTCAAACTTGATATCTCACTGGGCTGCTGTTTGGTCTTGCGTTCTCCCATCATCTATGTTCCATGATGTTCCCTACTGTCAGTGTGAGTGCCTTTCCATTGTCAAGCATCCCATTGGGTGAAATAAAACATGTAGAGCTTCTACATGAACCCAGAGAGAGAGAAAAGCAGAGCCCATTCTGTGCAGGACCATACCGAGATAGTTCCTGTAACCATATCTGCAAAAATTAATACTGTTAAGGTGAAGGAAACCTCCAGTGAGTCCTCACCTCTGGCTAATAGAGAGGAGAATTCTACTACATCTATAAGCCCTAATAGGGCAAATAGATAGGGGATGTCTAAAACAGAAAACCCCTTTAAAAACACTATATACATATATATATATATATATATATATATATATATATATATATATATATATATACACAGATTTTTCTATATATATATACTGATAACAATAGAAAAACTGACAGGTGAAGTGAATAACATTGATGATCTTGTTACAATGGCAGCTATCAAGGGGTGGGATATATTATGGCTATAATAGATAGAAAGGTGTTAGAACACAAAGTGCATCACAGCTTGCTGCGTTTGTGACTACGTAGCCACAGACCAGTCAAGGTGCCCATGCTGACCCCTGCCCACTGCTGAAATTGCCTACAATGGGCACGTGAGCATTAGAACTAGACCATAAAGCAATAGAAGAAGGTGGCCTGGTCTGATGAATCACAGTTTTTTTGGTATATCGCGTGGACAGTCGGGTACATGTGCTTCACTTAACTGGGGAAGAGATGGCACCAGGTTACATTGTGGAAAGAAGAAAAAGCTGGTTGACGCAGTGTGATGCTCTGGACAATGTTCTGCTGGGAAACCTCGGGTCCTGGAATTCACGTGGACAATATTTTGACACTTAGCACCTACCTAATTGTTGTAAACCAAGTACATCCCTACATGGCAACGGTATTCTCTAATGGCAGTGGCCTTTTTCAGCAGAATAATGCACTCTGCCACACTGCAGAAATTGTTAAGTAATGGTTTGAGGAACATGACAAATAGTTCAAGGTGTTGGCTTCCAAATTCCCCAGATCTGTAAAAAAAAAGTCTGATCCATGGAGGCCCCAGCTCCTAACTTACTGGAGCCAGGTACAACAGGACACCTCCAGAGGTCTTGTGGAGTCCATGTCTTGACAGGTTCTGGTGGCACAAGTGGGACCCACACAATATAAGGCAAGTGGTTATAATGTTGTGGCTGATCGGTGCATGTTTTAATATATATATATATATATATATATACATATATATATATATATATATATATATATATATATATATATATATATATATATATATATAAAAGCACAGGTTTACTTTATGTTCGCTGACCATGAACCTAAGCTTTAAACTTTATTTTATTTTGTTACCGTAGGTGTGGCATTTGGATGTATACACTTTCATTGCTACCTTTTGTTGATTTATAATAAGAGTGTTATATGACTTGCATGACAATAACATATGCAGCATTGTTCCGCTTTGTTATACGCTGTGTAATATGAATGCACTTTGCACGTCAGCTTGTTTGTATAGGACATAATGTTGGGTGGCCACGTCACTTTATGCACTGTGACACAGAGACAGCTATATCAACGTGATTGCGCTGTATTATGCAGTATAATTGTCGCTGTATCTGTTTTGTCCTCAGGAAATTCCTGTCTTGAAGTTGAAGCAGCAGTAGTTACCGTAGTCATCAGAGTAGAGGCCGTCTTCTCTATTCTTCTACATGCCGCTTTATATCTGATTTCAGGAAGACATGTTCAGTGCAGCTAAGCAAGAGGGATGATGTGGAGCAACCACAGAGTAAATACAGCCTGCAATATATAATTGTGTCATTTTTTTAATATATGGATATATATATATATATATATATATATATATGTGTGTATGTATATATATATATATATATATATATATATATATATATATATATATATGTATATATATATATATATATTTATATATATAAATTAGACAAGAATTAGCTATAGATATAAGTATGACTTTTACATGATGATAGGCATGTTGTATTTTATATTTTCAATTTTATGTACTTGAGATTCCATTATTTTTACATATTAGTTATACTTTACAAGCTATTAAATCTTCTAAATACTTTGGACTTGTGGCTAAACTGTGCAACCTGTTTGTTATTGGATACATCCTGCAAAGCTTTGGTGGCTGCAGTTGTACCCATGAAACAGCCCCATGAATTCATGATTAGGGGAAGCCAAGACTATAGATAAAAATCAGGGCTTTATATTAAAGATCTCTGCCATGTGATCCCTCTGAGCCAATGAATAAAGAGTAAATATCTATTTAGTTTGTAGCACATGCTTTCCCACTAGTCTTGATTTGGACTTCATGGGGGCTATTACATCTATGCAAAATAACCCAGTAGTATTAGGGCACCTTATAGTCATTCTGATTTAGAGAGAATTGTCACCTTGACTGATCCTCGGAAACTGTTGCTTAGTTTTCAAGGACATTTAAAAATGGATGCACCTGTAACTCACCTAGCCTGGTTCTAGCGGCGCATCTCCCCAAGTGGACACGGACCAGCCAGCAGCCTCATCCAGTTGCTAGGTAACCAGACAGCTTTTATCTTCAGGTCCTCCAACTCTGCCTGTCCAGTAGCGTCAGGTTGGCACGGCTGGTTGATGTCAGTCCTTGCAGCCTATTTAAAGGAGACCCCAGCATTCATTCCTTACCTGCAGATTAAGGTACATCCATTGTTTGACAATTGTTCCTATTAACTCTATTCCTGACTCTGATCTTGTCCTTGGCCTTGTCCCTGGATTACATTTCTGTCTCGTGCTTTGGATTTGTCACTTGGTTCCTGTGGTTCTTCTCCTGGTATCATCTCCTGACCTGACTTCTGACTATGCTCTGTCTCATTCTCTAGCTTGTTACTTTGTGACTTCAAATCCGTTGATCACCCCTGGCAACTTTCACTACAGTACACCCCCCACCAATCAGTGACTAATCTGGGGACTGTGACCAGGGAATTCAACAGAAAGGGAGATTACTTAGACCTTACCCTAGTCTAGTCAGTCCCTAAGCTGATTGGACCTTAAAGTATTTACTTCTCTGCTGAGAGTCCTAATAGCATCTGCAAGCCATGGATCCCAAATGTGCAGCAATGTCTACACCTCTACCAGGAGACATCTATGAACTTGCCAACCAATTCACACAGCAAGGAAATTGCCAATAAGAGATTGTCCCTGAACTCCAGGGAATAATAGCTTGCTTATATGTTTTACATCACGCACCTCTGGCAAAATCACAGAATCCGTGTTTCAGCAGACAGCCGTGGTAACTGCTCCTCTTGTGCCTGCCATCTCGATACCAGCACTGCATCTACCTGCTCCTTTCTGGTTTAATGGTGACCCTAACGACTCCTGTAATTTTATCTACCAGTGCACCATCATTTTGAACTTTGTAATCAGCAATTCTACTTGGACCGAGTAAAAGTGGTCAACATCACTTCCTGCTTGCTGGAGAGACTCTGGTATGGGCTCCCCCCCCCCCCCATATTAACGTGCTGTCATCCCTGTTCACCTTTTTCTGGCTTCCTTACGGTGGGTCTTCAAAAATCTGGTCATACTTCTTCTGTTGCCTATGTTCTTCTGTGCCTCAAGCAATGTGCTTCCACCATCGACCAATATGCTGTCAAAAATCGTATTCTGGCATCTGAATTAGAGGGGTACTGTAATGACGGGGCGGGGAGATAGACAGGTGAGCCCTAATCTACCCTCCACTCAGTCCCTGCCTACTTGCACGACCCGTCCTAGGCGACGGCGTACAACTGGGCAACGGTCCCTACGCTCAGTAGGTGCACGACAGACAAACAGACAAGGGTACACAGAAGCTAAGGGAAATGGGGCAGTTGCACACGGCAACACCGTAAGCAACAAGAGTAGTGATCGAGCCGAGTCAAACCAGGAGTGTACGAGGTACCAAACGCAGAGCAGGAGCGTAGTCAGTAAAGCCAGGGTCAATATGAGCAGAGGTCAATAGTAATAGCTGGAACAGCAGAGCCAGGAAACGAGAGAATCACAGGCAAAGACAAGAAGCAAATGGAGGTATACATAGACCGAGGGCGGGAGCTAGAACCGTCTGGCCAGGCTGTGATAGGTTCTCCCACTCCTCAGCCTAAAAGCCTGAGTGGCAGCAGATCGAGTCACTCTATCAGACCTAGGAGCAGATGCAGACTGATTAACCACGGGCGTCGACACAGAAGCTGTGTCTGGCAGATCCTTTACAGGTACAATGAAGTTTATTTAGCCATATCAAAGATGAACTGGCGGGTCGTAGCATTCCTTCTGCGTTGGATGATTTGATTTCCCTGGCTCCATGAGTGGGAATTCTAGTTCCAGGAGAAGTCTCAAGAAAAGGATCATACTCAACATTTCCCTCGTCTATTAATAATCCACCAGTTGCTGCTCCAGACAAGCCCAGGCAAATGGGTCGTACAGTGTTGTCAGCAGAGGAACAAAGACACCATATGACTTTAGTCACATGCCTCGTTCCAAAAAAGTAATCTCTGTGTCAATTGTCCTGTTTGTCTTGTGCAGCCGGAAAAGCACCAAGGCCTAGGTGAAAGAGAGGGGAGATCACCTTAGGCCAGACACTTCCTTTCCCCGATGATAAAATTCTATTTTTTGGAACCATGACTTCCCATGCTCGTTAAAAGGCCAGTATGACCTTCCTGGACTCAGGTGCAGTCCAGAGACTTAAAGTTCTTCTCGTGAGTCTTCAGAAGCCCATACATTTAACTTTGGTTAATCTGAAAGCGAGCAAAAAACGGGGATTGGCCAGTTTATGCAATTCAAGTCTTCTGCCATCTCAAGACATGACTTTCTTGGGCTTTGGTTCTCTATTATCTTTATCCAAATAAGCTGTTCTTCTTGGAGGTTGATGCTTGCTCAATCGGAGTAAGAGCATTTCTCTTTCAGCACTCCAAGGCTAAAAATCACAGTCCATGTGGCTTTTTCTCTTAGAATCTCTGTTCTGCTGAAAAAAAAATACCTATTTTATTGTAGACTGGGGATTGCTGGCAGGGAAACTTGCCCTGGAGGGATGGCCTAAGGTTTGTGGCACAAGACACTTTTATCTGTGGCTAAACATTTTTGAAGACCAGGACACAGCGAAGAACATATGAAAGTTGTTATAGTAAAAGACCATTTCAAATCTTAAAGAGAAAGAATGTTCTGGGAATACAAATTTAAGACAGTCTTTGATACACTTAACACAGGAGTGAATTTGTCACAAGGATTTATGTCATGTTGCAACATCTAAGGTATCTGCTCTGGAGATAGCGGGGGCATCAGCTCTCTGATCCAACATCAATTTAGAGACCTTAAAGGGAACCTGTCACCAGCATTTTAGCTGTAAAGCCAGCAATACCTGGTGAAAGTGGGTGAAAAATCATTGTCATCTAAGCTATAAATATGTTCTAAGTAGACTCTGTACCTTTAGTATTCCGTTTTTCAGTGGTCCCACGCCGTATGCAAATGATCAGAAAAGAGTCAAATCTTCATCTGAAAAGAGTCAGATTTTCATTCCTCCAGCGTCTCAGAGTGGACTTTTTGATTGACAGCTCCTTAACCAGTCAGGGCCGGACAGGTGGCGGCGGTGGGCGGGGTTAAGAAGCTGTGTCCCAGAGGGAAAAATAATTACCATAAAAGGCGGGAAGAGTTTAAACGACTACATTTACCGACAGAGGAGGACTTCAGGAAAGAAGAGAACAGGAGCGAACTCTGGACAGCTGCGGCCATTGAGGGGTCAGGCGAGATTGACAGGTAAGATGTTGATGACAAGATCCCTTTAAAACGTTCACATTGCTTACATGATAAACAATTAAGGACTTTAAGGCCTTCTTACACCGGCTGATTAGCGGCCGATGCGCCGATCAACGAGACATCCTGTCACACGGAGCTATGGATGGGGATGAGCGGTCGTTACTCCGATCACTCGTCCCCATACATTATTATGATGTCGGCAGCGCATCTCCCTGTTTACACAGGGACATGTGCTGCCAACAACGATAATCTTTTACTTTTTCAAAACGATACGAACAGCAGATGATCCAGCGTTTGCTCGTTCATCTGCTGATCGTTACCCTGTTTACACAGGGCAATTATCGGCAACGAGCGTTCTATGGACGCTCGTCTGGCCGATAATCGACCTTTGTAAAACCCCCTTTACCCTCCAAGCTAATTCTGTTGAAATCTTGGTTTTTTAATGACCATTAATTACACTGGGTCTCTGCTATGTTGTCTATATATATATATATATATGTGTTTCTTCAGATGTTTTATTATACCATGCCTAATGAAGAGACCTATTGTAACGTCTATGGCCACGGGCCGTCGTTCTGACTTACCCCTCGACGGCCGTGGCCATGGACCCCTGACTTCTGTGCAGCGTCATCCTCCCGTGAAGAGCCGACACTCACTTCCGGATAATGAGACTGTCTCCGGAGGGCGCGCGCGTCCGCGCATGCACGCTCTTAAAGGGCCAGTGCGCGCATATTGCAGGAAGTCTGCAATCTAGCACAGGATGCTTTGGGCTATAAAAAGGGCTCTGCCCCCTTGCTCTTTGCCAGAGCGTTGTTTGTTACCCGAAGTTTGTTGTGCTAATGGTCTCCTAGTGTCTTCCAGTTTCCTTGTGTACCCTGTTCCTGTATCCTGTATCCTGTTTCCGTGCTTCCCTGTTCTAAGTGCCGTGCCGAGTTGTTGCCAGATTGGACTACGTTCCACGCCTGTTTCGCTACACCACAGCTGACTTCCACCCGCTGCCTGGTCCCAGTTGTGCCTGCCTTTCTACTGTCTACGTTGCCTCAGGTATCCTCTCTGAACTATTGACTCTGTACTTTACCTGTTTGGCCAGCTGCCGGCCTGCTACGCGGTACGGCCCAGTGGGTCCACACCCCCCATTGTGACACCTATGTAGTCTCGAAAGCTTGCTGTTTGAAATAATTTATTTTTGTTAGCCATTAAAAGGTATCACACCTGCAAGACTTCTATTTTGTTTCTCTGAGGCCGGATTTACACGAGCGTGTGCGTTTTGCGCGCACAAAAAATGTGGCGTTTTGCACGCGCAAAAGGTACTTAACAGTTCCGTGTGTCAGCCGCGTATGATGCGTGGCTGCGTGATTTTCGCGCAGCCGCCATCATTATGACACTCTGTTTGTATGTTTTTAAACAGAAAAGCATGTGGTGCTTTTCTGTTTTCACTCATACTTTTTACTGCTGTTGCGCGAATCACGCGCGTCCCACGGAAGTGCTTCCGTGTGCTGCGCGTGATTTTCACGCACCCATTGACTTCAATGGGTGCGTGATGCACGAACAACGCACAAATATAGGACATGTCGTGAGTTTTACGCAGCGGACAAACGCTGCGTGAAATTCACGGACAGTCTGCACGGCCCCATAGACTAACATAGGTTCGTGCGAGGCGCGTGAAAATTACGCGCGTTGCACGGACGCATTACACGTTCGTCTAAATAAGCCCTTACTGAGAACAGAGCCTCCAATGCAGATGTGAACAAGCGTTAGTTAAGCTGTTCTACTTAGCCAAAAAAATTGTACCTAATGAATATGCCAGATTAAAATATCTATATACCTTGGGTACGCAATACATTTCCAATCAATTGATCAACATTTTGTAAGCAGACAATTATATGTGAAATAGAAATTGGTTTGTGTGTGATGACCTATTATAGGCTTTTTTTTGTCTATGTACAGTATTACGCAGCACATAGGTAATTAGATTTTAACACTAAATCTAACCATCACAGTTCAATGGGAAGTGTATGGAAGTAGTTATACAATACCTATTATATGCTTTCATAGAATTAAAATAACATTATGCTGGCATGGATTAGGTCATGTTGGTCGATCAGGTGTAGCCTACCGCTTTTAAGAACGTCATTTATGCAGTAATGCATTTGGGTTATATCAAAATCTAGAAAAAGTACAGTTAGGGGAGTGCTTTGTGAAACAGCACATGTAGTACTAGACTTTGTAAGATACTGTCCATGGCGGAGGAGAGAGCGTGTACATGCTAGACACTTTTTTCTCTTCCTTTTACCAAGTCGCTATACATATATACTGTGTATATACAAGAAAAGGTATGCTTTATAATGCTTTTCTTTTCCTTGGCTGGAATGCTGTGATCTTTACATATATAGAAATTCCCACTGTACAGTCACTTTTCCAATTGTACTATTCAATTTGTACCTGATTTCTTTAAAATAATATCCCCTGTAATATGTAACCAGGCTGTTTACATTTACATTATATAGACCTTTCATTATTTATACATACAATCCTTGTCACTATTTAGCATTTTGTTGCTCATGACTCTCTCTCTCTCTCTCTCTCTCTCTCACTCTCTCTTTTCTTGCCTTTCAATTCTTCCTACCTAATTACTACAGTTTACAACCCTAATCTGCCATTCAAAGCTGAAAACCAGGCTTGCTGTTCTTTTCCATCAGTTACCATACATCTGTGCAACTCACTCTGTTTGACATAGCCCCAAATTTTAACATCAACTGGCTATTATCGACTTATGCATTGTATAGGCATTGCAAAACCACGGGTTGCCTGTTAGGGTATGTTCACATGAAAAGTAAAAAATGGTTGTAAATGATGCAGCTGTTTTCAGAGAAAACAGACTCTGATTTTTAGCCATTTTTGAAGCTAAAAACGTTTTTTCCAGGCATTTTTTGGAGCTGTTTTTCTATTCACACAATGAAAAACAGCTCCAAAAACGGCTCACGAAGTGACATGCTCCTTTTATGCAGCGTTTTATTACGCACCGTTTTTAAAAACGGCGGCGTAAAAAAAGCCACCCCGTCTGAACGAAAAGCCGTTTTTCCCATTGAAATCAATGGGCAGATGTTTGTAGGCGTTCAGCTGCCGTTTATACCCCGAAATACACCTGAAAATACAGCGTGTGAACATACCCTATTCTAGCAATGCATTGTGTATTACACAGACTTAGGTGTGAAACCTTGATTAGTATTTACACAGAATCTATGTTGCCTTGCATCACTGGCCTAAGTTCAAATGCATTCAGGGACAAATTTACATGTAGTTTGCATGTTATATCCATGTTTGCAAGGGATTCCCCCACATTTAAAAAAAAAAATTCTACACCTCAAAAACATACTGATAGATTAATTGGCATTCTATGAAATTGGCCCGTGTGTGCGTGTGTGAGAAAGGGGAGCAGGATCTCCTCTTCTCACTATATGCAGCGTATGGGAGACATAATAGCAGCTAGTCTCTGCCTCCTCTGGATCTGAGTTTAGGAACAAATAGAAATTAGAAATAGAGCGTCCTGATTATTGCAGAATGAAACTCATATAATGGGCAGAAATAGTGTAATACCTCAAATACACACACATGACAGCTTAGTCTGAAAAGTCACCTGAAATGTGTCCTAAATAGTGTATACACACTGGTAGATTTAGTTTTGTAGATTGCCATTTAAAACCACTTAACACATGACAGCATCACATGCAATACGCGCATTTCCATTCGAAAATAGAACAAATGATGACTTTTGTCCCAGGGACTTTTTTTTAAACATTTTTTATTAAAAGCAATGAGTAGAGATTAAGTTAGACACCTTCTTTGAAGTGCCCCGTCCAATCACTGTACTGTACCCCACCACTAAAAAGTGCACCATGTCACTCAAACAGACATTTCCATAGGTGCTGATTGTCAGATTTCCCAGTGACAACTACTGTAGAAGAAGCACATATTTTATCATTAGCAGATTATAAAGTTCATTCCATAGGACTGAAGTCACCAGTAGCAAAAGTAAATATTGCAGAAACTGAACTTCCTGCTGCAATTGTTTTACATCACTTCTCCGTGAAATTACCAAAATGACCATGCCCATGAACATGCCCATAGGGTACTGGCATTCACCTGGCTATTCTTAGACAGTAAGCATTAGCAATTAAAAACCCGTGTAATCTTATTTTCTAACCTTATCTGTATACGACAACAATATAATAAGATTATCTATTCTGTTTCATTTTTTAATGTAGTGCAGCGACCCAGCCTAGAGGGTGTGTGGTGAAGCATTTTATGTGCTAACTTTTACTTTATGTTCATAAAATGTAAGAAATGCATACATATACATCATAAAGATCAAGGAAGAGTGACATTATTCCCACCTTATATGTTGTAGACTCAGATTTAATGCTGCATTGCATGTCAGCCATGCTTGGAAGACTCAACTCTTAAATATATCAGTTAGGATCCATTTTTTTTCAGCAGGAAGGTCAAACAGACTGAATGAAATACATTGGCTTGATGTTAAAATAGTTCAGGCTGTTAAATGCATATTTGTATATATAGTTATCATTGCTGCTCCTTGATGGGTTACATTGTGTCCCACTTGTACTTGCTCCATAGGCTGGATAATCTCTCAAAAAACCTGGCAACAGTTTTGTGTTAACCGTATAGTCGGTGTTATGAGTGATCCTCTTCTTCAAGCACAGTGGGCTCAGCTACTCCCACTGGTGGTCAAATGTACAATAGTAGAGCTATACATAAATGCAAGACGTAGTCTCTGGGAGAAGAGTACTCAATGGGTCACTTATTGATGTTCCTTATGGTGGTTTTCACCTTTGCGACCTGTTTCAGGGGCAGTTCCTCTGTGCTCCCCTCTTGATAAATGTTCATCTCCAAGCAAGGGGTGAGCCTGAATGATATATATAGCATACAAACAGGTTATATATTGCACCGTAACTTAACAAGGACAAAGATTGACATGAGCTGAATATATCGGTAACAAATCTCTTTCCCATCCTGATAGTTTGCTACAATGTATCAGTGTATCAGTGTAGAAAGATCTCTCATCTGTGAGAAGTATTAGGTTTGTATACTAAGGTATACTAAGGAATTACTGTTTATATAGTTTCTGATATATTCTCTAACGTGTAGCTTCAGTTATTTAGGACGCAAGTTTAGAACGGACGTTAGGAGACGCCAAAGCCTCAACTACACCAGAGCTTTGCAGGTGAGGTTTCAGTGTTCAACGGTCGCCTTATCAACCGGTCTGTCCATCTTGCCTTCCCTTCAACATCTTCCTACATCAGTTTTTAACTTTAGCGGGGGGAAGAGCTGGCATTCTAAGTAACTGGAATGAGATTGAAAACCAGAACTTCACAGTAATGTGACAGTCAGTTGTATTATTCTTTATCCCTTAAAGGGGTTTCCGAGTTATTTACAAAATTGTCCAATGTAGGAGGGATGCAGAAGAAGAGCCATTACTTACTTCACAGATCCACGTCGTTCAAGCACCGCTGCTCCATCTTCCCCGCCGCTGTATACCCACATGATCGCTGCAGCCAAGCACTGGCCTCAGCGATCCCGTGCCGTATACCCAATTTTTAAAATAACTTGGAAAACCCCTTTAATGCCCACCAGACAACAATTATATAGTACCAGCAGTGGTGCAGTGCAGTAGTTTTTCCAGTGCAGTTTTATGATCTAGGCTCATTTATGCACAATAATCCATAATCTCTTCACATTTCAGGATTTGGTTATTAGGTTGAATTCTTTTATTGAAAGCCTCTTGGTTTTCTATTTCTAGGCACCAGTTTATATTTTCTTACCTAAGATGCTACTCTTCGTGTAATCACCTGCCGCAGGTGAAGTTCACTCTCCGCTGCCACAATTGGCTGCTGGTTATGCAGATGGTAGGAGATGAGATGACTTATGCTCTCAAACAGCACATCTTTTGTTCTGACCTGAAGCAAAGCAGAAGAAGACTTGGATCATGTATTAGCAATGCCCCACTTGAGAAGGCTGTAGGCAGGTAGGGTGGCCAGGATCACATATTATGTGAGGCTGAACGTTGTGAACATATACAGTTAGGTCCAGAATTATTTGGACAGTGACACAAGTTTTGGCATTTTAGCCAAAACATATTAAATATACAGTTATATAATCAATATGGGCTTAAAGTGCAGACTCTCAGCTTTAATTTGAGGGTATTTACATCCTAATTTGAGGAAGGGTTTAGGGATTACAGCTCCTTAAAGAGACTCTGTCACCACATTATAAGTGCCCTATCTCCTACATAAGGAGATCGGCGCTGTAATGCAGGTGACAGTAATGCTTTTTATTTAAAAAAACGATCTTTTTTCACAAAGTTAGGAGCGATTTAAGTTTATGCTAATGAGCTTTCTTAATGCCCGAGTGGGCATACTTTTACTTTCGACCAAGTGGGCGTTGTACAGAGGAGTGCATGACGCTGACCAATCAGCATCATGCACTCCTCTCCATTAATTTACACTGCACTAGCGATATAGATATATCGCTATGTGCAGCCTCATACACAAGCCCTAACATTACTACAGTGTCCTGATAATGAATACACATGACCATCCAGCCTGGACGTCATGTGTATTCATTATCAGGACACTGTAGTAATGTTAGGGTTTGTGTATGTGGCTGCACATAGCGAAATATCTATATCGCTAGTGCAGTGTAAATTAATGGAGAGGAGTGCATGATGCCGATTGGTCAGCGTCATGCACTCCTCTGTACAACGCCCACTTGGTCGAAAGTAAAAGTATGCCCACTTGGGCATTAAGAAAGCTCATTAGCATAAACCAAAATCGCTTTTTAAGTAAAAAGCATTACTGTCACCTACATTACAGCGCCCATCTCCTTATGTAGGAGATAGGGCACTTATAATGTGGTGACAGAGTCTCTTTAATATGTAGCTGCCTCTTTTTCAATGGACCAAAGGTAATTAGACAATTATCTCAAAAGCTATTTAGTGGGCTGCATGGGCTATTTCCTCATTAATCCTTCATCAATTAAGTAGGTAAAAGGTCTGGAGTTGATTCCAGGCGTGGCATTTGCATTTTGAAGCTGTTGCGTGAACCCACAACATGAGGTCAAAGGAGCTCTCAATGCAAGTGAAACAGACCATCATTAGGCTGAAATAAATGAAGAAATCCATCAGAGCAAATGTTAAGAGTGGCCAAATCAACAGTTTGGTACGTTCTTCAAAAAAAAGAGTGCATTGGTGATCTCGTGAACTCCAAAAGCCCTGGACGTCCACGGAAGGCAACAGTGGTGGATGATGGCAGAATCCTTTCCATGGTGAAGAAAAACCCCTTCACAACATCTACCCAAGTGAAGATCACTCTCCTGGAAGTAGGTGTATCAGTATCTAAGTCTACCATAAAGAGAAGACTTCATGAGAGCAAATACAGAGGGTTCACAACAAGGTGCAAACCATTAATCAGCCTCAAAGATAGAAAGGCTAGATTAGACTTTGCCAAACAACATGTAAAGAAGCCGGCCCAGTTCTGGAACAGCATTCTTTGGACAGATGAAACTAAGATCAACCTGTACCAGAATGATGGGAGGAAGAAAGTCTGGAGAAGGCTTGGAATGGCTCATAATCCAAAGCACACCACATCCTCTGTAAAATATGGCGGAGGCAGTGTGATGGCATGGGCATGCATGGCTGCCAAAGGCACTGGGTCACTATTGTTTATTGATGTGACTGAAGGAAGAAGCAGCCGGATGAATTCTGAAGTGTTTCAGTGATATACTTTCTGCTCAGATTCAACCAAATGCAGCAAAGTTGATTTGGACGTCGCTTCATGGTACAGATGGACAATGACCCAAAACATACTGCGAAAGCAACCCAGGAGTTTTTTAAGTCAAAGAAGTGGAATATTTTGCAATGACCAAGTCAATCACCAGATCTCAACCCGATTGATCATGCATTTCACTTGCTTAACCTCTTAATGACGAAGGACGGATATATCCGTCCTGTGCAGGTGCTAGTTCCCGCAAAAGGACGGATATATTACATAGTTACATAGTTACATAGTTCGTACGGCTGAAAAAAGACACATGTCCATCAAGTTCAACCAAGGGACGGGAAAAGGGAAGGAAAAATTTCTACACATGGGAGCTAATATTTTTTTGTTCTAGGAAATTATCTAACCCTTTTTTAAAGCCATCTACTGTCCCTGCTGTGACCAGCTCCTGCGGTAGGCTATTCCATAGATTCACAGTTCTCACGGTAAAGAAGCCTTGTCGCCTCTGCAGCTTGAACCTTTTTTTCTCCAGACGGAGGGAGTGCCCCCTTGTTTTTTGAGGGGGTTTTACAAGGAACAGGATTTCACCATATTTTTTGTATGTGCCATTAATATATTTATATAAGTTAATAATGTCCCCCCTTAGTCGTCTTTTTTCAAGGCTAAATAGGTTTAATTCTTTCAATCTTTCCTCATAACTTAAATTCTCCATGCCCCTAATTAGCTTCGTTGCTCTTCTTTGTATTTTTTCCAACTCCAGGGCATCCTTTCTATGAACTGGAGCCCAGAACTGGACTGCATATTCTAGATGAGGCCTCACTAATGCTTTGTAAAGTGGCAATATTACATCCCTGTCCCGTGAGTCCATGCCTCTTTTAATACACGACAATATCCTGCTGGCCTTTGAAGCAGCTGATTGACACTGCATGCTGTTATTGAGTTTATGATTTACAAGAACACCCAGATCCTTCTCAACAAGTGAATCCGCCAGTGTAGCTCCCCCTAGGACATATGATGCATGCAGGTTGTTGGTACCCAGATGCATAACTTTACATTTATCTACATTAAACTTCATCTGCCAAGTGGACGCCCAAACACTTAGTTTGTTTAAATCTGCCTGCAATTCATGAACATCTTCCATAGACTGAACTATATTACATAGCTTGGTGTCATCTGCAAAAATAGAAATAGTGCTATTAATCCCATCTTCTATATCATTAATAAATAAGTTGAATAATAGTGGTCCCAGCACTGAACCCTGGGGTACACCGCTTATTACCGGGGACCATTCAGAGTAGGAATCATTGACCACAACTCTCTGGATACGGTCCTTGAGCCAATTCTCAATCCAATTACAAACTATATTTTCTAAACCTATAGTCCTTAATTTACCCATTAGGCGTCTATGGGGGACAGTGTCAAATGCCTTTGCAAAGTCCAAAAACACTAAATCCACAGCGGCCCCTCTGTCTAGACTTCTGCTCACCTCTTCATAAAAACAGATTAGGTTAGTTTGACAACTTCTGTCCTTAGTAAAACCGTGTTGGCTGTCACTTATAATGCTATTTATTGTCACATAATCCTGTATATAGTCCCTCAAACATTTTCCCCACGATGGATGTTAAGCTTACTGGTCTATAATTACCCGGGGAAGACCTAGAGCCCTTTTTGAAAATAGGCACCACATTTGTGCTGCGCCAGTCCCTTGGCACTATACCAGTCACTAGAGATTCTCTGAATATTATGAAAAGGGGGACAGAAATAACTGAACTAAGCTCTTTAAGAATTCTAGGGTGTAACCCATCTAGTCCCGGGGCCTTGTGCACATTTATTTTATTTAATTTAGCTTGGACCATATCTATATTCATCCAATTCAGTATATCAACTGATATATTAACAGCACTGGCACCGGCTACATCAGCTGCTCTTTCTTCTGTTGTATATACAGAGCTAAAGAACCCATTTAGTAACTCTGCCTTCTCTTGATCCCCTGTGATCAACTCCCCATTAACATTATCTAGGGGGTCCTACTTGTTCAGACCTTGGCTTTTTAGCATTTATATACTTGAAGAAGTTTTTGGGATTTGTTTTACTATCCTTGGCCACCTGCCTTTCATTTTGTATTTTTGCTAATTTTATTACATTTTTACAGATTTTATTAAGCTCTTTATATTTTACAAAGGCTACAGCTGTACCCTCAGATTTGTATTTTTTAAATGCCCTTTTTTTTGTCGTGTATTGCCCCTTTCACAGAAGGTGTAAGCCATGTGGGGTTTAATTTGAGTTGTTTATACTTGTTACCTATAGGAATAAATTTTGCACTATAATAACTCAAAGTAGATTTGAAAATCTCCCATTTATCATTTGTTCCATTATTTGACATTAGTTCTTCCCAGTCCATATCCTGAATTGCAGCCCTCATCCTGGGGAAATTGGCTTTCTTAAAATTAAATGTTTTTGCCCTCCCAGCCTGCGTTTGTTTTTTACAGTATAGGTAAAATGTAACTATATTATGATCACTGTTACCAAGGTTTTCACGAACATTGACATTCCCAACAAGATCTGCATTATTAGAAATGACCAGATCCAACAGAGCTTCACCTCTAGTCGGGTCTTCCACAAACTGGCCCATAAAATTTTCCTGCAACAGGTTGAGGAAATGTCTCCCCTTTGCAGTTGAAGCTGAACCATGACACCAATTAATATCCCGGAAATTAAAATCTCCCATTATCACTACAGTACCCGCCTGTGCAGCCTGCTCCATCTGTTTATATAGCTGAACTTCCATCTCCTCAGTTATATTGGGGGGTCTATAGATTACACCAAAAGTAATTTTTTCAGTGTTTACCTCCCTTTCTAGTTCCACCCACAAGGTTTCAACCTCCTCACAGTATTCACCCACTATTGTCTCTTTCACACTCGCCTTCATATCATTTCTCACATACGGACATACACCACCACCTTTCCTATTTCTCCTGTCTTTCCGAAAAAGTGTAAAACCCTGTAGATTTACAGCCCAGTCATGTGAAGAGTCCAGCCATGTTTCAGCAACACCAACTATATCTATATTTTCTTCCAGTATCAAGGCCTGCAGCTCCCCCATTTTGCTTGCTAGACTTCTGGCATTTGTGAACATACACTTTAACTTGCCTGTCAGTTTTTCACTTTTATTATCAGAAATGTGATTTGACATTAATTGGGCCTTTTTATTTACACTGATGTTTTGTAACGGAAGGATCTCCTTATCTTGTTGTCTAGTCCTCTCCCCACATTTTGTTTCTCCCCCCACCAATATAGTCTGACCCCTCTCTAACCTGGCTACCCCTTTTTTTTCTACATTGACCTCCCTCCTCAGCCCTAGTTTAAATACTCCGCCACCCCAGCTAGAATTCTCTCCCCCTGCACAGCGGACCCCCTTCCATTTAGGTGCAAATCATCTGCAGAATACAGTTTGCACCCCAATGAAAAGTCAGCCCAGTGCTCTAGGAACCCAAATCCTTCTCCTCTACACCAAGACTTCAGCCATGCATTTAACTCCCTGAGCTCCCGCTGTCTTTCCTGTGATGCGCATGGCACAGGCAGTATTCCTGAGAATACTACTTTGGAGGTCCTTCCCTTCAGCTTGTAGCCTAGTTCTTTAAAATTATTCTTAAGGCTCCTCCACCTACCATTTATTCTGTCGTTGGTACCGACATGGACCACGACAGCTGGATCATCACCAGCCCCTCCCAGCAATTTGTCCACCCGTTCCACCACATGCCGAACCCTGGCACCAGGGAGACAGCAAACCATTCGGTTGAGGTGGTCTTGGCGACAAATTATTCTATCCGTCTTCCTGATTATAGAATATCCGTCCTATGATCGCGTGGGTACTGCCAGTGTACTCACATGATCAGCGTCAGGAGCACATCTGTTATACACAGCCTGGCTCCTGTCCCAACTGCCGGAATTGAAGCGTACTCCAATTCTGGCAGTTTAAACCATTAGATACCGCTGTCAATATCGACGGCGACATCTAATGTGTTTGACAGAGGGAGGGAGCTCCCTCTGTCACCCCCATCGGCGCCCCTGCAAAGATATCACGGGGCACCGTTGGGTTTCCATGGCAGCAACTGCCTAGAGGCATGGCCCGATAGATTGTGTGTCAGTTTTACACTGACAGGCAATAATGCTTTGGTATACTAAGTATACCAAAGCATTGTATAAGCGATCAGCAGATCGCATGGTGAATTCCCCTGATGGGACTAAAAAAACTAAATGTAAAGCAGTTAAATAAAGTTTATGAAAAAACAAAAACATATTACAGTCAAAATAAAATAAAACCACTTTTTTCCCCAAAAAGTGGTTTTATTTAGTAAAAGGGTCAAAACAAATTTACACATACATATATGGGGTATCCCCACGATCGTAACGACTCGAACAATAAAATTAATGCATTAATTAAACTGCTGGATGAACGCCGTCCAAAAAAAACGCAAAAAAACAACGGAAAAATTATTTCTCTTCTCCCATTCCCCCCATACAAATAAAATAAAAGATCATCTATAAGTCCTCTGTACCCAAAAATAATACTAATAAAAACTACACCTTGGCCCGCAATAATCAAGACCACATACGGCCACATTGACGGAAAAATCTTGGAATACGGCGATGCAAAAACAAGTAATTTTTTTCTAAAAGGGTTTTTATTGTGCAAACGTAGGAAAACATATAAAACCTATACATATTTGGTATCCCCGTAACCATGCCGACCCATAGAATAAAGGTAACATGTTATTTACGCTGCATAGATAACAGCGTAAATTTATAACGTGAAAATGAATGCTGGAATAGCTGCTTATTTTAAATTCTCTCCTAAAATAAAGTTAATAAAAGTTAATCGATATATTATATGCATCCAAAAATGGTGGAATTGCAAAATACAACTCGTCCCGCAAAAAAACAAACCATTATATGGCTATGTCGACGGAAAAAAAATAGTTGCGACTGTTGGAATGCGACCGTGAGAAAACAAAATATAATCCTTGATCATTAACGTGCAAAATGGCCTGGTCATTAAGGGGTTAAGACAAAACTTAATGCAGAAAGACCCACAAACAAGCAACAACTGAAGACAGCTGTAGTAAAGGCCGGGCAAAGCATCACAAAGGAGGAAACCCAGCGTTTGGTAATGTCCATGGGTTACAGACTTCAGGCCGTCATTGCCTGCAAAGGATTCTCTACAAAATATTTAAAAAAAACACATTTTATTTATGGTAATGTTCATTTGTCCAATTACTTTTGAGCCCCTGAAATGAGGAGGCTGTGTAGAAAAATGGTTGTAACTCCTAAATGTTTCACAGGATATTTTTGTTCAACCCCTTGAATTAAACCTGAAAGTCTACACTTCAATTGACTCTTGGTTGTTTCATTTTAAATCCAATGTGGTGGCAAAAAGAGCCCAAATCATGAAGATTGTGTCACTGTCCAAATAATTCTGGCCTCAACTGTATCTGCCTCAATGTGGATTTTATTTATAGCAGCTATAATTGGAACTGAACCACAATGTTACAAGTGAGACCCCATACATGTCACGTAGCAGGAGAAGAATGGTGGGAATGGATGATCTAGTGGCAACTAGGAGAGGTGAAGTCTTGCTAGGAGGAGACCAGACAGGAGTCCTTTGCAGTAGTTCAGTAGTATATGAATAATGAATTGTTTACTCTACAAAAATATTTCCAGAAGGCCATGTTAACATATTTTCTGCACTGTATATGGCCTGCAAATTCACCGTAACATCTACATGTGTGACGTGTATTTTGGTGGGGATTTGCCATGGACTTCACTTTTTGCACTGCAATGTGTGAAATCTGCAAGAAATCTATTCCTTCAAATCCCCCTGGATTTTTCCACAGAATGTGAGGATTTTGTAAAGCCCTATTCAGATAGATTGTACTGTGCTGTAAGCTTGAACATAACCTTGTCAAAGTCTTATTTTCTCATTCTCATTCTATCTTAACCTAAAACCATTTTTTTTTTTTTTTGCTGAAAAAAATTTGTTTCATTAGAATATGATTGTGGTTGATATGTATTATATTTCTCTAGGACACCATCTCATATTCTATAATAAAAATTCTGCAATGAAGACTGCCTTTTAACTTGAATCATGTAAATGTTGAGCAACCGATATTGAAGTATGTGAATAGTGAACGGGTAATTACTTCATACGATTCTAGAATCTCAAAGTCGTTTCAGTAATAGAATACAGTGCATGTTATTGAGGTTCTACGGGATAAGGCTTCGTTCACATCTGTGTTGGGACTCCGTTCATGGGTTCCGTCTGAGCTTTCCGTCAGGGGAACTCATGAATGAAATTCAAACTGAAACAAATGGAAACAATAGGTTTCCGTTTGCATCAGTTTTCATTTCAATGGTGACGGATCCGGTACAAATGGTTTCCGTTTGTCCCCGTTGTGTAAGGGTTCCATCATTTTCGACTGCGCTATTCATTCCGTCAAAACGACGGAACCCTTACACAACGGGGACAAATGGAAAACATTTGCACCGGATCTGTCACCATTGAAAACAATGGTGATGCAAACAAAAACCTATAGTTCATGGGTTCCCCTGACAGAAAGCTCAGACGGAATCGATGAACGGAGTCCCGACGCAGATGTGAAAGAAGGCTAAAGAAGTGATTGTCATTTGCATCGCGTACAATCACAAAGATAAATGACATATAGACAAAAGGGTAAGCACATTCTATCTTTTAGTAACTATAATTTATAGTGACTGCATTTCAGATATAGATAGATAGATTAGATACATATATGTAGAAATGACGGCAGCACTCCAAAAGTTGATGTCAAACAAAGATGTGGTTTATTCCATGTTTCAGAGACAAACTACGTTTCAGTCCTCTCACAGGACCTTTATCAAGCTCGAGCTTGAAAAAGGTCCTGTGAGAGGACTGAAACGTAGCTTGTCTCCGAAACATGGAATAATAAACCACATCTTTGTTTGACATCAACTTTTGGAGTGCTGTGGTCATTTCTACATATATCTATAGGACCGTTGGATCGAGGTCGGGATCGCATAGCACCAACATATACAAATAGAAGTGCTGTTTTTTTCTTCTACCTTTCTATAGATTAGATAGATAGATTAGATAGATAGATAGATAGATAGATAGATAGATAGATAGATAGATAGATAGATAGATAGATAGATAGATAGATAGATAGATAGATAGATAGATAGGATGTTCCTTACCACTCCTTCTGGATCTACCAACAGGAGATGCTTGGGTTGTCCTCTGTGCATGCCAGTTAGTACATACTGGCCTGGGTTAGTAATACTGTCTCTCACCAAGAAGTCACCATCTCTCTGCAGAAGCTTCTCTGCTTCCCTCCTGTTCATTTTACCCTGATACCATGGTTCTCCTTTGAGTTGTTCTTCTGTGGGGGCAACTGGAGCTCTTCTAGTTGGCGGACTTGGCCACTGATCTTCCCGTCTTTGAGACCCTGATTGACCAGATTCATGCAGTTTTAAAGCATCTTCAAATGGTCCTAGTAAAGGAACGGTATTCTGTTAAAGTAACATCTTTTTTGCTTAATTGGTTTACTTTATTTTCCATACCTAATCTATTAATGCATCTCTATACAGCAATGAAAAACAAAATGACAGCAACATATATACATAGAACATGTTTTTGGGCCAAAGTTTTATTTTTTTTAAAAATCTCACGTTTCCAGAGCTAAGTAAGCAAGTAATGTTATACATTAGACACATGAGAATGAATAAAAGTTCTAACTAATAAGGCCATATAACGGAAGAGCCACAGATTTTCAGTGTAGACTCGGCACCAAATGTCTGCGCCAATTTACAGTACAATATATGTGGATGGGTTTTCAAAACCCTATCCACATTTAGGGTAGGAACACACTAGGCGGATACGTGTCGTAAAAGTACACAGCGTATCCGTCCTGGAAGCTGCATGTAATTCTGTTAGAAAAACCGCTGCTAAAACCTTGCAGCAATAATTAAAAAAAAGTTTATACTTACCCTGGCCATAGCCCGGCCTCCTGGGATGACACTGTAGTCCATGTGACCACTATAGCCTTTGATTGGCTGCAGCAGTGACATGGGATGAAACGACAAGGGGTAAGTATAAACTTTTTTATTAATTTCAAATAAAAAAATTGGGTTTTTTTATCACTTTTCCGCCGCAAAAGTCGCAACATATAGCTCTTTGTTGCGGGTTTTACCTCCCATTTAATTAAATAGGGAAAACCCGCAACAGAAGAGCAACGATTCCACAGCATAAATTGACATTCTGCGGCTCTAAAAAACGCACCGCAGGTCAATTTATGAACTTTTTTTTCTGCAGATTTTTCTGTACTATGCTGCAGATTTTGCGCAATGAAATCTGTTGTGGAAAATCTGCAGTGTTTACACCTAGTGTGTTCCTACCCATAGCAGAAAAAAATCAGCGTGGAATTTAGAGCATGCTGCGAATATCTTGCAGAATTTCAAAGCAGACATCACCCTTTGCAATCCATAGGGTGAAATCTGCGATAAAATCTGCATGTTACACTTGTGAATTATGCCACGGATTTGCAGTGAGATCCACGATGAAAAACGTCCGCTACATGTGGATAGAGGCAAAAATTTTGCATGGCCAATCTGCAAAGGTTAAACAGATCATTTTAGTGCTTAGCAGATAATAGTTAGGGTTGACACATTAAGGCTATATTCACACGCTTAACAAAAAACGTGTGTAAATACGGAGCTGTTTTCAAGGGAAAAGAAACCCTGATTTTCAGCTGTTTTTTAAGCAACTAGCGTTTTTTGCTGCATTTTATACAGCCGTTTTTGCAGCTATTTTTCTATTGAGTCAATGAAAAACGGCTCCAAAAATGGCTCAAGAAGTGACATGCACTTCTTTTTACGAGGTACTTTTTTACACGGCAATTTTTAAAAATGGGCACGTAAAAAAAACCCTCGTGGGAACGGAATGCCGTTTTTTCCCATTGAAATCAATGAGCAGATGTTTGGAGGCGTTTAGCCCCCGTATTTTTAGCCATTTTTCGGGCCGTAAATGGCTCAATATAGGTCGTGTGAGCATACCCTAACACCAATTTTGGCACTGATTTGTTTACTTTTAACTAACTCCTCATCGTTATTGAAAAGTCACAAGTATCCAAAGCCAGTGCTGCAAGAAAACAAGCCCTAACACAGCTTCCTCGAGGCAAAATGAAAAAAAATTATGGCACTTAGAAAATGGCGACACAAAAACATGATTTTTTAATAAAGTATTTTTTGTGAAAAAGTTGCAAAACATAAAAAACTATATAAATTTAGTATTGCTGTAATCTTACCGACCCACAGAAAAAAATTAACATGTCATTTATATTGCACGATAAATGGCATATTTAAAAAATATATATATGTCAGAATTTTTTATTTGATCACCTTGCCTCCACCTTGCCTCCCAAAAACTGGAATAAAAAGTGATCAAAAATTCACATGTATATGGTACTAATAAAAACGACAGCTTGCCCCGCAAAAAAGTTCCTTTTATGGCTATGTCAACGAAAAACGGCTCTCGTAAAGTGGGGATGAAAAAAACATCCCGATGGGCAGGCCAGAGGGGAATATTTCTTCTGTTTCAAGAGGCGATTATCAAGGCCAGGGTCGGCTCCAGGTTTATGTGGGCCCTTGGATGACACAGACTAAGGAGACCCCTTTGTGGGGTAACTCACGGCGTCAGTAAAATGGCAGAAAACCTCACTTTGTGCTCCCATGTAGACGTTAAGCCCAGTTTATGCCCCGATATAGAAGTTAGGCCCCCAGTTTGTACCGCCATGAATTTAGTGCCCTCTGTAGATAGTGCCACACAGCCACCCTCCCAGGTAGTACCACACAGCTCCCGCTCTCAGGTAGTGTCACGCAGCCCCCTCCTCCCAGATAGTGCCACACAGCCCCCCTATGTAGTGCCACACAACCCACCTTCCTGGTAGTGACACACAGCCCCCCTCCCTGGTAGTGCCATACAGCCCCCTCTCAGGTAGTGACACACAGCCCACCTCCCAGGTAGTGCCACACAGAGCGGTACTACCACTCTGCCTGGGACACTGTTCTGCTCCCGACAACACTGTCTATATATGGACAGTGATGTCAAGGGCTTCCCCAGAGCCAAAGTCCCGGGCAGAGCACTACTAACACTCTGCCTGGGACACTGCTCTGC
Source organism: Rhinoderma darwinii (assembly GCF_050947455.1). Lineage (NCBI taxonomy): Eukaryota > Metazoa > Chordata > Amphibia > Anura > Rhinodermatidae > Rhinoderma > Rhinoderma darwinii. The sequence goes on from NC_134687.1 coordinate 303,350,768, forward strand.
TCCTGACATCACTGTCCATATATGAACGGTGATGTCAGGGGTTTCCCCAGAGCCAAAGTCCTGGGCAGAGCACTACTAGCACTCTGCCTGGGACACTGCTCTGCTCCTGACAACACTGTTCATATATGGACAGTGATGTCAGGGGTTTTCCCCAGAGATGGAGTCCCGGAGCAGTACCGCTTCTAGCGCTCTGCCTGGGACGCCTTCTCTCCTCCTGAGATCACTGTCTATATATGGACAGTGATGTCAGGGGGAGAGAAGTCCCAGGCAGAGCGCTAGAAGGAGCTCTGTTCCGGGACTCTGTGTCTGGGGAAGCCCCTGACAGTCAGGACTTCCCCAGAGACGGAGTCCCGGAACAGAGCCGCCTTTAGTGCTCTGCCTGGGACTTCTTATCTCCTCCTGACATCACTGTCCATAAATGGACAGTGATGCCATGACGACGGCAGCGTCAGCAACCGGCGGCTCCCCGAGGTGCTGACGCCGGCCCTGATCAAGGCCCTAATATTTGGAAACCAGGAAGGGGAGGGCCCAAATGCATCTGCTGGAAGCGAGGGTGCCCGTATTATACCAGGTCAACACTTTCCCGGCGAAATTCATAAAACTAAGGGATAAAAAAAAGACATTATTTATAAGTGCCAAATTAATTCTGTCTTAAGGAAGGACACCTACTCTAATAGAGATAGACATACTAAGCCTAAAATAATCTCTTTTTTGTCAAACTACAATCCCCTTAGTGGTAGAATCTCATACGTAGTGAGTGGGGCTTGCTAATGCGGACCCCTGGAGAGAGGTTGGTCGAATTCAGTAATCCACCTGTGATGACAGACAGGAGGAATAAGAATATAAAAAAAACTGTGATATATTCGGATATAGGTAACAAAATGAAAGATTCTCAAACATATCTGTTTCCCCCAAAAATGGCTACTTACCCATGCTTACATTGTTGCAACTGCAACAATCTAATCAAGGGCAATATGTTTGTCAGGTAAAAAATACACTATAAAAGAAAGATACACATGTAGTTCAAGGTACGTGCCACTTTGCACCTATCTAGCTGAAGGTCGGTTGCGTAGGAAGCGAAGATACCTGTATGTCCTGTATCCCCTGTTTCTAATATGGGTTAGAGATAGGAATTATTATGAAGACTGCAAGAGATGCACCATTGTAGCTCCATTATCTGTTCGACTTGGTGTGTTTGGAGGATGATTGTTTTTAGCGACGGATCAGATGAGAATTGACATGCACAGTGGCTTTGTTTACAAACCGCCATGGTGAGGACACAGGGACCCATCTCTGACTACCCAGCCCACATTCATGCTGGAGATGAATTCCGATATTTAACACTTGATGAAATATGTATGTATTGAAGTAGATATAAATGCCTGGGGGATGTAGTTTTTAAAAAATGGTGTAATTTCTTGTGGGTTTTCACTGTACTGGTAGCTCATAGTCTCTGCATATGCGAGATGGCACCCAGAAACCAATCCAACAAAATCTGTGCTCCAAAAGCGCTTTTTTTTCCTTCTGAGTCCTGTCATGTGCCTAAACAGCAGTTTGCAATCACATATGGGGTATTTCCGTGCTTGTGAGAAATTGTGGAACAAATTTTGGGGTGCTTTTTCTCCAGCGCTCCTTGTGAAAATAAAAAAATGTCAAGTAAAACTACATCTTCTTGGGAAAAAAAAGTTTTTTTCATTTTCACGGCCCAATTCTAATAAAATCTATGAAACACTCGTGTGATATATAAGCTTACTACACCCCTAGATTAATTACTTGAGGGGTGTAGTTTACTAAATGGTGTCACCATGCCAGACAATGATTGTAATTTCCTTTTAACCACTTAAGGACGCAGCCTAGTTTGGGCCTTAAGGCTCAGAGCCCGTTTTTTGAATATTATTTTATTTTTCTTGGACGTTACAAGGCTTAGAACATAAACAGCAATTTCTCATATTTTTAAGAAAATTTCAAAAGCCTTTTTTTTAAGGTACCAGTTCAGTTCTGAAGTGGCTTTGAGGGGCCTATGTATTAGAAACCCTGAAAAAACACCCCATTTTAAAAACTAGACCCCTCAAAGTATTCAAAACAGCATTTAGAATTTTTTTGAACCCTTCAGGCATTTCACAGGAATTAAAGCAATGTGGAGGTGAAATTTGCAAATTTCATTTTTCTTGCTGAATTTCAATTTTATTCAATTTTTTTGGTGTAACACAGAAGGTTTTACCAGAGAAACACTACTAAATATGTATTGTCCAGATTCTGCAGTTTTTAGAAATGTCCCACATGTGGCTCGTGGACTAAAACACAAGCCCCAGAAGCAAAGAAGCACCTAGTGGATTTTGAGGCCACTTTTTTATTAGAATATATTTTAGGCAGCATGCCAGGTTTGAAGAGGTGTTGAGGTGCCAAAACAGTAGCAATCCCCCAATAGTGACCCCATTTTGGAAACTATACCCCTCAAGGAGTTCATTTATGGTGGTTGTTATCAATTTGACCACACAGTTTTTTCACAGCACCTATTTTAATTGGGCTGTGAAATTTAAAAAATGAAATTTTTTCCAATAAGATGTAATTTGTGATCAAAATTTCCTATTTTCACAGGGAACAAAATACCCCATTTTGTTGCCCAATTTCTCCTGAGTGCGGCAATACCCCATTTGTGGTGATAAACTGCCGTTTGGGCCCATGGGAGGGCTCAGAAGGAAAGGAGCGCCATGTGTTTGTTGGAGTCCAGATTTTGCTGGATTGGTTTTCGGGTGCCATGTCACATTTGCAGAGCCCCAGAGGTATCAAAGCAATGGAAACCCACCAGAAGTGACCCCATTTTGGAAACTACACCCTTCAAAAAATTCATTTATGGGTAATGTGACTATTTAGACCCCATAGTTTCTTCACAGAACTTATTTGAATTGGGCTGGGAATTTAAAAAAAAAAAACTTTTTTCCAATAATATGTAGTTTTAGCTCAAAATTTCTTATTTTCACAAGAAATAAAATAATCCATGTTGTTGCCCAATTTGTCTTGAGTGCAGCAATACCCCATTTTTGGTGATAAACTGCCGTTTGGGCCCATGGGAAGGCTCAGAAAGAAAGGAGCGCTATTTGTTCTTTGGAGTCCAGATTTTGCTGGATTGGCTTTCGGGTGCCATGTCGCATTTGCAGAGCCCCAGATGTATCAAAGCAATGGAAACCCACCAGAAGTGACCCCATTTTGGAAACTACACCCCTCAAGGAATTAATTTATGGGTGTTGTGACCATTATGACCCCACAGTTTTTTCCCAGAACTTATTTGAATTGGGCTGGGAATTAAAACAAAATTATTTTTTTCCAATAATATGTAGTTTTGGCTGAAAATTTCTTATTTTCACAAGAAATAAAATACCCCATTCTGTTGCCCAATTTGTCCTCAGTGCGCCAGTACCCCATTTGTGGTGATAAACTGCCGTTTGGGCCCATGGGAGGGTTCAGAAGGAAAGGCCCACCATTTGGCCTTCTGGGGATTTTTTGGTGCGAAGTCATGTATGCAGAAGCCCCTGAGGTACCAGTACAGTTGAAACCCCAAGAAGTGACCCCATTTTAAAAACTACCCCCTTGAGGCATTCATCTAGAGGTGTAGTAAGCATTTTGAATGGATACATACACCCCATAAACTGCAATGTGGGTTCTCAGGGGTACGCCAATATCCTCAATGTGGCTGTTATCAGCTGCCTAGGCACGCAGCAGGGCTCAGAAGGGAAAGACGAGGGGGGATAAGCTGTGCGGAGTGCATCAGGGTAAGTAAAACTGAGGTAAATTAAAAATCAAGGGATGTATGATACATTTTGAAGCACTCTTTCATACGGAGCCTTAGTTTCTCGGGACATGTATCACATTGATATATTGTGTCCTTCCTTATCCCCCTCTTATAGCAGACTTTGTACCTCTTTTGACTTTTTCCCTTCTTGCCAGTTTGGGGAACTTCTCCTGGAAAGTGTTGCCCTGGTACGATGCGTGTGGCCCCGCTTCCAGAAGTACTGGGTGCCCCCCCATCTTGGTCCCTAAAAATTTGTTTCTTGATAACCACCTCTTGAAATTCCAGGAAAGTTCCCGTCTGGCATGCACATCGACGTAGCACGTACGCGTTGTACAATGCCATCTGTATGATGTGCCCGGCCAGCTTCTTATACCACACCGCATGGCACTGTAGGGCTTCAGGACTTGATCTGACAAGTCCACCCCTCCCATGTACCTATTATAGTCCAGGATGCAGTCTGGTTTGGGGGTCTCTGTACTGGTACTGGTGTGGCATCTCCCTTGTCTTTGTACGTGACACACAATATGTTGCTGCTAGATTGTGCCCTGCTCTCACCCATTCAGAGTGTTTGCCCAAGCAGTGTCTTAGGGAGGCCTCTCAGATTTTTTCTAGCAGTGCCGCATGACTTCTGGAAGCGAGGCAGTTGAAGAGTGGGACGCTGGTATAAAAATTATCCAGGTAGAGGTGGTAACCCTGGTCCAGCAGTGGGTGCACCAAATCCCACACAATTTTTGCATCAACTCCCAGTAAGGGGGGGTCATTCTGGGGGCTGAATACTGGTGTCCATCCCTTCATATATCCTAAATTTGTAGGTATAGCCTGATGCACTCTCGCACAGCTTATACATCTTCACGCCATACCTTGCCCTCTTACCCGGCAGGTACTGGCGGAATTGAACCCTCCCTTTAAAATCTACTAAGGACACATCAATAGAAATACACTTCTCAGGGGGTATATGCTTGGGAAAACCGGGCACTGAAACGGTCTAATAGGGGTCTCCATTTATACAAACGGTCAAAACTGGGGTCATCTCGGGGTGGGCACGGCTCATTATCAGTATAATGTAAGAAGCGAAGTATTGCCTAATTTATTTATTTTTTTAGGTTCCAGTTCAGTTCTGAAGTTGCTTTGAGGGGCCTATATATTAGAAATCCCTATGAAACACCACATTTTAGAAACTAGACCCCTCAAAGTATTCACAACAGCATTTAGAAAGTTTATGAACCCTTTAGGTGTTTCACGGGAATTTAGAGCAAAGTAGAGGTGAAACTTACATTTTTTTTTTGTCAGAAAAACCTTTTTATACCAATTTTTTTTTATAACACAAAAGGTTTTACCAGAGAACCGCAACTTAATATTTATTGCCCAGATTTTTCAGTTTTGAGAAATATCCCACATGTGGCCCTAGTGCGGTAATGGACTGAAGCACCAGCCTCCGAAGCAAAGGAGCACCTAGTGGATTTTGAGCCCTCCGTTTTATTAGGCACCATGTCCGGTTTGAAGAGGTCTTGTGGTGCCAAAACAGTGGAAACCCCACAAAAGTGACCCCATTTTGGAAACTAGACACCTTGAGGAATTCATTGTAGTTTTCATGGGGTGCATTCCACTGGCGTAGCTATAGGGGTCACAGCAGTCGCAATTGCGACCGGGCCCCGAAGCCAGGGGGGCCCACAGCCCCCCGCACCACATCAATAAAAAGTTACTATAGTAACTCGGGCCGCGGGCCCCTGTTACTATAGTAACAGACTGTACTTACCTTCCTGGTTCCGGATCGCAGCGGAGGTACTAACGTCAAGCGCTGTGCGCAGCGCAAGACGTCACAGCGCTATGCGCCGCGCACAACATCGAGAGGACAGAACTTCCGCCGTGGCTGAAGAGGAAGGTAAGATTAGTAGCCCTGACTGGCGGGGTCCGACTCCCGGGAGCCGGTCAATCAGCTGTTTTGAAGGGGCCGCAGCACCCGGAATGGTCACACTGTGAATCGGTGTCGGCGATTCACAGTGTGAGCGAGTGAGTGAAATGAAGGGGAAGCAGCTCTCGTACGAGTGTGAGCCCCTTCAAAACAGCTGATTGGCGGGTCCCGGGAGACGGACCCCGACACATCAGCTATTGATGGCCTATCCTGAGGATAGGCCATCAATGTTTAGGGGCTGCACAACCCCTTTAAGCCTTGTGGTAGGCTTAGATACAGGGTCCCACAGACAATATCACACATGGGCCCTGTATCTAAGCCTAACACCTGTTACTAATCTTTTTTTTTGTGTGTTTTCTTACAGGTTTGGTCGTTGGACTACGTCAGATGCCAGGACTACTTCGATGACGGCTTTTTTTTAATCAATAAAATGGCTAATGAGGGTTGTGTGTTTTTTTTTTCATTTCAATAAAATATTTTTTCTATGTCTTTGTGTTTTTTTTGAAACTATATTACTAAAGCCTTAGTAATGGCCGCCGGCTGATTGACAGCATCCATTGCTAAGGCAGGGCTTAGTGTTAGCCGGTGCAGAGGCTAACACTAACCCCCTTTATTACTCCGGTACCCACCGCCACCAGGGGTGCTGGGAAGAGCCGGGTACCATCCAGTACTTGACCATCTATAGTGATGGTCGGCCACTGGGGCAGCCGCAGGCTGGTATTATCAGGAGGGGAAAGGCCAAAAACAGTGGCCCTTCCCACCCTGGTAATGCTAGGCTTCTGCTGCTTTATTGTATCTGGCTGGTTATGAAAAATGGGGGGGACCCCACGTCATTTAAAAAAAATAAAATAAAATAAAAAATTATTGGAAAGAACGATGTGGGGTCCCCCCCCCCAATTTTCATAACCAGACAGATACAACACAGCAGCAGCAGGCAGCATTACCAGGGTGGTAGGTGCCACTGTTTTTGGCCTTCCTCAGCCTAATACTACCAGCCTGCGGCCACCCCGGTGCCTGACCGTCACTACAGATGGTCGGGTACTGGTTCGTACCCGGCTCTTCCCGGCACCCCTGGTGGCGGGGGGTACCGGGGTAATAATGGGGGTTAATGTTAGCCTCTGCACCGGCTAACATTAAGCCCCGCCTTAGTAATGGAGGTTGTCAATCAGCCAGCGGCCATTACTAAGGCGGTGATAATAACGTTTAAAAAAATACAAGCACATAGAAAAAATATTTTATTGAAATAAAAAAACACAACCCTCATTAACCATTTTATTGAGAATAAAAAAATGCCGTCATTGAAGTCCTCGAATCCAACGTAGTCCAACAACCGAACTTGTAAATAAACACAAACACACAAAAATAATCAGTAACACATAAAGAAGCAAAATTATTATTTTTATCTTTCCTGGGTCCAGCGCTGGAGCCGCAATGTCAGCGAGCTGAGTCCTGTATCTAATCCTATCATGTGTGATACTGTCTGCTAAGTCATTGTATCTAATCCTATCATGTGTGATACTGTCTGCTGGGCCACTGCATCTAATCCTATCATGTGTGATACTGTCTGCTGAGCCACTGTATCTAATCATATCATGTGTGATACTGTTTGCTGAGCCACTGTATCTAATTCTATCATGTGTGATACTGTCTGCTGAGCCACTGTATCTAATCCTTTCATGTATGATACTGTCTGCTGAGTCATTGTATCTAATCCTATCATGTGTGATACTGTCTGCTGAGTCATTGTATCTAATCCTATCATGTGTGATACTGTCTGCTGAGCCACTGTATCTAATCCTATCATGTGTGATACTGTCTTCTGAGCCATTGTATCTAATCCTATCATGTGTGATACTGTTTGCTAAGCCACTGTATCTAATTCTATCATGTGTGATACCGTCTTCTGAGCCACTGTATCTAATCCTATCATGTGTGATACCGTCTGCTGAGCCACTGTATCTAATCCTATCATGTGTGATACTGTCTGCTGAGCCACTTTAGCTAATCCTATCATGTGTGATACCGTCTGCTGAGCCACTGTATCTAATCCAATCATGTGTGATACTGTCTGCTGAGTCACTGTATCTAATCCTATCATGTGTGATACTGTCTGCTGAGCCACTGTATCTAATCCTATCATGTGTGATACTGTCTGCTGAGTCATTGTATCTAATCCTATCATGTGTGATGCTGTCTGCTGGGCCACTGCATCTAATCCTATCATGTGTGATACTGTCTGCTCAGCCACTGTATCTAATCCTATCATGTGTGATACTGTCTGCTGAGCCAATGTATCTAATTCTATCCATAGTTTATAGGGACGTAGTGCTATAGCTATGCTATGCTGTCTCCTATACACACATTTCTATTGGGCGGACACATATGTATTGGGGCTATTTCCCCTGACATTTTACGTCCTTAGTGACGCCCCTGGCTGCTAGTGCTGCATTGTTGGGTCACTTAGGAGACCCAGCGATGCAGCTGAGAGCTGCGGACCGTCAGCCATGAGAAGTTTGCGGGGGGGGGCCAATAAGAACTTTTGCATCGGGGCCCATGAGCCTTTAGCTACGCCCCTGGTGCATGCGACTTTTTGATCAGTTTTTATTCTATTTTGAAGTGGCTAAAAAACAGCAATTCTACTATTGTTTTTGTAATAATTTTTTTTTTACAGCGTTCACCGTGCGCTGTAAATGATGTAGTCACTTTATTCTGCGGGGCGATACAATTACGGCGATACCAGATGTTTATAGTTTTTTTATGTCTTATGGCGTTTGCACAATAGAATAAGTTTTGTAAAAAATCATTTACTTTTTGTGTTACCTTATTCTAAGAGCCATAACTTTTTTATTTTTCCATCAATATAGCCGTGCGAGGACTTATTTTTTGCGTAACTAACTGTAGTTTCGATCAGTACCATTTTTAGGTACATGCGACTTTTTGATCTCTTTTTATTCCATTTTTTAAGAGGTGAAGTGACCAAACAATTGTGATTCTGGTACGGTTTATTATTATTTTCTTTTACCGTGTTCACCGCACAGGATAAATAACTAAATAATTTTGTAGTTCAGGCCGTTACGGACGCGGCGATACCAATTATGTATAGTTTATTTGTTTGTTTATATATTTTTATTAATAATAAAGGACTGATAAGGGAAAAGGGGGGATTTTGACTTTTATTACTTTTAAAACTTTTATTTTCTTATTTTTACACATCTTTTTTTAACTATTTTTTTACTTTATTACTTTGTCCCACTAGGGGACTTGAGGGCAGGAGGCCCTGATCGCTATTCTAATACACTGCACTACATGCGTAGTGCAGTGTATTAAAGCTGTCAGCTACTTACTGACAGCAAGCATAGTGATAGTGATAGTGACAGCAAGCACTAGGCTTCCGTCAATGGCATAGCCGGACGCCATTGTTTGGTGTCCGGTTGCCATAGTTACAATCACCGGCCGCTATCGTGTAGCAGGCTGGCGATTGTAGCTTAACCCATAAAAAGCCGTGATCGCTATTGAACACGGCTTTTCAGGGGTTAATCAGCGGGGACACAGCGATCGGTCCCTGCTGTAGGAGCTGCGGCAGCTGCTGTACGAGACAGCAGCTGTCACAGCTCCTGCATGTGTCGGGAGGAGGGCCGAAATGGCCGTTACTCCCGCGACGTACTATTCCGTCGCTGAGCGCGAACGTATTGGTTAGCGCGACGTAATAGTACGTCGCTGAGAGCGAAGGGGTTAAGGCCCTCTTACAAAGGCTGATCAAGGAATGAGCGCACTTTCTAACTCTTGTTCCCGATCATTGGCAGTGAACAGTTGACAAATGAGCAAACGATCATTTGTCGGCTGATCGAATCTTTTATGATGCCTAAAAAATGATTGTTTGTCAGCAGCACATCACCCTGTGTAAACAGGGGATACGCTGCAGACAAGATGCCTGCTGTATGGGGAAGAACTATCGTATTAACGATCGTTCGTCTCCATACTCCCAATCATTGCTCCGTGTAAATGGAGAAAACAAGAGAAGATCGACATGTTATGATCGTCGATCGACACTCATTAATGGAAATCTGCCCATGTAAAACCACCTTTAGGAGGAAGGAGAAGTTTGCAGCTGAGGTTTAATGGGAAAGGATTTATAAACATACTGTACAGATATACACAAAAAACACAAAAAAGGCCATACTTACAAAAGGACACAGACAGGTCAGAAACGCTGATGAAGGAGAGTGAACAGGTGCATTCAATAATAATAGCCACTCCCATTAGCCTTGAGGGGAGTGGCGTGTGGTGCATGGGATGTGTAGTAAAAAATAAATGAATTGTGTATAATGTGCAAGTAGTAATAATAAGTGTGAAATATAGGGGGCAGTACTGAGTATAGTGCATAAATTAAAATAAATGAATTGTGAATAATGTGCAAGTGGTGAATAACGTGTAAAATATGTAAAATATAGGGGGCAGTACTGAGTATAGTGCATAGGGGTCAGGAATGTGAGTGGTACATGAAGTGTGGGTGCAGTGTGTGAAACATGGAGGGATAATGTGTAAGTCATGAGGCGTAGCGTATATAGCCAGGTAGCAGCCTATTTGTAATGCCATGATAATACATAGAACGGGCTGCCCTGCTTGCTATAGCAAACAACAACACACCATGCTCTCCCAGCATTGAAGACCCGGCTGAGTCCAAAAAGAAGTATATATAATGCAAGTAACCATGGAAAATACATGGGGTATTGGTAGTAATTTTGGCCAAAAGAACGCAAGCTCGCAATCCTGTACTGTACAGATGTAGCAAGAAACGTTTACTTGACTTTTTTAATGGCTTTAGTTGTGCGATATCACAGTGCAGCAAGTTAAACTTTGCTACATCTGTACATGAATACCTGTGAGATTTTTATTGCTCACTTAAGTTACGCTTTAACTTTGGACATCCTGAGAGGATGCAGCGTTTCACTCTAAAATTAACAATATAGTATGACTCTCCAAGTTGTAACCTTATTTCAAACTAAATAAATATTCAGTTGTTTCTTATATATGTTTAGTTATTCTCCAGGAAATGGCTCCTATTACAGCTTCTTGTCACAGAGCTTTCACAGACTAGTGTGTCTAGTTATACAGCAATACAGTACATCCTCTGCTCCCATATCTATATATAACTAGGCACATTTACCAATAGGAAAATATTGAAGCATTAATTGCAGCTATTTCCTAATGTTAATTTTGGAATGTGGAGAGTTGATCAGTTGGGAATGGCAATTTAAAGGGAAGGTGTCATGAATTTTTTTTTTTTTTTATTATATTGCTTTTAATAAAATATAAACAAAAAATGTATTTATTAGTGTTGTGACTTTAAACTTTTTACTGTGTTCTTACTTTTACTTCTCTATGGGGGATGCCATTTTTTTTTCCATCTCTGTATGTGTCGATTAACGACACATACAGAGATGGAATACGGCACACACATCCCCATAGAGAATGCGAACAGGAGCCGTTCCATTTTCGGAAGCGTACACTGTCTGTGTGGGAATGGCACATACGCTGTTCCCACACAGACCAAAACGAAGAGCGAAATGCGTTTGTATAGCGAAATCTGGCGCCATTTTCATGTGGACCGGAAGCCGCTGCCGGACAGTGAGATGACGACTTCCGTCCACGGCTTCCGGCCATATGTTCAACGAAGCGAAGGCGCGAAGAGCGTAGACCAGCGGAGGCGGCGGCGGCAGGAGCAGGTAATTTATGTTTGTGTATTTGATGTGTGGCGGCACACAGTGTAGGAGGTTTCAAGACCTTCAAACCCCTCCTTCTACTGGCACTAGCCAGAATAAGGGAGGAGGGATTGTGTGAGGACACTAGAGGAGAGTGTGTCCACCCCAAATTTGCAGCATAAATCAATGAGGTTTTACCACAGTGACCATGCTGCAATTTTGGGAACTGCTCGCTCTAGTGCCCAGCACATGGAAATGTTATAAATTAGAATCTAATTTATAATATTTCCTGACTTGTGAAAAAATTAAAAAAATTAAAACAATGTATAATCACTCAGATACTAATTGTTTAACTGAAAAAAAAAAAATAAATTTCTAGCGACACATTCCCTTTAAGGACCTAAGGCCCCCACACACATTATATTAATGTTGGCTGAACCCACCGATTTCGACGGGACCGGTTGACCATCTAATGTGTACAGGGGGCCTCCCGACAGATGATAAACAGGAAAAGAAGGATTGCGCATGTTGACTTTCAATTCCCGATCCTTTTGTTTTCAGGGGAGATATGCCGTCGCTAGAGCCTACTCCCTTCTCCCCCTTGAAAACACATCCTTGTTCAGGCAAACCAAGCGTGCATATGTACGGGGAATACGTTAGGAATAGCTGTCAGTGTATGGTCAACATTGTACTAATATACACTTTTTTTTATTTGAGGTGAAATGCTCTTGACTATGAGACATTTGTTAACTACTATTAATTATTTTGATACTCCTATATTTGGCAGTACAGCTCAGTCACTCTATGTACACTAGTGCTAATACTGTTTGGTCAGTTCTGTCTCTTACACACTCTACCTCCGTTCTGGTGCTTTTGATGTGTATTGTTCCACATATCTCAAACCGTTTCAGTTCCTTTTCAAAGGGGCCACTCCCTGTGTCTACATATACATATCAGTCATTACTGATAATGGCCAAACTAATTACACATTAACTGAGCACAGTGTGAAAAGAGAAAATATTATAAATTCTACTGACTGGCTTTTGTGAACTTTTCATATTTTAATAAGAAATTCATTGTAAAGGTTTCTGGATTTTTAAATCTATGTGATACCAACCATAGGAAAAACTATAAACAGCCAGGACTGGTTACTGTATTATTGCTCTCTGAATTAAATAATAATAATACCACAGTAGAAGTCCGCTAAGGATCTGCTGTGATTAATTCTGTAATGATTTCTTTCCTGTTTTTTTAAAACATTTATTTTTATTGGATTCAAATAGTAATACATACAGTCAGCAATAAGATAGTTGCAGTAATACATTGACCTATTACAAGGGGATTACAGAAAATAAAAGTAACAATAATAAACGTATAAATTAACAAACAATTGTGACACAGTGAGAAAAATTTCCAATGCATACAGGAAGTATAGTGCATATATGTAAGCAATTATATAAGATCAGTGTTGGGGAGAGTAGTAATACACCGAAATGTTCAATAATATACATGGTATTTATACTAACAATAGTTCTGAATAGAAACTTTATTATATTTAGAGTGTAGCCAAATATCCCAATTTTGAAAGAACCGTGGAAACCTGCCCAGACTAAGAGCAATTGTTTTTTCAGACGTCCAATTGTCATTTACCAAACTGATGATTTCTGCCAAAGAAGGAATGTCTGGGTTTTTCCAATATTTTGCAATTTTTAGTTTAGTTGCTACTAATATATGAAAAATTACTTTAAAGAGGTTGCCAGCACCAACGGCATACAGATGATTTTGTTGGAGAGGGCGCTCTCTGTTCTGGATCAAACAGGTAGGTTCCCAAACAGGGGACCTCCTCTATGACATTCATATGCCCTAACAGGGCATATGGACAGGGGTTGCCTTCACGAGAATCCTTTAATGAATCCTGATAAATGCCATTAACCTACAATGGGTCTGTCAGGTTTCCTTCAGCTTTCTTTTTTTTTTTGTACTGGATGAGATAGAGTAATAGAGATAGTTAAAGAGAGATTTAATCATATAGGCACTTACTCATATCAAAAATATCCTTCTTTGGGCTATCCTCTGGGATCATATAGGGCTCTTTTTCTGTATTTATCCAATCAAGGGTCTGTGTGTTTACATACATGTGTTCCTCATAGTCTCTTAGTCCTAAAGCACGACCATTGCTTCCATGGAATATGTCATTTGTTGGCCCTGATAAAGGAACATCATAACAATCAGAAAATTGACGTTTCACATTTTCAGCCCAAAGATAACCATAGACATAATGATTATTGTTAACGATCCAGACAATTGTACGATTTTTAACGATAGTACGTCTATGGTCCCGCAAAGATACTGAGCTATGCAAATCAGTCAGAGCACTTATCGTTCACGGCTTAACATTTTTCGGGGGTTGTAAGTGGTAAATTCTAAGATTGTAGCGTTTACTACTATTGTCTGCGTAAAGTGCATGTGGGGAATGCAAAGGAAAAATATTTTCTACAAACCAACAGTTTCCATAGAAGAAATCATTCATATCATGGAAATATCTGTTTTTATATGCCCCTTTCTGACAAACACTCGATTGGAAAAGAAAGAAAAAACAGAATGTTTGTCATACTTTGAGAAAAGTTGTATGTCTAGGCCAATCTTTAGAAAGGATTTGGGAGAAAGACTGGCAAAAAACTTATCTTTACTACTAGTAATCTTACCATGGTCTTCCAATTCCCACTGTGATTCAGAGTGTGTTACTGGTGCTCGTCTGGCTGGAGATCCTACCTACAGAGAGATATGAGATGAAGCAGTGAGAAATTTAGAAATGTAGACACATGCATAGACGTGATCCAAAGTCATTTCATCCTGCTTACTTACAGACGCTAGATTTGCACGATTGTCTATGTATTTATTGTCTCACGTGCAAGAATCATTACAGGAGATAGATCATATAAATAACTATGTTAGTAAAAGTATTGTTAAAAAGAGCAGTATTTAAATATGAAGTAGAGGATTATAATACCTGTTTCCACTGCCCATTACTTATTATCTGTGTGCTGGGCTGTTTTTTTGCGCCTGGATCCCTAACCCTGCAGTCTTGTACTCCTCCTAGAGGTGGTTCCTTGCCAGGTATACTATTATAATAGTTATGTTCTGAGTTCTGATCCTCCTCAGCTGTCCATGCCAGTTCCTCGCTCCCAACCACTACCCTTCAGAGACAAATGACACAAAAGAAAATAATCACATATGTCCTCTTCATGTCACTGTACTGTATGGGTCTGGATAAAAGTTGAGTTGGTACTTAAAGAACACAAGCCGTATACTTGTAGATTCGATTGTCTATGTGCACTATTTCTATATGGCTTTGTTAGTGGAATTATCCAAGCAAGCACGTGAGTATTATAAATTGGTACCATTTAAATGAAATTGTTAAATAAAAGTAAAAAAACCAAAAAATTCTACAAAGTCCCAACTAGTCGGTATATTAACAATTATGTAATAAACATATAGAAAGTCTTACCTACTCTGTGTTAGACCCAAGACGCATTTTATCTTGAAAATAGGAAATTAATTGAAGCTAAAGGCTGAAAAACGTGGATTAAACTGGGTTTCCATCGTACCTGTCTGGGGGTGCTGCCACTTTGGGGGGACTGTGCAGGAACTGTTTGAACCTCAACTCAAAGGCTTGTCCTACAGTGCTGATCACACTTTGAGCCAACCCATCACAGCACTCCAGAATGTGACAGGCTGCGAATGATTTAGGGACACAAGGGGACAGATGGGAGGACAGGGATGGTATAAAGTAGGACAGTAGGGGTGGTTCGAGAGACAAAAACACACATTAACACCAAGATGAAATAAACAGAAGGTCTGAGGTATGAAACAAGGAAAGAAAATTATGGACAGGTGTTTACATGTTGCCCATAATGTGCCACACTATCACCTTGGCTTGCTGAAACAATTATTTTCCCTACTAACACCAACTTTCTCACCACTTTTGCAGTAATTTCCTAATTTACCTTCTAGTAGCTGAGCATTTCTTTCACTAACAAAAGACAAAGTCATAGGGAGCTGCAGTGAGAATCAGTAGGGATGATGTATCAAAACTGGTGCAAGGAAACGGGGATCGGTTCCCCATAGCCACCAATTACATTGCTTCTTTTATTTCCCATTAGGCCTCTGAACAATGAGGGGAAACTGCTCCACCAATTTTGATAAATCTCACCTACTGTCTACCATGCCAACTTCTATAAATCGCTGATGTTTCATTACTCATCATCTGGAGTTTGTAAGACACAAGATACTTCTGAAAATCGATATATGTTGGATTTATCCACCTCTGGGACCCGCACCTATCTCTAGGACGGGGCCCCCTAAACCCTGTTCTAGCTTTCTGTGCTCACGCTGACTCCCAGCCACTTTGTGATTACATGGTCGGGAGTTACGGAAACAGCATAACTCGTTGAATAGTAGTTACGGAAACAGAGTAGCTCACATGCTACGCTGCTTCCATAAGTGCCATTCACTACTATGGGAGTTACAGAAACAGTGTAGCTCAGCGAGTTACTCCCGACCCTGTAGTCAGGAAGTGGCCGGGAGGCAGCGTGAGCACAAAAAGCTAGAGCAGAGTTTAGGGGGCCCCGTTCTAGAGATAGGTGTGGGTCCCAGAGGTGGGACCCACATCTATCTGACATTTATGAAATTTCCTGTGGATATGTCATAAATGTCCTTCATGGAAAACCCCTTTAATTCTTTGATATAAGAAGGGATTAGATATGAGCTAGATTTTAGTTGATGTTCTAGGTACAATATGAGATTCCCTTTTGGTGAATCGATTCTTCTATTTTAAATAACGGAGTGGTAAATCTACAAATCGACAAACCCAGCAAAACAACTAGCTCATCTCTAAAGCTACCATAGTGTGTAGTCAGTAAGTAAAATTTCAGTTCTGCTTTTCAATGATTCAATGTTGATTACTTCTAACATTGAACAATGTCTCAAGGTCAGGTAAGAAATTTGTAGCTAAGCAGTAAGATTCTTACTTTGCCTGCAGTGGGGTATGCCCTGGAAGTAGCCAAAAGCCCAAACCCTGGTTCGAGTGAGATTACTTGGTGTGCCGCATGTCGATGTTTGATACACTTTTACTTCTTTTATACTTTGTGAGTATAGAATAAATTGTGTGCTGTAAAGCCAACTTTGCAGTGTTGGACCATTTTCCATCTATTTTTAAGGTGTTCCTTTCTGACACTTGGAAAATCCAGCATCCATAGAATGGCGCGTTGCGGAACTACTAGGCCCAGGAGAACTAAGTGCGACGCTGGGATTAATTGTCTATCACTTATGTGCTGGCAGAAGTGATCCTCTGAAGACTCGATGACTGTTACTAAGTACCGTTTGAGCGGTGATATTTGTTTTATTGTATTGTATTGGGTGCTGTGGATCTCTCCCTATGACCCGCTCCGTTCTAGCTTGATTTAGAAGTGTGCGGCGGTTAAAAGACATATTTTTGTAAAGTGAGAATCAGCTCCCTGTCTACCTCATCCTTAACTTGCCCTAGTTAGTGCTGACACTAGTCTAATGTAGACTTTTATGGCGTTCGAAAATTGAGGTTTAGTCGTAATTCAACAAAGAAAGTTAAGCAGTATGTAATATTTTACAAAAACGATGTGTCTGACCAATTCACATACATCTCCACATCGATGATCGGGCGAACGAATGATTGTCCCCGATCATCGCCCATGTAAACATGGCAACAATCAGTCGACGCACGAGTAAAGGCTCATTCGTTGTCTGATCGAATCTCTTATGCTGCTTAAAAAATTATTGTTTGTCAGCAGCACATCATCCCGTGTAAACAGGGGATATGCCGCGGACAATATGAAAACTATATGGGGACGAGCGGTCATACTAACGATCGTTCATCCCCATACGTCCCCATTTACTAATTCAAATAAAGCAAACAATTGCCGATCGACATGCTGCCCATGTAAAACCACCTTAAAGAGGCTCTGTCACCAGATTTTGCAACCCCTATCTTCTATTGCAGCAGATCGGCGCTGCAATGTAGATAAGAGTAACGCTTTTATTTTTTAAAAACGAGCATTTTTGGCCAAGTTATGACCATTTTTGTATTTATGCAAATGAGGCTTGCTAAAGTCCAACTGGGTGTGTTTAAAGTAAACTGGGCGTGTATTATGTGTGTTACATCTGGGCGTGTTTACTACTTTTACTAGCTGGGCGTTCTGACGAGAAGTATCATCCACTTCTCTTCAGAACGCCCAGCTTCTGGCAGTGCAGACACAGCGTGTTCTCGAGAGATCACGCTGTGTCGTCACTCACTTCCTGCCCCAGGTCCTGCATCGTGTCGGACGAGCGAGGACACATCGGCACCAGAGGCTACAGTTGATTCTGCAGCAGCATCGGCGTTTGCAGGTAAGTCGATGTAGCTACTTACCTGCAAACGCTGATGCTGCTGCAGAATCAACTGTAGCCTCTGGTGCCAATGTGGCCGACACGATGCAGGACCTGGGGCAGGAAGTGAGTGACGTCACAGCGTGATCTCTCGAGAACACGCTGTGTGTCTGCACTGCCAGAAGCTGGGTGTTAACGAACAGAAGTGGATGATGCTGATTCGTCAGCATCATACACTCCCATTCCTAACGCCCAGCTAGTAAAAGAAGTAAAAACGCCCCGATGTACGCACATAATACACGCCCAGTTGTACTTTTACTGTAAACATGCCCAGTTGTACTTTTGCAAGCCTCATTTGCATAAATACAAAAATGGTCATAACTTGGCCAAAAATGCTCGTTTTTTTTAAATAAAAACGTTACTGTAATCTACATTGCAGCGCCTAACTGCTGCAATAGCAGATAGGGGTTGCAAAATCTGGTGACAGAGCCTCTTTAAGGATATGGATCACAAAGGAAAGCAATGTTTAAAAAATATATTGTAATTATTCGGTTATGGGTCTTTCACACTTCCTAATGACTAATTCTTTAGATGCACTTTACAATATGTTTTGACTGCTGATTAGTAAGAGGCAGCGGTGACACTTTTGGATTACCATAGACCTGTCACTCAAATTGGGTATTAGTATTGGTGGTGCATATTCACATGGGCTGGCAGTCAAAGAAAAAACATGGCAGTCGGGACATAGTGCTGGATTTTGGCATATTTTGTATTTATGATATTGAGACTAAAGAGGGGAGAAGGGACTACAAATTCTGGATATTATATTAGAGTAAGGACGCATGCACACGGCCCACATATTATGGCTCCGTTTTGTTCAGTGTCATAATAGGGATGCCATAGAGATCCATGAGCGCTCTACTGTACCACAGTATGCCTCCAATTTTTATACGGATGCATACGGAGGGTTTTTTTTCTGTCAGATTCTATATAAAATCCGACAGGAAAAAAAAGATGGAATGCATCATCAAATGCTGTATGTATACAGGGTGCCTTTTGGGTATTCTCTCTGCTGCTTTTTTAAGGCAATTTCATGAAATTCCTTTAGCATATTAGAGTCGTTTTGCTGTAGTTTTACAGCAATCTACCTTTCTTTAATATTTCTTTTTTTGGCTTTTTCTCCTCATGACTTTAATGGCAGACAATTACAACCATGTGGTTTTCTATAGATTCTAAGACGATTGTGTAGAATTTGCATCATGTGCAGATGATAATAGCATTTGCATTGCTGTGATTTATTTACATGTAATTGACAAAGAAAATCCTTAAAGCGATCTTTCAACATCAATACCCTTTTTAAAGTTTATATATATTGTGAGACAGTGACAGGTAAAGTCATTGAGGGAAGGTACGTTTCCCCTAGAATCCTGTCATATGTATCCTAGGCTCCAGGGAATGAGTATTTTTGCAATAGAAAGCTCTAGCTTTCCAATCTCGGCTTAAAGGGAATGTGTTGCCAGAAAAACATGTTTTGTTTTTTTTAATTAAACATTTAGTGTGTAGGTGATTAAACATTGTTCAAATTTTTTTAATTTTTTTCACGAGTCAGGAAATATTATAAATTAGATTCTAATTTATAATATTTCCCATTGCTGGTCACTAGATGGAGCTATTCCCAAAATTGCAGCATTGCAAAATTGGGTAAAAAGCCCTCGCTCTAGTGAGCTCTCAGCATCCCCCCCTCCTTTATCCGGGCTAGTGCCGGGATAAACGAGGGGTTTGAACGGTCTAACCTCCTACACTGTGTGTCGCCATTTTTTGAGCTAACACACAGTGTAGTAGGTTTACATACAGTAGTAAACATACACAAACACGAACATACATTGAAATCTCTTACCTGCTCCTGCTGCCGCGGCTCCCTCCGGCCCGTCCGCTCCGTCTGCTGCCGCTAGTCCAAGTGCACAAGTCCGGAAGCCGCGACCGGAAGTAGTAATCTTACTGTCCGGCCGCGACTTCCGGTCCACAGGAAAATGGCGCCGGACGGCGCCAATTTCAAATTGGACTGTGTGGGAGCGGCGCATGCGCAGTTCCCACACAGACGGCGTACACAGAAGTGGATGGGACGGGAGCCGTTCGCAGTCCCTATGGGACTGTGGCTGCCGTATTCCATGTCTGTATGTGTCGTTAATCGACACATACAGAAATGGAACAAAAAATGGCAGCCCCCATAGGGAAGAAAAAGTGTAAAAATAAGAAAAAGTAAAACACAAACACACAAATAAATATAAACGTTTTTAATAAAGCACTAACATCTTTAACATATGAAAAAAAAAATTGTGATGACACTGTTCCTTTAAGGAAAAGCCGGGAAAAGGGCCTGGTGTTGGATTGGGGAAGAGCAGGGCGGGTTCCCCAATCCCTAGTCCATCTCTGTTTGTAGGACAAGGCTGCTGCTCAATTAGCTGCACCTGCAGCCTGTGTATAAAAAGGTGCAGACACAGTGTGTGTCAGTCTCAGCCCTGACTCAGACCGGAGACTACTAAGTCTGGAGTAGCCTGTATTCTATGTGAGTAAAGACCTGTGTTACTTTGTGTCCAGTGCCTGGTAGGAAGGCACTTGGTATAGTTAGATAATATCTTGTTTAGTTAGTGCTCAGTCGAGCAGGATTTATTTTGTATTTTGTCTTGTTGTACAAGAGGCTGTTTCTTTGACAAGAATAAAACACAGGCAAAGCCCTGTTATAAACTTTAATGCACGGTGTCCCTGTCTCTGGCTACTAAGAAACCGCTGTACCAACCTCTCCTGATGCTAAACCCTCACATATGGTGGCCGATGCGGGCACGGTCTTAAAGAGACATACACCTATTTAAAAGGACTTTTGCTGCTCCAAGCGGAAAATCGTTGCTAGGGGCAACAACACCATTTTTTTTTTCCACCGAGAGTGCTTGGAAGCGTATGTCTTGGGTAAAGGCGGCAACAGGGCTAGAAAAAGAGACTGTTAAAATGGATGAAATACTTAAACAGCTGATTCAGGCTAATATCAACAAGGGGAAGATAAGCACAGCTCTGCAAGAAGCCAGCGCGACTCAGCGAATGGTGCATGAGGAAGCCATGCGTGCACAGGCTGAAACCAGTATTTTGCTGGGTGAAGCCCACAGACTGGCCTTAAAAGAACAGCAGCAAATTAATCGCCATTTGCAAGACCAAATTCAGGCCTCAGTGGAGAGGTCAGTGGGGCCTCATGGTTTGCGCCAAACCACTTGTGCAGCGGTACAGACATCTCTGCAGAAGATGACACCCACCGACGACGTTGAGGCCTATCTCATGGTGTTTGAGCGAGTGGCAGAACGAGAGAAGTTATCTTCAGATCAGTGGGCAGCAGTGGTGGCACCTTTCCTAACCGGAGAGCCGCAAAAGGCGTACTTTGATCTCAATGAGCAGGATGCCAAGGATTACTCCAAGCTGAAGGGTGAGATCCTTGCCCGTCTGGGTGTTAATATGAATGTGCGTGCTCGACGTGTGCACAACTGGACTTTTGTGGAACACCTACCTGCCCGATCACAAATGTATGATCTTGTCCATCTTGCAAGGAAATGGCTACAGCCAGAGGAATCAACCCCTGCGCAGATCATGGAGAGAGTGGTGCTTGACAAATACATCCGCTCCTTACCACCAAAGGTTCAGCGTTGGGTCGGTCAAGGAGATCCTACAGATGCGGAACAGCTGGTGAACCTGATTGAAAGGTACAGAGCTACTCAGGATCTACTGCAAGAAGTACCGCCTGGATGTTCTAACCCCAGGAACAGCAAATCGTGTGGAGCACCCGGTAAGACTGTTCCATTTATTAGAGGATTGAGAAATATCTTTAAGCGAGGTGGCTCAGAAGGGGAGCAGACGGAGGGAAGAAATCCCAGAGAGACACTGAAGGCCAGACCAGGGTCTCAAGTTGGGGACCGGGGCCGCATACATTGCTGGCGGTGTTATGGACCTGGGCATATTGCTGCCAATTGTCCCCTGACTACTGAGCCAATGGAGTGTGATGCAGCAAGGCGAATATCCTTGTTTGCACGTCCTGTTTGTTCTGCTGAGACGGTTTATGAGACTGAACAACAAATGTGTGTCGTAAAATTGGAAGGGTGTACTGTGCATGCCTTGCTGGATTCTGGGAGTCTGGTTACCCTGGTGCATGCCAGCCTGATAGACCCTGGAACATTCAGAGGACATAGTATAGGGGCCCTGTGCATTCATGGGGACACTAAAGAATACCCCACCGCTTTCGTCACTCTAGAGACTTCCTGTGGAACCGCTTGCCATGAAGTGGGTGTGGTCAAGTCCCTGATGCACAGTGTGATCCTGGAGAGAGACTTCCCAGTGTTCTGGGACTTGTGGAGGAAGAAAGATGTAACCTCCACAGTAAATGTTAATGATGGTATTAATGTGTGAACTGTGATTAGCCCAGAACCCTTTAACGAGGATGCTGAGGTGCCAGCAGTAGGGGTGACCACTGAGCCTGATCAATTTCCTCTGGCTGTTTTTGCTGGTGAAACAGATGAGCAGGAGGAAATTTCTGATATACCAGAGTTAAATGTATCACGTAACAATTTTGGGACTGCTCAACTTAGCGATCCCACATTGGTAAAAGCCAGGGAAAATACTAAGGTATTAAATGGAGTGCCTCAACATCCAGGGGCTGATAAGGTGTTTCCACACATGGCGGTTAACCAGGATTTCCTGTATCGGATAGATAACGTACGTGGGGAGGTTGTTGAACAGCTGGTGATACCCCAACCGTATCGTAGAACGGTGTTGGACCTGGCTCATAAACACGTGCTGGGTGGACATCTAGGTTGCGAAAAGACCAGAGAGCGTATTTACAACGATTCTTCTGGCCGGGGGTATATACGTAAGTTCAGAGGTATTGCGAGTCCTGCCCGGAGTGTCAGATAATGGCTCCTATGCCACATTTTAGGAGTCTGCTGGTGCCTTTGCCTATCATTGGGATCCCTTTTGAAAAAATTGCCATGGATCTGGTCGGCCCTTTAGTCAAATCCTCTAGAGGACATCAATATATCCTAGTGGTGTTGGACTATGCCACACGCTACCCTGAGGCAGTCCCTTTGCGAAATTCCTCTTCAAAAGCCATTGCAAGAGAGTTGTTTTACATGTTTTCCCGTACTGGTTTACCTAAGGAAATCCTTACCGATCAGGGAACTCCCTTTATGTCCAAAATCACCAAGGAATTATGTAAACTGCTGAAAATTAAACACCTGCGTACCTCTATATATCACCCTCAAACTGATGGTCTTGTCGAAAGATTCAATAAGACATTAAAAGGCATGTTGAGGAAGGTGGTTAGTAAGGATGGGAAGGATTGGGACTGCCTTCTGCCCTATTTGATGTTCGCTGTACGTGAAGTTCCTCAATCATTCACAGCGTTTTCTCCTTTTGAACTTGTATACGGCAGACAACCCCGTGGTCTCCTGGACATAGCCAAGGAAACCTGGGAGCAAGAGTCCACACCTTATAGGAGTGTAATTGAGCATGTCACGTTGATGCAAGACCGAATCGCTGCGGTCATGCCGATAGTTAAGGAACACTTGGAGCAAGCTCAGGATGCTCAGAGCAGGGTGTATAACCGAACTGCTAAAGTTAGAAATTTAAACTCTGGTGATCGAGTGTTGGTCTTAGTGCCAACCGTACAAAGCAAATTTCTTGCTAGATGGCAAGGGCCGTATGAGATAATTGAAAAGGTGGGGGATGTAAATGATAAAGTTTACCAACCAGGTAAAAGGAAGACAGTGCAGTTATACCATGTAAACTTAATTGAGCCATGGAAAGAGAGACCCTCGTGGCAGTAAGTACCCCCCTATAGTCTTAAGCCAGATGTGTATGTGTCAGAATCCCTCGCAAAGCCACAGAAACAGGAGACAAAAGAGTTTGTGCAGAGAAACACAGACGTGTTTTCAGAACTGCCAGGACAGACTAGTATAATAAAACATGACATTGTGACCGAGCCTCAGGTTCGGGTCCACTTGAAACCATACAGAGTCCCTGAAGCTCGCAGACAAGCCATATCTGAGGAGGTCAAGAAAATGCTAGACCTTGGGATTATTGAAGAGTCAAAAAGTGAGTGGTCAAGTCCCATTGTATTGATTCCAAAACCAGATGGGACTGTAAAGGATCTGCCAGGCACTGCGGGGTTAACTCCCAGAACTAATCAGTCAGCACCTGAGAATACATCCCTGAGACTGACTCCTGCTTCCACCATTCAGGCTGGCAGGCTTAGGAGTGGGAGAGCCTATCGTAACCTGGCCAGACTCAGCTAGCTCCCGCCCTCGGTCTATTTAAGCCTGCACTTCCTGTCCCTCGGTGCTTGTTATTGCTTTTGTTTCCTTCCTTGTGGTTCCTGGCCCAGCTACAGCTCCTGCTATTTTTGATCCTGCTCCATACCGACCCTGGCTTACCGACTACTCTTCTGCTTTTCGTTTTGTACCTCGCACACTCCTGGCTTGACTCGGCTCGTTCACCACTCTGGTTGCTCACGGTGTTGCCGTGGGCAACGGCCCCTTTTCCTTGCTTGTGTTCCTTGTATGTTTGTCGTGTTTGTTGTGCACTTACTGAGCGCAGGGACCGCCGCCCAGTTGTACCCCGTCGCCTAGGGCGGGTCGTTGCAAGTAGGCAGGGACAGAGTGGCGGGTAGATTAGGGCTCACTTGTCCGTCTCCCTACCCCCTGCCGTTACATAATAACAAGCCCATACCTAGTCTACCCCTGGTCCCTGACACCACTATGGATCCCCGTGAGACCCTGGCTCAGCAAATGCAGGGTCTCTCCCTACAGGTCCAGGCCCTGGCTCAGAGGATCAACCAGCCTGATGCTACCCTGGTAGTTCCCCGCACTGCACCTCTTGAACCCCACCTCAAGTTGCCCGACCGGTTCTCAGGGGACCGGAGGACTTTTCTCTCCTTTCGGGAGAGTTGTAGGCTTTACTTTCGTTTAAAGCCTCATTCCTCAGGTTCTGAGAGCCAGCGGGTGGGTATAATTATGTCCCGGCTCCAGGAAGGGCCCCAAGAGTGGGCCTTCTCCTTGGCTCCTGACGCCCCTGAACTTTCCTCCGTTGATTGTTTCTTTTCTGCTCTCGGACTTATTTATGACGAGACTGACAGGACTGCCTTTGCCGAGAGTCAGCTGGTGACCTTAAGTCAGGGTAAGAGACCTGTTGAGGAGTATTGCTCTGACTTTCGGAAGTGGTGCGTAACTTGTCGGTGGAATGACCCTGCCTTAAGGTGCCAGTTTAGGTTGGGTCTGTCGAATGCCCTGAAAGACCTGCTAGTTAGCTATCCCTCTTCTGACTCCCTAGACCAGGTTATGGCTTTAGCGATACGACTTGACCGACGTCTCAGGGAACGACAACGTGAACGTTTATGTGTTTTCTCCTCCGACTCCCCCATGATGCCTCCCGAAGCTCCGTTGCTTCGTTCCTCCCCGAAAGATTCAGAGATACCTATGCAACTCGGGGCCTCCGTGTCCCCCCAACAACGTAGAGAATTCCGCAGGAAGAATGGTCTCTGCTTCTACTGTGGGGACGACAAGCATCAAGTGAACAACTGTCCTAAGCGTAAGGTTGCAGCCAGAGAACTTCCGCGTCTAAGTGATCATCGGGGAGGTCACTTGGGCGCACAGGTATTTCCCGTAAATATGAAACGTACTAAGATCTTGCTTCCCTTTCAGGTCTCTTTTGGTGGTAGGTCTGCTACCGGCAGTGCTTTCGTGGATTCAGGGTCCTCTACTAATATCATGTCTGTGGAATTTGCTATGTCCCTTGCTATGCCTCTTATTGATTTGCCTAAACCTGTCCCGGTAGTGGGTATCGACGCCACTCCTCTTGCTAATGGTTATTTTACACAGCATACCCCTGTTTTTGAACTCCTTGTTGGCTCCATGCATTTGGAGCAATGCTCTGTACTGTTGATGCAGGGATTATCGTACGATTTTGTGCTAGGTCTTCCCTGGTTGCAGTTGCATAATCCTACGTTTGACTGGAATACTGGGGAGCTAACCAAATGGGGTAATGAATGTTGTACGTCATGTTTTTCTGTTAATTCTATTTCTCCCCCTAAGGAGGCGAATACGCTACCCGAGTTTGTTCAGGACTTCGCTGATGTTTTCTCTAGGGAGGCCTCCGAAGTGTTACCTCCTCATAGAGAATACGATTGCGCTATCGAATTGGTACCAGGAGCTAAGCTTCCTAAGGGTAGGATATTTAATCTTTCTTGTCCCGAACGTGAAGCTATGAGAGTGTATATCCAGGAATCCCTGGCCAAGGGTTACATTCGTCCCTCTTCTTCTCCGGTAGGTGCTGGCTTCTTCTTCGTGGGGAAGAAGGATGGTGGTCTTAGGCCATGCATTGACTACCGTAGCCTGAATAAGGTCACGGTAAGGAACCAGTATCCCCTTCCTTTGATTCCTGATCTCTTTAATCAGGTTCAGGGGGCCCAATGGTTTTCTAAATTGGATCTACGGGGGGCGTATAACCTTATTCGCATCAAAGAGGGGGATGAGTGGAAGACTGCGTTTAACACGCCCGAAGGCCATTTCGAATACCTCGTCATGCCCTTTGGGTTGTGTAATGCCCCTGCGGTCTTCCAGAATTTCATAAATGAGATTTTGAGAAATTACCTGGGGATTTTTCTGGTAGTGTACCTTGATGACATACTGGTGTTTTCCAAGGACTGGTCCTCCCACGTGGAGCATGTCAGGAAGGTGCTCCAGGTCCTTCGGGAAAATAAACTGTTTGCCAAAACCGAAAAATGTGTGTTTGGGGTACAGGAGATTCCATTTTTGGGTCAAATCCTCACTCCTCATGAATTCCGCATGGACCCCGCCAAGGTTCAGGCTGTGGCGGAATGGGTCCAACCTGCCTCCCTGAAGGCGTTACAGTGTTTTTTGGGGTTTGCTAATTATTACAGGAGATTTATTGCTAACTTCTCGGTCATCGCTAAGCCCCTTACGGACCTTACTCGCAAAGGTGCTGATCTCCTCCACTGGCCTCCTGAGGCTGTCCAGGCTTTTGAGGTCCTTAAGAAGTGCTTTGTCTCGGCCCCGGTGCTGGTTCAGCCCAACCAAATGGAGCCATTTATCGTGGAAGTTGACGCATCTGAGGTGGGAGTGGGGGCTGTCTTGTCCCAGGGTACCAGGTCCCTCACCCATCTCCGCCCCTGTGCCTACTTCTCCAGGAAGTTTTCGCCAACTGAAAGTAACTATGATATTGGCAACCGCGAACTCTTAGCCATTAAATGGGCATTTGAAGAGTGGCGCCACTTCCTGGAGGGGGCTAGGCACCAGGTAACGGTCCTTACCGACCACAAGAATCTGGTGTTCCTAGAATCTGCCCGGAGGCTAAACCCGAGACAAGCTCGATGGGCGTTATTTTTTACCAGATTCAATTTTTTGGTTACCTATAGGGCTGGGTCTAAAAATATTAAGGCTGATGCACTGTCGCGTAGCTTCATGGCCAGCCCTCCTTCGGAGGAAGATCCTGCTTGTATTTTGCCTCCAGGTATAATAATTTCCTCGATCGATTCTGATTTAGTCTCTGAA
This sequence comes from Rhinoderma darwinii, assembly GCF_050947455.1. Lineage (NCBI taxonomy): Eukaryota > Metazoa > Chordata > Amphibia > Anura > Rhinodermatidae > Rhinoderma > Rhinoderma darwinii. Next base: position 303,378,170 of record NC_134687.1, read on the forward strand.
ATTGCTGCTGATCAAGGTGCAGCTCCCGGGAACCTTCCTGAGAACAAGCTGTTTGTTCCCCTGCAATTCCGGCTAAGGGTACTTAGGGAAAATCATGACTCCGCACTATCTGGCCATCCAGGCATCCTGGGTACCAAACACCTCATTACCAGAAATTATTGGTGGCCTGGGTTGCCTAAAGACGTTAAGGCCTACGTCGCCGCTTGTGAGGTTTGTGCTAGGTCCAAGACTCCCAGGTCCCGACCAGCGGGCTTACTGCGTTCGTTGCCCATTCCCCAGAGACCTTGGACACATATCTCCATGGATTTTATCACCGATTTGCCTCCATCCCAAGGCAAGTCGGTGGTGTGGGTGGTGGTGGACCGCTTCAGTAAGATGTGCCACTTTGTGCCCCTCAAGAAACTACCCAACGCCAAAACGTTGGCTACCTTGTTTGTCAAACACATCCTGCGTCTCCATGGGGTCCCTGTCAATATTGTTTCGGACAGAGGGGTACAATTTGTTTCATTGTTTTGGAGAGCCTTCTGTATGAAGTTGGGGATTGATCTGTCCTTCTCCTCTGCCTTCCATCCTGAAACCAATGGCCAAACGGAGAGGACTAATCAGTCTCTAGAACAATACTTAAGGTGTTTTGTCTCTGACTGTCAATTTGATTGGGTCTCTTTCATTCCCCTCGCCGAATTTTCCCTTAATAACCGGGTCAGTAACTCGTCTGGGGTCTCTCCTTTTTTTTGTAATTTTGGGTTTAATCCACGGTTCTCCTCCGTTTCACCTGGTAGTTCCAACAATCCTGAGGTAGAGGTCGTTCATCGGGAACTGTGCACAGTCTGGGCCCAGGTTCAGAAAAACCTAGAGGTGTCCCAGAGCGTACAAAAAACTCAGGCTGATAAAAAACGTTCTGCTAACCCCCTGTTTATGGTCGGGGATCTGGTGTGGTTGTCGTCTAGGAACTTGCGTCTCAAGGTTCCGTCCAAGAAGTTTGCTCCCCGGTTTATTGGGCCGTATAAGGTCATTGAGGTCCTCAATCCTGTCTCCTTCCGGCTGGAGTTACCCCCGTCTTTTCGGATACACGACGTGTTTCATGCCTCCCTCCTCAAACGCTGCTCCCCGTCCTTGGCTCCCTCGAGGAGACCTCCTGTTCCCATCCTCACCCCGGAGGGGGTGGAATTCGAGGTGGCCAGGATTGTGGACAGCAAGATGGTCCAAGGCTCCCTCCAGTACCTGGTCCATTGGAGAGGATACGGGCCCGAGGAGAGGACTTGGGTACCCGCCCGGGATGTTCACGCTGGGGTATTGGTCAGGAGGTTCCACCTGCGTTTCCCCAGTAAGCCAGGTCCACTTAGAAAGGGTCCGGTGGCCCCTCATAAAAGGGGGGGTACTGTAAAGGATCTGCCAGGCACTGCGGGGTTAACTCCCAGAACTAATCAGTCAGCACCTGAGAATACATCCCTGAGACTGACTCCTGCTTCCACCATTCAGGCTGGCAGGCTTAGGAGTGGGAGAGCCTATCGTAACCTGGCCAGACTCAGCTAGCTCCCGCCCTCGGTCTATTTAAGCCTGCACTTCCTGTCCCTCGGTGCTTGTTATTGCTTTTGTTTCCTTCCTTGTGGTTCCTGGCCCAGCTACAGCTCCTGCTATTTTTGATCCTGCTCCATACCGACCCTGGCTTACCGACTACTCTTCTGCTTTTCGTTTTGTACCTCGCACACTCCTGGCTTGACTCGGCTCGTTCACCACTCTGGTTGCTCACGGTGTTGCCGTGGGCAACGGCCCCTTTTCCTTGCTTGTGTTCCTTGTATGTTTGTCGTGTTTGTTGTGCACTTACTGAGCGCAGGGACCGCCGCCCAGTTGTACCCCGTCGCCTAGGGCGGGTCGTTGCAAGTAGGCAGGGACAGAGTGGCGGGTAGATTAGGGCTCACTTGTCCGTCTCCCTACCCCCTGCCGTTACAGGGTCATTACGTTTCTGTAACGACTTCCGCAAGTTAAATGAGATGTCAAAGTTTGACACATACCCAATGCCAAGAGTTGACGAGTTAATAGAGAGACTGGGCTATTCAAGGTATTTTTCAACACTTGATTTAACCAAAGGCTATTGGCAAGTACCCCTCACGGAGGGCGCCAAAGAGAAAACTGCGTTCATCACCCCGGATGGTCTGTTTCAATATATTTGTTTACCATTTGGGCTACATGGGGCTCCAGCGACCTTTAAAAGGTTAATGGACATAGTCCTCAAACCCCATCGTCGGTATGCTTCGGCATATCTGGACGACATTATAATCTTTAGTGATGACTGGGAAAGCCACTTACCAAAAGTACAAGCAGTACTAAACTCCCTCAGAGCCGCGGGGTTAACAGCAAACCCAAAGAAATGTTCCTTAGGCTTGGAGGAAGCACGGTATCTGGGGTACATAATTGGGAGAGGGGTGATAAAGCCACAGGTCAACAAAGTTGAGGCTATCCAAAACTGGCCCCAGCCCTCAACCAAAAAGCAGGTCAGAGCTTTTCTAGGAATTGTAGGTTATTACCGCAGGTTCATTCCAAACTTTGCCAGCACAGCAGCGCCCCTGACAGATCTTACCAAGGGAAGTAAGTCTGTCATGGTCAAGTGGGACACGAAGGCTGAAAGCGCCTTTCAAGAGTTGAAACTGGCCCTGTGTAACCAACCAGTCTTAGTCACTCCTGACTTCAAAAAGGTTGTCCAAACTGATGCTTCTGATGTGGGGCTCGGAGCAGTTCTGTCACAAGAGGTGGGTGATGAGGAACATCCTGTGACCTATTTGAGCAGAAAGCTTACCCCGGCTGAGAAAAACTATAGCATAGTTGAACGGGAGTGCTTGGCAATTAAGTGGGCACTTGAGTCCCTGAGATATTATTTATTGGGTCGTTGGTTTAGGTTGGTTACAGACCACTCTCCTCTTACGTGGATGTGTCAAGCTAAAGAGAGAAATTCAAGAGTTACACGGTGGTTTCTTACTTTGCAGAACTTCAAATATACTGTGGAACACAGAGCAGGAAAACTGCAGGGCAATGCTGACGCTTTGTCTAGGACACACTGCCTTGTAGCTAAATGTGTCCGATCCCACGGGCTCGAACAGAGGAAGAGGGTATGTGAGACAGTGACAGGTAAAGTCATTAAGGGAAGGTACGTTTCCCCTATAATCCTGTCATATGTATCCTAGACTCCAGGGAATGAGTATTTTTGCAATAGAAAGCTCTAGCTTTCAAATCTCGGCTTAAGGAAAAGCCGGGAAAAGGGCCTGGAGTTGAATTGGGGAAGAGCAGGGCAGGTTCCCCAATCCCTAGTCCATCTCTGTTTGTAGGACAAGGCTGCTGCTCAATTAGCTGCACCTGCAGCCTGTATATAAAAAGGTGCAGACACAGTGTGTGAGAGTCTCACCCCTGACTCAGACCGGAGACTACTAAGTCTGGAGTAGCCTGTATTCTATGTGAGTAAAGACCTGTGTTACTTTGTGTCCAGTGCCTGGTAGGAAGGCACTTGGTATAGTTAGATAATATCTTGTTTAGTTAGTGCTCAGCCGAGCAGGATTTATTTTGTATTTTGCCTTGTTGTACAAGAGGCTGTTTCTTTGACAAGAATAAAACACAGGCAAAGCCCTGTTATAAACTTTAATGCACGGTGTCCCTGTCTCTGGCTACTAAGAAACTGCTGTACCAACCTCTCCTGATGCTAAACCCTCACAATATATATATATATACACTACCGTTCAAAAGTTTGGGGTCACCCAGACAATTTTGTGTTTTCCATGAAAACTCACACTTATATTTATCAAATGAGTTGCAAAATAACTAGAAAATATAGTCAAGACATTGACAAGGTTAGAAATAATGATTTTTATTTGATATAATAATTTTCTCCTTCAAACTTTGCTTTCGTCAAAGAATGTTCCATTTGCAGCAATTACAGCATTGCAGACCTTTGGCATTCTAGCTGTTAATTTGCTGAGGTAATCGGGAGAAATTTCACCCCATGCTTCCAGAAGGCCCTCCCACAAGTTGGATTGGCTTGATGGGCACTTCTTGCGTACCATACGGTCAAGCTGCTCCCACAACAGCTCTATGGGGTTGAGATCTTGTGACTGCACTGGCCATTCCATTACAGATAGAATACCAGCTGCCTGCTTCTTCCCTAAATAGTTCTTGCATTAGGTGCGCTTTGGGTCATTGTCCTGTTGTAGGATGAAATTGGCTCCAATCAAGCGCCGTCCACAGGGTATGGCATGGCGTTGCAAAATGGAGTGATAGCCTTCATTGTTCAAAATCCCTTTTACCTTGTACAAATCTCCCACTTTACCAGCACCAAAGCAACCCCAGACCATCACATTACCTCCACCATGCTTGACAGATGGCGTCAGGCACTCTTCCAGCATCTTTTCAGTTGTTCTGCGTCTCACAAATGTTCTTCTGTGTGATCCAAACACCTCAAACTTCGATTCGTCTGTCCATAACACTTTTTTCCAATCTTCCTCTGTCCAATGTCTGTGTGCTTTTGCCCATATTAATCTTTTCCTTTTATTAGCCAGTCTCAGATATGACTTTTTCTTTGCCACTCTGCCCTGAAGGCCAGCATCCCGGAGTCGCCTCTTCACTGTAGACATTGACACTGGCGTTTTGCGGGTACTATTTAATGAAGCTGCCAGTTGTGGACCTGTGAGGCGTCTATTTCTCAAACTAGAGACTCAAATGTACTTGTCTTGTTGCTCAGTTGTGCAGCGGGGCCTCCAACTTCTCTTTCTACTCTGGTTAGAGCCTGTGTGTGCTGTCCTCTGAAGGGAGTAGTACACACTGTTGTAGGAAATCTTCAGTTTCTTGGCAATTTCTCGCATGGAATAGCCTTCATTTCTAAGAATAGACTGTCGAGTTTCACATGAAAGCTCTCTTTTTCTAGCCATTTAGAGAGTTTAATCGAACCCACAAATGTAATGCTCCAGATTCTCAACTAGCTCAGTCAGTTTTATAGCTCCTCTAAACAGCAAAACTGTTTACAGCGGTGCTAACATAATTGCACAAGGGTTTTCAAGTGTTTTCTAATCATCCATTAGCCTTCTAACACAGTTAGCAAACACAATGTACAATTAGAACACTGGAGTGATGGTTGCTGGAAATGGGCCTCTATACACCTATGTAGATATTGCATAAAAAACCAGACGTTTGCAGCTAGAATAGTCATTTAGCACATTAACAATGTATAGAGTGTATTTCTGATTAATTTAATGTTATCTTCATTGAAAAAAACTATGCTTCTCTTGCAAAAATAAGGACATTTCTAAGTGACCCTAAACTTTTGAACGGTAGTATATATATATATATATATATATATATATATATATATATATATATATATATATATATAAAAGTTGAGTAGTTTTGTACATACATTAAATAGCTTTTCTAGTACTGATCCTGGGTTACAGCCTATATTATAACCCATCCTAATCCAGAACTAGATTCACAATTCTCCAGGCTACTGTGTTGAAATCTATTAGCTTTTTCTGCTTGTTCAGTGTCTGTACCTATACAAATTCACTAAGTTTGCATTAGTTTTTGAACAACAATCAGTTTATGGTTGTTTATAAAGTTGTTATTCTTATTTTCATGATAAAACAAATAAATCAAAAAAAGGCCCCGGTATAAAATCTAAACCTTCTTCCTGGCTATAACTTTATGTGTCTCACATGTGATATGTATAAACCGTACCGCACTATATAGGTATGTTCATACAAGGCAGATGTGCTGTTTAAAAGGTAAAAGTACACAGCGTATCCCCCCTGGCGGACGCTGGGTGTTCCAGCCGAAAGACCACACCAAATTGTGGTGCAGTTTTTCGGCAAGAATGTCCCCTGCAAAAAACTGCACCTAAAAAAAAAAAGTTTCATACTTACCTGTAGCCATGGCGACACGTCCCTCTGCCGTCCAGCAGTGCGGACTCCTTGGTTGACGTTTCATCCCATGAGACCCCTGCAGCAGGCACATGGGATTAAATGTCTTCCCTGAAGGACAGGCTAGACGCAGGAACAGAGAATTCTGAGTGAGGGTGTGTTCACATGCAGTGGTTTCAGATGTAATTCGGGCCGTTTCAGCCTCGAATTACGCCTGAAAAAACGGCACCATTACGCCTCCAAACATTTGCCCATTGCTTGCAATAGAATTTACGGTGTTCTGTTCCCACGAGGCTTAATTTTACGTGTCGCTGTCAAAATACGGCACTTAAAAGACGACCGCGAAAAAGAAGTACAGGACACTACTTGGGACGTTTTTGGAGCTGTTTTTCATTGACTCCATTGAAAAATAGCTCCAATAACGGCCGTAAAATACGCCACGAAAAACAGCTACAAAAACATCTGAAAATCAGGAGCTGTTTTTGCTTGAAAACAGCTCCTGATTTTCAGAAGTTTTTTAAGCCACTTGCGATTTTCGCTGCTTTTTTTGCTGGGTTTTTTACGGACGTTTTTGGAGCTTATTTCAATAGAGTGTATGAAAAATAGCTCCAAAAACGTCCCAAGAAGTGTCCTGCACTTCTTTTTCGGGGCTGTTTTTTTGGAGGCGTTCTGCTTCCGATTTTTCGGCAGTTTACAGCCCGAAAAATGGCCGAAAATAGGCCGTGTGAACATACCCTTAAGGTATGTTCACACGCAAACGCAAAATACGTCGGAAATTACTGAATTTCAGACGTTTTTGCAAGTACTCACGTTTTTCGCGGCGTCTATTACGGACGTAATTGGAGCTGTTTTTCAATGGAGTCACTGAAAAACGCCTCCAAAAATGTCCCAAGAAGTGTCCTGCACTTCTTTTGACGAGCTATCATTTTACGCGCCGTATTTTGACAGCGACGCGTAAAATAAAGGCTCGTGGGAACAGAACATCGTAATTCCCATTGAAAGCAACGGGCAGATGTTTGTAGGCGTATTAGGGAAGTTTTTTCAGGCGTAATTGGAGGTGTAAAACGCCGGAATTACGTCTTAAAACACTGCGTGTGAACATACCCTAAGTATAATCTTGCAGAATCGCATCTTCTCCACTGCAAAAATCGCAACAACTGCTATTTGTTGCGGGTTTTACCTCTCTATTGAATTAATTTGGGGAAAACCCGCAAAAAAATAAGAAACGATTACGCAAATACAATTGACATGCTTCGGATTAAAAAACCGCAGCGTTTGGATGAAAATCTGCAGTATTTACGCTACGTGTGAACCTGGCCTTACCCGTAGCCATGGTGACGTGTCCCACTGCCATCCTGGAGCCTGGCCTCCTGGGTTGACGTTTCATCCCATGGGACCACTGAAGCCTGTGATTGGCTGCAGCGGTCACATGGGATGAAACGTCAAACGTCATGAATTCAATGGGGAAAACCTGCAACAAATATTACAATTTACATTCTGCGGATTAAAAAAACGCACCGCAGGTCAATTTCAGAGTGTTTTTTCCGCTTATCATTTACGCAGCGTGTCACATCCATTCTACTGCTACTGCATTATGCTGCAGATTTTCCACAACGAAATCTGTTGCAGAAAATCTGCAGTATTTGACACTACCTGTGAACCTAGCCTTTTTGCATAATCACTGCTTTTTTGTTGCGGGTTTTCCCCATTGAATTCCATGGGAGGTAAAAATCCACAACAAATAGCAGTTGTTGCGATTTTTGTTGCAGGAAAGCTGCAATTTAAATGCAAAAATCGTAACTCTGAAAAAAAGAAAACATACTTACCCAGAATTCTTTGCTCCTGTGTCCAGCCCAGCGTCCAGGGATGATGTTTCATCCCATGTGACTGCTGCAGCCAATCACAGGCTGCAGCGGTCACGTGGGACGAAATGTAATCCCAGGGGGCCCCGGCTGCAGGACAGTAGTGGGACGCGTTGCCATGGCTACGGGTAAGTAGGAATCTTTTTTCTTTTACGTGCAGTTTTCTGCAGCGGACATTCCGGTCAAAAAACGTAATCACAATTTTTGGTGCAGCTTTTCAGCTGGAATTCCCTGCGGCCGCCAGGGCGGATAAGCTGTGTACTTTTACCCAGCGTATCTGCCCTGTGTGAACCACTCAAATAAATTATGGATAGATATATTATCGAAACTGTTCATTAACCTAATTTGCTGATATACACAATCTATAAATGCTTATATTCTGAAAATTACTGTGTCACCACATATCTTTTTGTTTTGTTTTTAGACTGGCATTTGTGAACATGGCATATAATAGCTATATTAGAATTAGGGGCATTTTACATCTTCAATACTGTCCCAAGGGCTGTAACATCTTTTTTTTTTTTTTTTTAAACATTTTGTTGTTGAAGCCTATGTAAGCCTTTAAAAGTGTTTTGTTTTTTTAAGAAAAATTTCTGTCAGTGTGTTTGGTGCAACTTTCAAATGAATTTTTATTAAAAATTCTTACTTTTTGAAATACAGCTGCTCTGTATCCTGTATACAGAGCAGCTGTATCGTTCACTGAATGCACTAAGACCTGAATCCGTCAGGTCCGCGGGACTGATGGTCTTAGGGTATGTTCACATGGCTTATTTACGGACGTAATTCGGGCGTATATTTACGCGTCGCTGTCAAAAGACAGTGCGTAAATAGACGCCCGCGGCAAAGAAGTGTCATGTCATTTCTTCAGACGTAAATGGAGCCGTTTTCTATGGACTCCATGGAAAACCAGCTCCAGTTACATCCCTAAGGGACGCGGCGTTCAAGCGCCTGCACATACCGTTACGGCTGAAATGACGGGGCTGTTTTCTCCTGGTTCTCGGTAAGTACGAACCTCTTTTTTTTTTTGAACAGGTTGCTAGATATGGTGATCGGAATTCACTGTCGAGGGTGCTGAAAGAGTTACTGCCGATCAGTTAACTCTTTCAGCACCTTGGACAGTGACTGACGTCGGCTAGAATCAGCTCTATGGCGGCTGCGCGAAAATCACGCAGCCGCGCATCATACACGGATGACACACGGAGCTGGCAAGTGATTTTTGCGCGCGCAAAACGCAGCGTTTTTGCGTCCGCAAAAACGCCACGTTTGTGTGAATCCAGCCTCAGTGTCAGCAGGATCCACCTGTAATCTATCACATAGGATCCACCTGTTATCCATTACTTCTAAGTTCATAATTTAGATGTGATAGATTATAGGTGGATCCCACTGAATCCATCAATCCCGCTAACCTGACGGGAACAGGATTTAGCACTAGATACAGCTGCTTTGTATAGAGAATACAGAGCAGCTTTATCTAAAAAAGTAAAAAGAATTTGTAATAAAAACAAATTTGAAAGTTGCAACAAACACACCAAAAAACAATCACTTTCGAAGGTGTGCATAGCCTTTCAATTATATCAGCAGAAGATATCAAATACTTGCAAACAAAAACAGCAGCTGCAGTGGGAGGTGAGGGGAGCTGCAGGCTGTCAGGTATGAATGTTTACATGTAGGAAAGAGAGGCAGCACTAGGCCTGTAGCGTACAAAAGACATCAGCCAATCAACAACAGTTTTGCTGCAGAGTGGGAGGCCGATGTCAATTGCATGCTGCAGGCCCGAAGATGAATATATAATTCAGCTAATGTTTCTGTATAAGGGAATGGCATATTTCATAACCGAGCATTTTTGATAATGAAATCATTTCCTGATGGATAGGAGTAGGGCATAAGCCTGTGAAAACAATATGACGGCAGCGTCAGTCTGTCCTTAGGACAGCACAAACTGTTAATACAGCCTTAGACATGGATCTTGGAGTAATAGAGCAAAAACCGCAACTTTTCATTTGCAAAGATGACAATAACACGACTGAATACTATGACAAAGTTGCAAGAAACTCTTTTTCAAGCAACAAAAGCACTATGTACCTCTCTGGTTGATAGGGTCCTTGGCCACATATGCCACATAATCCGTTGTGTCCTAGCAGAGAAAAGGAAATTGTCAGTGTCTTAGTTCATTTCCTTTACCTAGGAATACAGTGGACTTATTATAAAGAAAGATCTCTTACCACATCCCCTCCTGATGCAAAGGAGATTGCCTGCATGTGATGATTGGCAATAACCTGCAAAGAAAACACATCTGTTTGAGTAGAAGTTATTCATAGTCTCTATCTGCATTGTCAGAGAGCAATATACACTAATATGTCTCCATGGAGTAACTAGGGGAAAGCTGCCCGGGCACAGAATGTTGAGGGGGTGCAGCATGGACCTCCTCAACATTTTAAAGCACCCGGAGTTGAAGAAAAGCCAGGATTGAAGAGTGTAAGTATATGTTCTGATGTCAAGTCTTATTTTTTTGGTCTGATCTGGTGTCTGAATTAAGATGGGCGTCTGGGGTCTGATTATCTTAGGGGTCTGGTCTTGGGCTTGATTAATTTATGTGGTTTGGTCTGAGATCTGAATTAACTTAAGGGTATGGGGTCTGAATTAATTTTGGGGTCAGATTTAAAGTTTAGATGTTTTTTGGGGTCTGGTCTAAAGTCTGGATGTATTTTAGGGTCTGGTATGAAGTATTAGTTTTGGAATCTAGTTTGTTATCTCAATTTATTGTGGGGTCTGATATAGTGGCACTATTTATGTGCACAGTATAGCGGTACTATTTAACTTATTAATACGAATGTACCACCATTTATGTGTTACTGTCAATTCAAATTGTAACAATAGTCTTGCCTTTATAAATAGAAAAAAATAAAAAAGACAGTCCTGCAGCACTCCAATAGCATGTAGAAAAAACTGTGATTTATTCAACCAACATCAGACAAGCTTGAGAAAGGTGCTATTGCAGGACTGAAACGTTGCATTGTCTGATGTTGGTTGAATAAATCACCGTTTTCTACATTCTATTGGAGTGCTGCAGGACTTTCTTTTTCTATATTATACAGTCCATTGATCAGGACTAGTTGCTTGGCACCCATTCATCATTTTTTTCACTGTGAGTGCTGCTGCTTTCCATTTTGCCTATATATACATACATATATATATATATATATATCTATATATCTATATATATATATATATATATATATATATATATATATATATATATATATATACATATATATAGTCATAAGAAAAACAAAGTACACCCTATTTAAATTCTATGGTTTGACGTATCAGAGCATAATAAAATAAATCTGGTCCTTAGAAGGTCTTAAAATTAGGTAAATACAACCTCAGATGAACAACAACAAATTACAAATTTAACTTTCATTATTTATTTAACAAAAACTAGGCCAAAATGGAAAAACCATGTGTGAAAAACTAAGGGTATGTGCACACGTAGTGACCAAAAACGTCTGAAAATACAGAGCTGTTTTCAAGGGAAAACAGCCCCTGATTTTCAGACGTTTTTTGAGCAACTCGTGTTTTTCTCTGCGTTTTCGCAGCCTTTTTTACGTCCGTTTTTGGAGCTGTTTTCATTGGAGTCTATGAGAAAACGGCTCCAAAAACGTCCAAAGAAGTGTCCTGCACTTCTTTGACGAGGCAGTCATTTTACGCGTCGTCGTTTGACAGCTGTCAAACGACGACGCGTAAATTACAGGTCGTCGGCACAGTACGTCGGCAAACCCATTCAAATGAATGGGCAGATGTTTGCCGACGTATTGGAGCTGTATTTTCAGGCGTAAATCGAGGCATAATAAGCCTCGTTTACGCCTGAAAATAGGTCGTGTGAACCCAGCCTTAGTACACCCTTACTGCTTCTATACGAATTCAGAGGGTACGTAGCAGCCAGGTGCTGCTAATCAAAAGCCGTTGATTCATTGATCATCAGCAAGTGTGACCACCACTAGAAAGGCAGAAGTTTTGTCAGTTTGCTGATCTGAAGCATTTAGGCATGTGTTAATACAATGCCAAGGAGGAAAGACATCAGCAATGATCTTAGAGAAGCAATTTTTGCTGCCCATAAATCTGGAAAGGGTTATCAGGCCATTTCCAAACTATTTCAAGTCCATCATTCTACAGTGAGAAAGATTATTCACGAGTGGAAAACATTCAAGACAGTTGACAATCTGTTATGGCAGGAAGGAGGTGAAGGGAACAAGTGAGCCCTAATCTACCCACCGCCCTGTCCCTGCCTACTTGCAACGACCCGCCCTAGTCGACGGGGTACAACTTGGCGGCGGTCCCTACGCTGACTAAGTGCAAGGGGATACAAACAGGGAACAAGCAAGGGAAGGGGCAGTAGCCCACGGAAGACCGTGAGGAAACGGAGTGGTGAACGAGCCAGTCAGGATCAGGATGTAGTGGAGTATACAAACGCAGAGCACGGAGCAGGAAGCAAGCCAGGGGCAGAGCGAAGCAGGATAAGCGGGAACTGAAGCAAGGCAGAAGCACGGCAGAAGCAGGCTGGAGCAAGGCAGCAGTGGGGCCAGGAATCCAAGAAGAATAACAAGCAATGAGGAAGAGAAAACGGCAGGTATAAATGGACAGGGGGCGGAGCTAACTCCGACTGACCAGGCCGCGATAGGCTCTCCCACTCCTGAGCCTGCCACCCTGATTGGTGGGAGCCAGTGTCAGTCTAAGAGGTCTGGCCTCAGGTGTCGACTGATTAACCCTGGGAGTATCCACAGACGTAGTGCCTGGCAGATCCTTTACACAATCTTTCCCAGGATTTGATGTTCCAGCAAATTCACCCCAAGGTCTGACCGTGCAATGCTCAGAGAAATTGTAAAAAAACCCAAGTGCTACATCTTGGACTATACATGCCTCAGTTAGCATGTTAAATGTTTAAGTTCCCGACAGTACTATTAGAAAAAGACTGAACATGCATGGCTTGTCCGAAAGGGTTGCCCGGAGAAAGCCTCTTCTTTCTAAAAAACATGGCAGCACGGCTTAAGTTTGCAAAGTTGCATCTGAACAAACCTCAATACTTCTGGAACAAAGTCCTTTGGGCAGACGAGACCAAAGTGGACATCTTAGGCCCTAATGCCAGGGGCGCAGCTAGGAGAGCAGGCGGGGCATGTGCCCCGGGCGCAACTAAGAAGGAAGGTGGGTGGGGCACCGATGCTCCGGCCGGGTATCTACTCCCAAAGGGAGCCCTTGACGTCCCTGCCATATATGGACAGTGACGTCAGGGACTCCTCCTGAAGCGGAATCCCCAGACAGAGCTGCTCTGGCAGGGGATTCCGCTCCAGGAAAGGCCCATGTTGTTACTGTCCATATATGGACAGGGACGTTAGGGGCTCCCTCTGGGAGCGGAATCCTCGGCCAGAGTCTCTGCATTCTGGCTGGCATTCTGCTTCTAGAGGGAGCCCCTGACGTCCCTGTCCATATATGGACAGTGACGCCAGGGGCTCCTCCAGGAGAGGAATCCCCAGCCAGAGTGTCGGCAACAGTCGGGTTCCACTCCCAGAGGGAGCCCCTGAGGTCCCTGCCACATATGGAGAGTGACGTCATGGGCTCCTCCTGGAGTCTCGGGTGCTGGAGAAACTAGCTAATGCCCATTGCCACGTTTGGAGATAACCAAACACAGCATATTAGCAAAAATACCTCATACCAACTGTCAAGCACGGTGGTATAGGGGTGATGATTTGGGCATGTTTTGCAGCCACAGGACCTGGGCACTTTGCAGTCATTGAGTCGATCATGAACTCAGCTGTATTCCAAAGTATTCTAGTCAAATGTAAGGCCATCTATCCAACAGATAAAGCTTTGCTGAAACTGGGTCATGCAACAGAAAAATGATCTCAAGCACACCAGCAAATCTACAGGGTGGGCCATTTATATGGATACACCTAAATAAAATGGGAATGGTTTGTGATATTAACTTCCTGTTTGTGGCACATTAGTATATGGGAGGGGGGAAACTTTTCAAGCTGGGTGTTGACCATGGCGGCCATTTTGAAGACGGACATTTTGTATCCAACTTTCGTTTTTTCAATGGGAAGAGAGTCATGTGACACATCAAACTTATCGAGAATTTCACAAGAAAAACAATGGTGTGCTTGGTTTTATCGTTACTTTATCGTTACTTCCTGAAAAAGAAAAGAATCAAGGTATGCAATAGCCCAGTCAAAGTCCAGACCTCAACCCAATTGAAATGCTGTGGTGGGACCTTAAGAGAGCTGTGCGTGAACGAATGCCCACAAACCTCAATGAACTGAACGATATAAAGAAAAGTGGAACAAATTTCTTCCAGAACGATGTAAGAAACTGATAAAGTCATATAGAAAACGACTACTTCAAGTTCTTGTTGCTAAAGTTGGTTCTACAAGTTATTAATTCATGGGGTGTACTTAGTTTTCCACTTATGGCTTTTCCATTTTGTCCTAGTTTTTGTTAAATATATAATGACACGTTGTAGTTTGTCATATGTTGTTGTTCATCTGAGGTTGTATTGACCTAATTTTAGGACCTTCTAAGAACCAGATGTATTTTTTATTATGTTCTGATATGTTAAACCATAGAATTCAAAGAGGGTGTACTTTGTTTTCTCACGACTGTACATATAAAGTTATTGTATATTTTATGGGGGGTAGACAGATTAAGTTACGTTCTAGGTGTGCGTGTATGTGTGGGGGAATTAGTGGCGTACGTTTAATGGAGGCAGACCATGCAGCTACTATGGGGCCAGTAGGCCGGGGAGCCGAATCGTCCCACCCCGGTTCTGCCCCATTAATGCCGCCTGGCACCTGCCCCAGTCCTATGCCTCATGTCCTCTGCTGCCACCTATTCATCATGGCTCTGGCCAGAAATATCACAAGATTCAGTTGGTAAATAAGCAGACCGGCTGGTATTCCTTATTGGCCAGCCAAGTCTTCAAACATTTGTGTTCCACCCTTCTGGCGTCGCGGCTCTGCCATTTTGTTGCTGCCTCAGCCTGGAACCTTCACGCCGCACATTCCTCTCTGCTCATTTACTCCAGTCAATACAAGAATAACTGTCTGCTGGAGAATAAGGCTTACGGACAGAGTGTTAAATGTGAGAGACTGTATTTAGTTACTCACTGTGTTGCTGATGTTTTTTTTTTGTATTATTATTATTATTAATGATTGGCTACAGCTGTAATATTCACGAACGGCACGCCATCACTGCAAGATAAGTAAATAAAGACTTGTGGGGACCACCAGAGTGGCGGTGCTGGAGCTGCAGGGGATTGAACAGGTGAGTATTGTTTTTTTTATTTTCTTTTATCCACCTTCCTGCTCTTAGCACATTTTTTTAAGAAACAACCCCTTAAATTGTGTCATACACTAATGGGGCATGAGGAAGTTGGATGGCACCAGTGGCGCACATGTTTTACAACTTGTCTGGACCACCCAAGCCACTTTGGAGAATTGCAGTGGGTGCAGTGAGGAGGAACTGGTACTGGACCACCATTCTTGCGATTGGTGGGGGTCCCAGCAATGGTGCTCCCAGCGATCAGACAATTATCACCTATTCTGTGAATTGTTGATAATTGGTGCAATCCCTTTAACCTAGTGCATACGATACCCATTAAGGGAATATATGTAACACACCACTGGAGGGCAAAGCTGATGAAGCTTTGTGAAACTTGAGCTTTACTGCCCAAGTTCATTTTATAAACTGTCTGAGAATGTAGGCATCAGGAAAAAAATATTCAAATAATATGATATAGGTGGACTGGAATGTGTGTGTGTGTGTGTGTGTGTGTGTGTGTGTTGTGTGTGAGATACTTGCCTTACACACATTGATGATATGCAATGGACTGGAATGTGTGTGTGTGTGTGTGTGTGTGTGTGTGTGTGTGTGTGTGTGTGTGTGTGTGTGTGTGTGCGTGGTGTGGTGTGGTGTGGGTGTGTGTATGTGTGCGTGCTGTGGTGTGGGTGTTGGTGCGGGTGTGTGGTGTGTGTGTGTGTGTGTGTGTGTATGGGCCTTGCCTTACACACATTGATGATATGCAACCTTTTAAGCAGTCGCTAAAAAAGTTGTAAACGAGAAAAAAAGTCACATCTCTACTCCAAACAGACTCTGGTGTAAAAAAAAAGTGACATCATTGTAGCCAGTATGAAAGTTAAATGTAGTAATGTTTGTTGTAAAAAAAATTATCACAAAAGGCACATGTAGTCATGAATTTGTTATAACATATGTCAATAAATTATTTGAGTTTTAACGTAGACATTGGCTACAATTAAGCCACTTTTGATCAACTTAGATTATTGTGTGTATTCTCCTAGTGACTACCAGCAAACATCTGGCTGCAGTGTTTTTAGCAACCAAAACCCACCACAAAAACCTGACCTAAATGATGTGTGTGATTCCAGCTATATATTAACAGGGCCTAATAGGTGCTGAATTATCAAGTATTCCGGATTAACAAGCCATCATAGAAAAGTATATAAAAGCTTCCAGCTAACCAATTCTTAAATTCCAACATAAAATATGCTCTTCTCATATTCTCATAATTTCGAGGATACGGAGATTAGTCAATGGGATTCAAGGGTATTTTTACCTGTCGAGAGGTTGGTATACTGAGATTCAGTCCCTCGACGGATATGTTTACAGCTATACTTATTCCTGCAAAACGAAGATTACTCCGACCCAAGATTGATGCTAGAGATTTATTGGGCGCCTTTAAAGAAGGAACAAAAAATTAAACATGAAAAATATAACATTGCTGATCTAGAGGGTGTTGATAATCCTTTTATTTGTAATCAAATGAGAACAAGTTGTAACACCCACCTTCTTCTTCCAGGTCCCTCTCACACAGGGACAGCCTCATAAAGTCTGAGTTTTGGTTTTTTTTTAACAATATTTTATTATTTTTATTCATTTAAGAAAAAAGAAGAAAAGATCCACATGCTTAATTGTACATAAAATGTACGTTTCTCTACATTGAGAATACAATGAAATAACATGAATCATAGCATTACATTAATTTCCCCCTGCCCTAACCCTCCTTTCTCTATCCCTCCTATCACGACCTTGCCTTTGTTTTATATCCTTTCTTTATATTTAAATTATTTTGGGCATTTCTACTCATACCCCTGAATATACTGTTTCACGAGTTTACTAAATGCATAAATGGCATGGCACATTACCCTCCAATACATTTCCCTCTAATTCTCAAAGGAAATTTCCTTGGTTACTTTTTGTAGGGCCGTTATAATTTTCTCATATATTTCCTTTGTTCCTTGTTGAAGTAGTAGGGCATTTTCCCATTTAAGTCCTATTTGGTTTTTTTATCTCCCCTTTATCTATCGCTATCAACAATTTCTGATAGATGACGGAAATATTGTTATTGCCCATATGCCATATCCATAACCTTTTTATATTCCATATTCACTAAATTACTTTTGGTTTTTTTCCGGGTTAATAATTCTACAAGCTTCCCCTTTACCCTTAGGTATTGAAGAAAAAAAAACCTTTGCTCTAATTTCCCTTCTCCTTTTAACATAGAAAATAATTTTACTTTTCCATTCACATCGGTTATATCCTTGATTTTGATAATCCCTTTCTCTCTACTATTTGTCCACGCTTTCTTGTCCATTACTGGCCCAATAAGTGGACTACATCCCAAATCCAACTCTCTATCAAAATCAAATGAGAACAAGTTGTAACACCCACCTTCTTCTTCCAGGCTCCTCTCACACCAGGGACAGCCTCATGAAGTCTGTTGATGGCCTCTCTGTTACATAAAAGTAAGATGGCATACATTGAAAATCTAGCCATCATAATAAAAAATAATTAAAAAAAACTTTGGATAAACCTTATGATTTTAATTTAGAATTCTTAAGAATTATTTTGTAATAAATAATCGAATAATCAGACATGTTTACACACGGTTGTCATATAGCTTGATTACTAGGTCACTGTGAATCATGGAGGTCATTAGTGGTACTGCAGGCCAGGTACTACCTTTGCAACAAACTTTTTATTGTTGGTTGCATCTAAAAATGTAAGCAAATAGTCTTGATTAAAAATATCCTACAGTTTTGTGTCTACACCTCCTATGCACATCTATGTATCTCCATAGTTACAGACTACAAACAAATCCTGTGTACAATCTGATACTGCAGTCCTGTGTTACTCCTTTCCATCTGTTTCATTATTTTTTTTCTGAGCTACCAACAATAGTAGAGGGCAGTAGAGTAAGGGCTCTATTAACATCTGCATTAGAGCCTTTGTTGCAGATTCTGTCGGATTTGCATGCAGTGCTATTCTTCATGTTAAAAAAACGACAGACACCACGACCGAACCTCACCAACTCCATTATTAGTCAGTGGAGTCCATCGGATGCCGGTGGTATCCATCCTATAACGGATCTGAAAATGTGTTGTGGTTTACCTTAGACATTGAAACCACAACACAGATGTGAACAGAGCCTAAGGCCTCATGCACACGACCGTAGCCATGTGCACGGCCGTGATTTTCGGGTCGGCCGGCCGTAATAAGACAGGTCCGTTCTTTCTGCAGCGCGGGCTCTCGGGCCATGCACGGACCGTAAAAACTAGAAATGAATGGGGCCGCAATTCTCCCTTGGATTTTAGGGGGAATTGCGGCCACAAAAGAACGTTCGTGTGCATGAGGCCTAACCCATGAAGGCAGTATCAGACTACACACAGGGTTTGTGTATAGTCTGACGCCATGGACACAAAAGTCTGCATAGAAGCTGTAAACAAAAAATGGTTTGAGAATTTGCAAAGTTGCTTAATTTTTTTGTTTTAGTTGCATTAGAGCAGTAAAAACAGTGAGTTGCAAAGGTATACATACCATTTAATTTATTATCTTGTCACCACTAATAATTGTACATGTCTATCTTTAAAATGTTTAGATGCTTGTTATTTTTTTTAACCAACCTTGTCACTTGAGTCCTTGTATTAAAATCCAGAGACCTCATCGAACGTAGAACTTCAATGCAGCCCATATACTAAAGGGTTAAACATAAAACAACAGAAAATTATACCATGTTAAGGACATACCAAATTAATATTAAAAAAAGGCCCTTTGTTGTGAATTAAACCAGTTTTTAATATCTTTCTTCCGAGATAGGATAGATCAATTGAAGTTACAGACCAAAGCATCCACTTGAATGAGGTTTAGCTGCAATACCAGACACAGCTATGGATCAACAATAGTGCTGTTTCTGGGGAATAAAAAAGCAAACACATTTTTCTTATCTCATGCAACCATTTTAAGCATAGCTAACCTTTCAGGTGACTTTTCAGAATAAACTGTCATGTGTCTGTACATGAGAAATAACACTATATCTGTCTTTATAGTATTATAATATGACTAATTATAATGACTTTATATGACTAATTTTCAGTTTTCCCTGAGCTATTTGGTAGAGCTGAACTGCTAACATGTCTTCTATACACAGCACACATAGAAGAGGAGAATCCTGCTCTCCTACCTCTAATTATCCAATATATAGAAGCAGTAGCATGAAGGAGGTTATACAGCAGTAATGAGCAGTGTAGCTGAGAATCCAGCACTGGTGTTAGATAAAAACACTTATTATGATCCAGTGGTGGCTTCCAATAGGGGCGGTTCAGGCACCCGTCTGGGGCCCGAGGCCCCTAGGGGGCCTATAGGACCTGGCCGCTTCGCCCCAGGTCTCTCGAACCTGTTGATAAAATTAAAGCCGGTTCTGAGAACCAGGGAGAGGGGACACTCAATTGTATCCGCGTCCTTAGGATGCAGATACAATTGTTTAGGCTAGCGCTGGCAAGGCACAAGAATTATTAGTTCCTTGCCTCGCTATTCGGCGCTTTACAAATAATGCAGGTGGCGCAATGACTTTAGAGCGCCGCCTGCGTCATTCCGCTGGATGAAGCCTGGTCTGGGGCCACTATCTACAGGGCATCTAACCCTATTTTCCACACTACTGACAGAAGGTATTCAATTGTTCTATCCAAGTTATTCAATTGTTCTATTATTTCCTAATAATGAAAATAACCTTTATTAAAGGCACGTAGCCTATATTCTAAAAACAACCCATGTGCCCAGAAACGTTATCACGCATATAGATGTAATGGTCAGTCTCTGCTAACAGCAGTAGAATTATTATACTCTCTATACTAGAGGGAAGTGTCTGCAGACCACTATCCCAGAATTGATTTTGAGCTGACGGTATGTTAAAAAACATTCAACAAAGCCCCCGACATGTTTTGTCGAGATGGCGTCCTCAGGATACAATGGAGCAATGGCGCCAGAAACAGCAAGTCTGAGGCTTATAAAACCCCGTAGAACATCACTAGAGCAGGACCAATGCACAAGAGCCAATCAGGTGACTTGTGTATCGCGGTCATTCAGACACATTTGATAGACAGCAGACTTAGCTAATACACGAAGCTCCTACAAGAGCCAATTGCTTCTTACATACGGAGCATACTCAGTAGCACCAAAACATACAGAGTCTTATTATGGGTTACTGCGGACTGCGATTGCGTCCGAACTTAGTTACATTTATGATATTCATAAAGATGGCGTAAAATTTACCTGCCACCTACTAGGGCAAATATTTAGTTTTTCTTTTATTTTTTGTATATTGTATTAGAACTATCTAAGGGGGCACTATCTACAGAGGACTCTATGTGGGGCACTATCTACATGGTCACTATCTACAAGGGGCACTCTCTACAGGGAACTCTATGGGGTGCACTATCTACAGGGGGCACTATCTACAGGGGGCTTTATTGGGGGCACTTTCTACAGGGGACTCTATGGGGGGGCACTATCTACAGGGGGCTTTATATGGGGCACTATCTACAGGTGGCTCTATGGGGACACTACTTACAAGGGGCGCTATGGGGGCACCATCTACAGGGGACTCTTTGGGGTGCGCTATCTACAGGGGACTCTGTAGAGGGCATTATCTACAGGGGACTCCTTGGGGCACTATCAACAGGGTGCACTATCTACACGGGGCTCTATGGGGGCACTATCTATAGGGCACTCTATTTACCTGCCACCTACTAGGGCAAATATTTAGTTTTTCTTTATTTTTTGTTTATTGTATTAGAACTATCAAAGGGGGCACTATCTACAGAGGACTCTACGGGGGGGCACTATCTACATGGGTCACTATCTGCATAATCTATGTACTTGCTGCTGATTTAACCCCTTTCAGAAGGATGCTATTGATGTTCAGTTGCAGAAAATTTCTGCAAAATCTGCCGTGTTTGACTGCACACTAACTGCTTCCTGCTTTTTCCTTCTCAACCTTCCCTCCAAGATTGGCTAAGTTTCTCCCTTTGTCTAATGCCTGTACCCTCTATCTTTGCCTACTTTAATTAGTGCACAA
Organism: Rhinoderma darwinii; assembly: GCF_050947455.1. Taxonomy (NCBI): domain Eukaryota; kingdom Metazoa; phylum Chordata; class Amphibia; order Anura; family Rhinodermatidae; genus Rhinoderma; species Rhinoderma darwinii. The sequence continues at coordinate 303,399,352 of NC_134687.1, forward strand.
GAAAAAGGCACTACCAGACACTTGTGAACAGTTTTACGCATGCGCTATTCCTAAGTTTTCTTTAAACTGAAATTGAATTTTTTAATTGCGTCCAACTTGTCAGGCTAGTAATTATTATTTTACAACTGTCTAGACCCATCAGCTCTTTCACGTGTTCTACTACGTCCTCTCTTGTATACACCAGGAGTACTAAACTATTTTTAGTGACGGTCCATTTACCTGGGTCTGCCCTTTGGTGAAGGTCCAAGCTGAGCACCAACATGAAGGCTATATTCATACGGATCAGATTTGCCATAGACCATTCTGACCCATGGATCTGCGGCAGAAGTCCAGGGCTTATCTGCCCCCTCTAGATAATGCCACGCAATGGCGCTTATATAGAGTGCCATACAGTTCCCTCTGTAGATAGTGCCACACATAGTGTCCTTTGTAGATAGTTGCCACACAGTGCCACTGTAGACAATGCCACACAATGCCCCTTTTAGATAGTGCCACAGTGCTCCCTGTAGAAAGTGCCAGACAATGCCCCTTGTAGATAGTACCCTACAGTTCCCCCTTGTAGATAGTGCCACACCAACAGTAGATAGTGACATCATTACGCTGGCCTATACAGGGATCCTGTCTCAGCACTCCACCTGTTGAATGGTGGAGCAGGGAGCCAAAGTATTCAGTTGTATCTGTGTCCTCTATTGAATGTGGCAGTTGCTCGGGGTACCACTCCACAAATCCAGCCTTCTGCGCCAAATGCCCGGTGCTAATGACGCCAATGGTCTGGACAACTGGCATCCGCCAGTTGGGGACCCTGGGATACGCAGTTCTTAATGTGTGCTGTGTATGTATCAATCAAGGAGGCAGAAATTGGTGTTCAACTGTGTTTGTGGTTCACCCCAGAATCGTAGATAGGCTTTTCTTCACCTGGAGCAAAGATTCAGTATGCTGCTCTAGCCCTGTATCTTAATACCCTGGCCCAAAGCAGAGTGACTAGTTTGTGCATGCCACCCAGTACCCGGGAACATGCAACACTAGTTCCCTGCTACTTAGCTATAATGCTGCTTAAAAAAAACACTGTAAAAAGGCATATTGGTAGTCATTAGTGGGTTAAACTAAGAAAGGAGCATCTGTATCACAGCTAATTTCTCTCGGCTCTGCAGATAATCAAATGCCTAAGGGAACAGTCCGAATGTCCACCAATGTCTGCCAACAGGGGAAATGGGGAATGGACATGTTAGATGTCATCTGCCTATTCCTTTGCTTTGATATGCGCCACAGCTGTCTGGCAGTCACTTATCTCCGTCACTTCTTAGAAGTAGCATTCCCTTTGCATTTTTTTATACATCTGGAGTACAGTGACATATACTGAGAATGCAATCAGGTGTATGTACTTTCTAGGAGGAATTTAAGACAATCGAGGTTGAATGTAAGAAAGACAGAGCAAGGTCATTTAATGGGTGGGAACATTTTTATACTGATACTGTATCAGTCCCAAAGCAGTATTCATCTGCTGCTCCACTAAAGCAACTGTAAGAACAATGCCTCCAATACACAAAAATGGCATAGAGAAAAAAATAGCAGACAAAACCAACAATCATCTTTTCTGTCATATATTTCAAATAGACACAATTGGCAGAACTCTGTATTGACACTTCATTGTTTCTTTACATGCATCTCTACATAAACATTTGTGGTAGCGCTGTGAACAACTGCTGCATAAAAATGGATGGGGCTTAGTCAGAGGGGTAAGGGCTACCGTAGCTCGATAAATTTACGCCAGGAAAACGGGCGTAAATTATAGAGCAAATCTACGCCCGCTCAGAGCAGACGTAGATTTGACTTTTTAGTAAACAGACGGCCAGAGATGCACCTAGATTATTAAGAGGCGTGCACCTCTTAATAAATTAGGCATATCTTAATCCAGCATTTTTTTAGATTTAGACCGTTGTAAGAAACGGTTCAGGTTTAACCCCTTAACAACATCCACCATATATGTACAGTGGATAAGCATTTTACAAAGCTGACACCTGCCTGCAACGACCGGGATAGAAGATAACTTTGATCCCAGATGTTTAACCCCTGAGATGCTGCAGTAAATAGCTACAGCGAAATCTGATCAGTTAGAGAGAGGAAGGCAATCTCTCCCGATCACCTCCCTTGGTGCAGAGTGGTTGCCATGGCAGCCGGAGGCTAATGAAGGCCTCCAGGTCTGCCTTCTGTGTCCCACTAGGCACAGAAAAAGACAATACACTGAAATACATAAGTACTGCACTGTATTGCATGATCGTATGGTGACATTCCCTAGGAATAAAAAAGTGTAAACAAATATTGAAATCTATAAAAAAAACAGTTTAAAAAATGTAAACAATAACAATATCGTTGGCCTAAGAATTAACAATTTGCTGTGTTTTGCCACCTTGCTTCCCCCAAAAAAATTTAATAAAAATAAATCAAAAAGTCCTATGTACTGAAAAATTGTACTAATAAGATCTACCGCTTGCCCCGCAAAAAAACAATCCCTCACACAGCTCAATCAACAGAAAAATAAAAAGTTATGTGTCTCAGAATAAGGCAAAACAAAACTAAATTATACATTTTATAAAAGTAATGAAAGATAAAAACTATATAAATTTGGCATTGCCGTAATCGTACTGACCCGCTGAATAAAGTTAACATGCAATTTTTATGGCACAGTGAATGGCATAAAAACTAAACCCAAAAAACTTTCGGACATGTTTCTTTTTTTAAATTCCACCTCACATCTTTTCAATTTTTAAAGTTACTGAATACATGATATGGACATTAAATTGTGCCATTAAACAAATACAACTCTCTCCGCAAAAAACAAGCCCTTATACGATTATGTCGACGAAAAAATAAAAAAGTTATGGCTCTTGGAATGTGAAGATAAAAAACACAGTGTCTTTTCCGGGGCATGGCTTAGCTATGCGACAGTGAGCATACACGCTCGTTAGGAGCTCCACAGCGCCAGTGTTTTTTTTCTGCTTCGGCTACCTCCCGGCTTCCTCCCACTGATCTCTCCTGTAGACTCCTCCCTGCCCGGTGACGCCAGTGAAGCATAGGTGAGGCTTGGCTGGATCCACGCGCCTGCCCTCCCGAACATTGTCACGAGGCCGGGGCTTAGACCGTGGGTCAGACCGCTGCATGGATCATTATCTGGCAGCCTGCTGCAACTCTACATCCTCCAGCACTCTGGCTGCTCCTGCGGCTCCACTGGCTTCAGCGGCTCTAGCAGGCACAATAATGAAACTGACACAGCAGACTTCTCCCTCTAATACTCCTGATTGTGGACCCTATGAACTCGATGGACCTTGTGAACACCTTGGACCCTGTGTACCCTGTGGGACATGGCCTTCTGGGGCCTTATAGTTTAAGAGCGGGAAGGGAAATTAGGGTATTGATGGCACTGGTATTGGGGGCATTAACAGCGGGGATGGTGGCACTGTGGGTGCTGATATTAATGCAGAACACAATAGAAGTAAAATAAACGCAAATGCGGGTTACTTCTGAGGGCATATACACCTCCTCTAAGACAGGAGCATTGGCGGGAGTACCATCAATTTTACCCGCAATACCCACAAGTACACTAGTCGGTACGTCGATAGACGCTCTAGTAGCAAGCCCCTTTGCATTTGAGGCCTCAACCTCAACTCCAACCCCAGCCTCAGCTTCGGCTTCAGCGTTGGCGTCTTCATCCTCCACTAAGGGAAAAAATGTGGGATATATAGATTTACATATATTAAGAGAACTTATCTAGGCCCTTCCTACAAGACAAGACCTAGATACTTTAGTGTCTCGCTTTGAGTTTTCACAACAACAGGCCCTATTGGGGGTTCGTACTGAAGTTGAACACCTGGACACTAGAACGGCCATAATTGAGCAATATGTTTCCTCCCTAGATAATAGAGCTGTTGTCCTTGAGAGGGATGTTTCAGCCTCTAGAGCCCAGATCCAGTCTATGGCTCTTCAATTGGATGACCAAGAGAAAAAGGGGCGTAGAAACAACATACGGCTGAAAGGGTTGCTGGATCTTGGGACTCAAGATGACCTGTTGCACAGAGTTAATATCGTTTTTAATATTGTAACCAGCAGATTAATGGACGCAATCTTTACTAGATCGGGTTCATCGAGTATCCCGTAGTGGGCCTCTGAATCCAAATAATCCAAGAGATGTACTTTGTCACTTATATTACTTCACAGATAAAGACCTTATTGTTAAAGGGGCTTGGGCTAATGGCCCAGTTGCAGTGGAGGAGAAATTGGCTAAGTTCTATCCTGATTTCTCTAATAGAACACTCCATATGATACGTCTTCTGCACCCTCTTCAAGATAGGCTTAAGGCTATTGGTGCTACATACCGCTGGGGCCATCCTTTTCATGTTATTATAAAGAAAGACTCTGTTATTTTCATCCTAAGACATACATTTTTCCAAATAGACCCTGTTCCAGTTCCAAACTGGTTAACCTTCTATCAAGGAATATCATGTAACCCCTAATTTATTTTTTCTTCCTGGTAGTTAATATTATTTTGTGTATATGATTTTTACATGCAGTAGTCATAAGTTGTGTGTTCACTCAATAATGAGAACTAATATAGTACAACTGAGATACGATGTTGAGACACCAGCCTGGTACATTCCTATGAAGAGGGGGATATCGCTTACCCATTCAAACAAACTTCTATGATCTATTAAAATTCTTGCACACTCTCATTTCTGTTGTAGGCCAAGGAAAGGATAATATTTATTTTCAAACTGGCCCCGGAATTTTTCCCTATGGGTCATGTACGCATTTTATAACTACATTGATTACTGTACAATATGGTATGAAGTTCTCTATTTACACATATTAGCTTAAAGTCTGCTGTCAATCATTAATATAAACTCCTGTGGCTCAGCTGTGAAGAGGTTGTACAAATTCTGGTATATTATGAATGGTGGGATACTTGTTTATAGCCCACCTTTTCCACCCCCTCCCCCCATTTTTGTTTGTTTTTTTCCCCTTTGATACTGCTCTAATTGTGGATATTGCTGCACACTCTCACCTGTGCCATATTTCAGGGTAAACATAATGCTTATTTTCAAATTGGTCCTGGAATTTTTTAGTTGGGAACATACTTTATACGTACTCCATTTTTATAGGAATATTTTTGTAGTACAGTGGCCCTCTACAAAAAGTCTCCAAATGAGTTTCCCTTTCAGTTATGGCTATTTTGATATATGACACAAGTAGTTTTTAGTGATTGGGGAGTAGATATATTTACTGTAGTTTGGGTTGGCAGCAGAATGTAATAAAAAATGTTTACAATAGTTTTCCTCTGTAACTGTGCACCCACTATTGAGTATCTCTGAGGAAGCTGATTTGTAGATCAGCGATTAGAATGGGGTTTCATTTGTGGTGCTAGTCTTGACCAGACATCTAGTTCTCATTTATTACCTTTTGATTGCCTTTGTGTTGTTTGTGTGTTGGCCACAATTTGCCTTTCTCCTATGTACATCTCTCTCCGTCTCTATTGGGGCAGGCTTATGTTCCTTTTTTTTTTTTATGGCTTTCTAAATTATATGTATTGACACTTTGTTACTATGCATGAATGCACTTTCTGACATTATATATACATTATTTTATAGCAACATTGCCACTTTTTGTATTTTGGGAGTATAATGTATATTTTGCAGAGAGCATTGGTTATTTGTACTTTTTGTCTGTTCTCACCCGTTATCTTCGTGCATCATCACATAAGGGTCACATTATTGTTTGTGATCCTCGTTAGAATCTATTTTTTCCCCTATTTTTTAATGATGTTTTAATCTGAATTATTTATCCATGTGTATCTAAATACATATTTTTTATATATTTCAAAAAAGTGTTTCTACATTTTCCATTTTTGTTTGCTAAATTAGTCTCTTTGATGCTGATTTTGCACCCCAATGCTCATGTTTTTGTAGTGGTGCCCACCATTTCTCCATGGTTCTATGGCTACATATATATAGTTATGATGTCACAGCTGCTTACGTGACTGAAATCCACCTATGATGTCACAGCTTCTTACCTTACTGAAACACTCTTATAATATCAGTGTCACAGCTTACCCTGCTAAAACTAGTTGTGATTTCACAGCAACTTACCTGATTGATTCTCATATGTGATGTCATAGGATGTTACCTGTCTGAAACCCACTTGTGATGTCACAGCAGTTTGCCTCAAAGAATCACAGTTGTGATGTCAAATAAGCTTATTTGACTAAAACCCACAACTTAGATGTCCTAGTGGCTCACCTGAGTGATACACATTTATGATGTCACAGCATGTTATCTGTCTTAAAGAGGACCAATCACTAAATTTTTTAATAAAAAAAAAGTTAGGTTTGAAAAAATAAATAAATCTTTAAATATAAGCAATTAAAAAAAATGGAAAATTACCATTGTCAATAGCTTGTATATGGCGAGTGCCTTTTATGTAATTGAGGTGACCCTCATTAGTTATTGCGAGATCTTGCAGACTAGGGATATAACAGTGCATTTTCTGTGCTGTATATGGAGAGAAGAGGAGGCTTGATGGAAGCTTTAGTGCTACAGCAGGTGGAGAACATATGTCATCTGTTATGGGTCTCTTGTGGGTAAAGTGCTCTGCCAGACCTTCTAATGGGCAGAAGAGACCTAGAGGACAATACCAGGGTGCTGAGTCTGGCTCTGATCTGCTCTAATGTGCCGACCCTAGGATGACTAGGACTCATTCTGCTTGTATATTAGTGTCAGGCTGCATGGAGCTCTAACACCTCACCACACATCCCGTTCAGTAACTTACCTGACTGAAACCCACTTGTGATGTCACAGCAGCTCACCCAACAGAAACACGGCTGTGATGTCACAGCAGCTTACCTGACTGAAACCTACTTGTAATGTCACAGTAGCTCACCAGACAGAAACACAGTTGTGATGTCACAGCAGCTTACCAGACTGAAACCCACTTGTGATTTCATAGTAGCTTACCTGACTGAATTACAGCTGCAATGTCACATCAGGTAACCTGACTGAGGCCTACTTGTGATGTCACAGCAGTTTATCTGACAAAAATACAGTTGTGATGTCACAGCAGCTTACCTAACCAGAACTCACTTGTGATGTCACAGCAGCTTATCTGACAGAAACATAGTTGTGATATTACAGTAGCTTACCCTGGGGCATACACCAAGAGCAGTTGGCCCATGTGCAAGAACTGTATATGGGCTCCTTGATTTCCAACCGCTAATTTGTTGGCAGCAAGTTGCTAGCCATAGACTACCCATTCATGGCTTTCCAGAAATACCTCACCAATACACTAGTAATTGCGATACATGGATAGGAAGAAGCATAACCCCTTACATGTGATCTAATCGACAGTAGGAGCCCCCTTGACTGCAGGGCCAATATCCAGCTGCGGAGGATGAATATATGGTATGTCCGCCCCATTCATTGTGGCTAATATAAACTAATCATAGTTCACATTTCACTTTGCTGGTGACTTTTAGAAACATTACTCATGCCTTAATTTATTAAAAGAAAATTGTCGTACAGTAAAATCCCAATAACCTGGTATCCTCACAACTGGCAACTTTTAGATGCCTACCGAACGCCTGTTGTACAGATGTAATATGTATTTAACTTCTCCTCAGTAGCTCCTAAAGATCACAATGAAGTTGCTTATGCAGAGTCATATGCGCATAACATAGTCAACTATTTACTATTAACATGACTTAATTGTGATTTTCAGGTGCTGCCAGGTACTGGGGCTATAGTGCCAGCATGTGCACATCAATACTAGCACCAGCATATTTGGGACTGTCTGTGGACGGCCAATGACCTGACACAGACCTTCCATAAATTGCTGAAGACCCACCATGGACCCACGAAGTGCCAGATTATCAGGTAACCTAATGATAATATGGCATAGGACTATTTGGGTAGCTTGTCAGATTATCAGGATTGACTTTTAGGTCCTGAACTAATGCATTACCATGATCGCCCATTAATTAAAGAGTCTTTTTTAGCCTTAGGCTGGATTCATACGAGCATGTTCGGTCCATAAAGGACGGAGCGTATTTCGGCCGCAAGTCAACCGGGCTCCTAGCATCATAGTTATGTACGACGCTAGGAGTCCCTGCCTCTCCGTGGAACTACTGTCACGTACTTAAAACATGATTACAGTACGGGACAGTTGTCCCGCAGCGAGGCAGGGACTCCTAGCTTCATACATAACTATGATGCTAGGAGCCCGGCTCCCTGCAGTGTGTTCGGTCCGGAACTTGCGGCTGAAATACGTTCCGTCCTTTACGGACCAAACATGCTCGTGTGAATCCAGCCTTTTAGGGTATGTTCACACGCAGTAGCAAAATACGTCTGAAATTACGGAGCTATTTTCGCCTGAAAACAGCTCCTGATTTTCAGAAGTTTTTTAACAACTCGCGTTTTTCGCTGCATATTTTACGGACGTTATTGGAGCTGTTTTTCAATGGAGTCAATGAAAAACGGCTCCAAAAACATCCCAAGAAGTGACAAGCACTTCGTTGACGTGGGCGCCTTTTTACGTGCCGTCTTTTGACAGCGACGTGTAAAATTACACCTCGTGGGAACAGAACATCGTAATACCCATTGAAAGCAATGGGCAGATGTTTGTAGGCGTAATGGAGCCGTTTTTTCAGGCGTAATTCGAGGCGTAAAACGCCCGAATTACGTCTGAAAACAGTGCGTGTGAACATACCCTAACAGGGATATGTATTTTATCATTAATGTACACCACGCAATGAACATTTACATGAAATAAGATTTTAAATATTCATTGATCTGATATTCATAAGTCATTGATCTGATAAACAGCAGAAATGCTGATGGAAAATATAATCAGTATATTGGTGAAGGTCTACCACACCACAAGTCCTGGCCTACTAGTAAGTGTATAAAACTCAAGAGGAATAGAATGGGTAATTTACAGTACTACAAAACAGATGTCAATTCATGAGATTTTTCAAGGCAACTTTTCTAGAATTCTCCAGACCTCTATACAAAGAAAGAAGCCTGACTTGCCCCCTTCAGGACAATGATAGACATGTGTAAAACAGATGCGAGTGATAGTGGAGGCCCCATGTGACTTCTAAATGATGTGTGTGTTTGCGTCTCAGAATGATCTCATCCTATTAGATGCCATATATGATATGTACATAAAACATGTGATGACACTTTAGCTTAATATTACATTGGAAAGAATAGTAATTTATGGAGATGGCCGAGTTTGAAGATAGGACATACATTCTACGAGAGGAGATGTGTCAAATGGTTAATGTTATTATGCAAGGCTGAGCAAATGTTATTCTACATCCTATTCTATAATCAAGAAAATTACCGTGCAGCTCATCTTTTATTCCAGCTCATTTTATCTGCCTTATCCTATTGTCCATATTTCTCCATCTTGCTCTCTTCTTGTAATGGAATTAATCTAATTTAGCATCAAGGTAGAAAATCTCCAGAATGAATATCAGAAGGAGAACACCCCTCTGGCTGAGCTCGATGCCCCTGGGAGATATATCAGACAGAATAGATCTGCATTAATGAACCTGTCCATATAAGAAAGAGTCCTAACAGAGGCAATTTAGGGTACGGACATCTCCATGAGTAAGGGGCAGATGTCAGCCAAAATCAGAGATGATGGATTCACCCCTTTAGCAACATTTTACAGACAGGTCCTTGCCCTTTAGCGAATCAGTAAAGCAAACCCAAAGAATGTATAATCAAGATTTACACTTGCATTATCCTATTCATTACATAGGGCGATACAACACGTAGATCTGTCAAGACCAGAAGACATTTAGGATAACATGACTGATAAATGTAAATGTATTACAGGCAGCCTCTGTAAACTGGAAATAAACCAAAAATATCCTAACTTTCAGCAATGTTATAGAATATACTTAATACATTACGAAACAAAAAAAATAGGAAATTTAGGAATTATTAATAATATCAAACATGTTCAGATGACATATCACATTTAATATGACATTCTTGGTTATGTGTTTGATGGTCTTTCAGGACTATGTAAGAAAAATTGTTATAGAATCTAATATGGTTCAATATGATCATCAGCCCTTCCTTTGCTCCTTCAAAACAAAGGAGCCATCGTCCAATCAGTGCACAGCAAAACAAAGGAGAAAAACATTGCATCAGCACTTTTACAAATCAGCACCAGGGAAGGGAAAGCTATCCAATTAGGTAACAGAATATAACACTCTGCGCACGGCTCTTGCAGCGCTAAGACATCAGTTAAAGGGAAATGCTTATATTTGAATGTTGTAGGACTCAATGTGTATCATTTGAAGAGTTTTGTACCTTCAGGATATAATGAGTTAATATGATATTGGCAAAAATAACTGAGTGTTCTTTCTACAGCTGCATATTGATAACACTACTTTTGTCTTGGGCTTAACTTACTGGGTTCAGATGAATGGCCTCCAATCTCCAGACTATTTTTTTTCATCCCTATTTTATTACATTAATGCCTCCTTTTTTTCTCTCAATATGCCACACCCTAAAAGTTAAATGATGTTGCTGAAGCTGTGTTCATTCTAACAACACTTACCCTCACAATATAAGATACTCCAGGTCCTTGCAATCGATCATCAGGATGTAGCCAACCCTGAGCTGGTTTGCTGATAAAAGTCCCTTTACGAGTCCATTCCTCCCCTGGCAATTTATATGTCTCTGTCCGAGAAGTCTTTCTACCTCCTCCTCCTCCTGCTCCCCCTCGCAACCGGTTTATCACCTGCAGAGTACAAGGTGTTGAGCAAACGGGATCACAGGCTCCAAACATTGACCCTAGTCCCCCAGAAGCCCCTGATTTCTCTAGGGACAGATCTTTGCTGGCACCAGATGGGGATCGGCTCAGGAAAGCTGCAGGACTCGAGAATTTCCATTGCCCCATCCTGGGTATCATCATGCAGAATGTGGTAGCCACATCCTGCTCTTCTGGACATTGCGGCTCAGAGAAGGGTTGACCCAGTGATGGTGATGTGCTTGGTGTACCAGGGGCCACTTGTCCACTCATAGCTCCGGCTGGCAGAGTTGTCTGTTCCTCTGCTGAAGTTACAGACTCATTGCGAAAGCGACCATACTTGGAGTCAGCCAGCATGCCGTGTGCTGGGATCCATCCAAAGCTTTTAGAGTGATTGTTTCTCTCTCTCATTCCCTCCTCCTGCTCTCCTCTGCTCCCTCGGGAGGATCCACTCTCACAAGATGATGTAATTCTCATATTACTCATGTGCCCCCACCACATGCAACATCCCAGCTCAGGTCAGCAGAACCTGCCATAGCATCATCACATCCCCCACCCTTTGAAGTAAAGGCATACATAGCATAATTCTTAATAAAAATAAAGGTTACGTAATAAAGCATTTAATGCCTTATGTCATGCAATACAGTATATCCTATATTTATCTTGCAAACGCCTTGTCCTTCGTCTGGAATGTTTCTAAGCAACTAGAATCTCTAGAAAACAAGGTTTTACAAATTCGGTGCTCCCAAAACTGCACACCAGGAAGGATTGTCTAAGATGCTTGTGTACATGACTCAGATTTTATTGTTTAAATTAAAGTAAATGTTCTGTTCTATAAAAGTCACTTGTGGAGTTTATTACAAATAATCTCAGTGCATTATAAAAAGCTAAAATGTATGTGACATGTTTTCTATGTGCTTGCAAATATATCCACAGATTACTAGATATGGTATGTATCAGGGAATATAAAATGTACATTTATCTCGGTATATAAAGATGGGTAAGGGGATATACCATGATAAAGAGATAGTTTAAAATTGAGAAATATGTATTTTAAGACCTATCTGTGTATAAATGAGAAAGGCTCTCAGAGAGATGAAACATTGATTGGGTAAGTAAACACTTGAAATCAAGATCTTCATAATATGTAACCTTTCATACCATGTACAAATTCACTCAAATCTAGGGCTATCTCAGAAAACATTATGACCTTTCCAAATATCAGGACTAGATACATTCTCCTATTACATAAGTCTGTAGAGCACACAAATTTAGGACAAGATACATTGTCGACTGCTCACATGTAATTATCAAATAGCTGTCTATAGTTTCCCATTTCAGAAACCAAAATGTACTTCCATCTTAGAAATGTGGACAGCCATCGCATGAGTTTATGGTGTTGTACAATACAACTGGTACTATACATACCATACGTGATCAAACAATGGGTCTACAGAGGACTAGGAGAGTCATCAACAGCAATGCTCATGGAAAAGTTAGTAGGCGGAACAGAAAACGTAAGCGGAGAGAATGTTAAGAAGGAGCAGACAGCAAGCTGGATTAATGTAGTTAGAACTAGTAGAAATTTGACAAATTGAGTGAAGACGTTGGTGGTACAAGTACAAGAGAGGCAGTTCTGCACAGGACTGCTCCATGTATCAGGGAAAAACAGCCCTTCTAGTAAAAAATGGTAAAAAACAGGTAGACCAAGACAGATGGTGGTCTTAGGAAATTCTATTAACTGGAGACTAATCTCTTAACTAAGATAAATGGAATACTCTGTTGGGCTAGGCTCTACCCATACGTTTTAGTTGACATAATTAGTGGTGGATAAAAGAGAGGAAGTGTGGAAAATCAGAATATAAATGGACGATAGTCCAAGGTAGCCTTCTTTGGGATGCTACCTATGACATGCTCAAAAAAGACAATGCAGACCGAGCTCATGGCTGTGGACTTGATGTAAAGAGGAAGAGAGTTTTGAGTTCTTATAGCTCTTGGCCAATTTTGCATTGAGACACAATCTTTATGTTAATAAGGGAATTACTTCTAAATGGAAGGTGTGTTGTCATAGATGAGAGATTTCTTAGAAAATTGGTGGAGTATTTAAACTAGATCCAAAGCGGAAGGGTGATGTGGAAATTTTTTTGGTCTTAACAGGTCAGAACAGAGGTTAGTGGGAGGTGATGGTTACACCACTTGAAACCTATAATACAATATCTTATTACTTTACAGAAAATGGGGCAAAGAAGACTACTATCATATAATGTTTGTAAATTTATGTTTACAAATGCTGAAAAGTCTGACAAGCAAAATGGGTGGGAGTTTGAGTTGCTGGTTTTTGGGGAACATATTACTTAATAAATGTGTGGTCAAACATGGCTAAATAACACACCGGGCGGGATAATATTCAGGGTCATGCCCTGTTTAGGAGAGAGAGGATAAAATTTGATGGTGTGTAACTGTACGTATGTCATGATCTCAAAATGAGTGTAAATGATAACATGATGAATGGAATCAGTATGGGTGGAGCTCCAAACAGGAATAGACATTGTAATTTTGAATATGTTATAAACCCTCTGCTGAAGATGAAGGGTCGGAGGCTAAGCTAGACAAAAAGAAAAAACTGCACAAAAATGTAGTGTCATCATTTTAGGACGCCTTAACCACCCTGCTGTTGACTGGAAAAATGGTTTTACCAGCATTGCCACACTGACAGCGGCTCATTGCCACTGATTTTGGCAATTAACCCCTTAATTGCGGCGATCGGTTACGATCGCCGCATTTAGGGGGTTTGTAGCACATCGGCAGCCCCCATGCAATCGTGGGGGTTGCCGATGATTGTCATGGGCAACCGGAGGCCAGACAATGTATGGAAGCCTATAGGGACCAGCCTCTGGTCCTCATAGGCTTACTGTCAGAGTGACTGTGACGTCACACTGACAGTTGGAATACATTACACTACTGGGTAGTGTAATGTAGTCTAGCAGTGATCAGAGCTGCAGGTAAAAAAAAAAGTAAAAAAAATTTAATAAAAATGTTTTATAAAAGTGTAAAAATAAAAGTTATAATTTAAAAAAACAAACACTGCTTTTTTTCCTACAATAAGTCTTTTATTATAGGAAAAAAATTAAAATGTTAAAAAAAAGTACACATATTTGGTATCACCGCGTTCGTAATGACAAAAACTATAAAACTGTTATGTTATTTTTCCTGCACGTTGAACACCGCAAAAAAAAAAAAAAAAAAAAACTATGCCAGCTATTTTTTGGTCACTACCCCTCCCAAGATATAGAATAAAAAGTGATCAAGCATAGTACCAATAAAAACTAACACCAAAAAAACAAACTCTTACACAGCTTTTTTGACTAAAAAATAAAAAAAGTTATGGCTCAAGGTGACACAAAAAATTGATTATTTTATAAAAATTAGATTTTATTGTGCAAACGCTGCAAGACATAACAAAACTATATATATATGGTATCGCCGTAATCGTACCGACTTGCAGAATAAAGAAAATTTATTTTATTGCGCATGGTGAATGCCGTAAGAAATAAAGAATTTAAAACCCCAAAATCGCTTTATTTTTTTTTGGTCACCTTAAACCTAAAAAAATGTAATAAAATAGAAATGAAAAAGTTGTATGTACCGTAAAATGGTACCAATAAAAGCTACCGCTCGTCCTGCCAAAAATAAGCCCTCACATCACTCATACAACCAAAAAATAAAAAAAGTTATGGCTCCCAGAATGTGGTGATACAAAACAATTTATTTTTTTAACAAATATTTTTTTTTTGTAAAAGTAGTAAAATATAGAAAAACCTTTATAAATTTGGTATTACCGTAATTTTATTGAGACGCAGAATAAAGTTAAGTTGTCGTTTTCACTGCATGGTGAAAGACGTAAAAACAAAACCCAAAAAAACAATGGAGGAATCACAGTTTTTTTCAATTTCAGCCCGCAAAGAATTTATGTTCAGTTTCCCAGTACATTATATTGTGTGAATAGAATCTACAACTCCCCTCGCAAAAAAATAAGCCCTCACACCACTCTATTGATGGAAAAATAAAAAAGTTATGGCTCTTGGAAGACAGGGAATGAAAAATTAAAATGAAAAAGCAAAAAAGGATCAGTCCTGTAAGGGTTAATTCATTTCTAATAAAAAAAAAACATTTATGACCACATGTGGGGTATTGCCGTACTTGGGACAAATTGTTTTACAAATGTTGGGCGGATTTTTCTCTTTTATTCCTTGTGAAAATTTAAAAAATTTAGTGGACAAAATTGTTGATATTAATTTTCATGGCCTAATTCCACTAAATTCTACAAAAAAACCTGTGGGGTCAAAATGCTAACTATACCCATAGAAAAAATTCCTTGAGGGATGTCGTTTCCAAAATCAGGTCACTTTTGGGGGGTTTCCACTGTTTTGTTCCCTCCAGGGCATTGGAAACGCGACAGGGCACCAAAAACCATTCCAGCAAAATCTGCGCTCTAAAATCCAAAAGGTGCTCCTTCCCTTCTGAACCCTGCTGTGGGTCCAAACAGCAGTTTATGACCACATATGGGGTATTGCCGTAATCGGGAGAAATTACTTTACAAAATTTTGGGGTGCTTTTTCTCCTTTATTCTTTGTAAAAATGAAAAAAATCCATGTTTTAGCAGAAAAAAAGCGGATTTCCATCTTCATAGACTAATTCCACTAAATTCTGCAAAAAACTGTGGGGTCAAAATGCTAACTATACCCCTAGAAAAACTCCTTGAGGGGTGTAGTTTCCAAAATGGGGACACTTTTGGGGGAGTTTCGACTGTTTAGGCACCACAAGACCTCATCAAACCTGACATGGAGATAAAAATTGGCCTTACAGTTGACTCATTGTTGAAACAAGGCGTCCTCAAGAAAACCAATAGTCCTTGTAATTGTTCTATTTACCCCATTAAGAAGCATGGCAATAGTCAAGCATGGAGAATGGTGCAGGATCTGAGAACTATTAATGTAGTCTCTAATCCAGCAACTATATTGATGCAGATCCTTCTGACAGGACTCATTTTCAGTCATTGATTTGTGTTCTGCAATTTTCTCCATCCCCATACACTCTGACTCACAATATCTGTTTGCATTTACTTACAGAGGACAGCAGTACACATGGACACATTTACCTCAGGGTTTTCTAAACTCTCCCACCATTTCAGTTCTGCCCTCAGCAATAATCCTGCTGATCTTCATCTACATGGAGGATCTACTGTATATTGATTCAATGTATAGATGACAATTGCTCTGCTCACCGTCTAAAGAGATTTTTCTTCAGGACACTGAAACTCTTTTACACTTTTGGCAGAGAATGGACACAAAGCAGCAAAGTCCAAAATGCAGTTGTGTCAGACCAAGGTGACGTACATTGGGCATTGCCTAACACAGGGGTACAGACATCTACTCCCAGATAGAGTTTTTCCCATACAACAACTTAAAATCCCACAAAATAAAAAACAGATGAGAATATTTCTGGGAATAGTGAGACAATGGATCTCCAGTTTTTCTTTGTATGTGTAATGGCAGGAAGGAGGTGAAGGGAAAGTGAGCCCTAATCTACCCACCGCCCTGTCCCTGCCTACTTGCAACGACCCGCCCTAGGCGACGAGGTACAACTGGGCGGCGGTCCCTACGCTGTCTAAGTGCACAGGAAAACAAACAGGGAACACGCAAGGGAAGGGGCAGTAGCCACGGAACGCCACGAGGAAACGGAGCGGCGAACGAACAGTCAGGACCAGGACGAAGTGAGTACACCCAAGCGGGCACGGAGACAGAAGCAAGCCAGGGGCAAAGCAAAGCAGGTCAGGCAGAACTGCAGCAAGGCAGAAGCACGGCAGAAGCAGGCTGGAGCAAGCAGCAGTGGGGCCAGGAATCCAAAAGAATTACAAGCGCTGAGGGAGAGAACAGGGCAGGTAATAAAGGACAGGGGGCGGAGCTAACTCCGACAGACCAGGCCGCGATAGGCTCTCCCACTCCGAAGCCTGCCACCCTGGTTGGTGGGAGATGGTGTCAGTCGAACAGGTCTGGCCTCAGGTGTGGATTGATTAATCCCAGGAGTATACCTAGATGAAGTACCTGGCAGATCCCTAACAGTACTCCCCCTTTTATGAGGGGCCACCGGACCCTTACTAAGGGGACCCGGTTTAGTGGAGAAGAGAAGGTGGAACCTCCTGATCAATACCCCAGCGTGAACATCACGGGCAGGTACCCAAGTCCTCTCCTCCGGCCCGTATCCTCTCCAATGGACCAGGTACTGGAGGGAGCCCTGGACCATCCTACTGTCCATAATCTTGGCCACCTCGAATTCCACCCCCTCAGGGGTGAGAACGGGAACAGGAGGTATCCTCGAGGGGGACCAGGACGGGGAGCAGCGTTTAAGGAGGGAGGCATGGAAGACGTCATGTATGCGAAAGGATGGGGGGAGCTCCAGACGGAAGGATACAGGGTTGAGGACTTCAATGATCTTATAAGGTCCAATAAATCGGGGAGCAAACTTCCTGGACGGGACCTTAAGGCGCAAGTTCCTGGACGACAACCAGACCAAATCCCCGACGACAAACCGGGGGTTAGCAGAACGTCTACTATCCGCCTGAATCTTTTGTGCGCTCTGGGACGCCTCTAGGTTCTTCTGAACCTGGGCCCAGACAGTGCACAGTTCCCGATGAACATCCTCTACCTCAGGATTATTGGAACAACCAGGGGAGACGGAGGAGAACCTTGGGTTAAACCCGAAATTACAGAAAAACGGGGAGACCCCTGACGAGTTACTGACCCGGTTATTCAGGGAAAATTCAGCAAGGGGAAGGAATGAGACCCAATCGAATTGACAGTCAGAGATGAAACACCTTAAATATTGTTCCAGGGATTGGTTGGTCCTTTCCGTTTGGCCATTAGTTTCGGGATGGAAGGCAGAGGAGAAGGACAGATCAATCTCCAACTTTTTACAAAAAGCTCTCCAAAATAAGGAAACAAATTGTACCCCTCTGTCAGAAACGATATTGACTGGGGCCCCATGGAGACGCAGGATGTGTTTCACAAACAAAGAAGCTAACGTCTTGGCGTTAGGTAGCTTCTTAAGGGGCACAAAGTGGCACATCTTGCTGAAGCGGTCGACTACCACCCACACCACCGACTTGCCCTGAGATGGAGGCAAATCGGTGATAAAATCCATGGAGATATGGGTCCAAGGTCTCTGGGGAATGGGCAAGGAACGTAGTAGGCCCGCAGGTCGGGACCTAGGGGATTTGGACCTAGCGCAAACCTCACAAGCGGCGACGTAAGCCCTAACGTCTTTAGGCAACCCAGGCCACCAATAGTTTCTGGTAATGAGGTGTTTGGTGCCCAAGATGCCAGGATGACCAGATAGAGCGGAGTCATGGTTTTCCCTGAGTACCCTCAGCCGGTATTGCAGGGGAACAAACAGTTTGTCCCCAGGGACGTTCCCGGGAGCTGCACCCTGATCAGCCGCGATATCAGAAGCTAAATCAGAATCCGTGGCAGAGACGATTATACCAGGGGGTAAAATACAAGCAGGATCCTTCTCGGAAGGAGGATTGGCCATGAAACTACGTGACAGAGCATCAGCCTTAATATTCTTGGACCCAGCCCTATAGGTAACCAAGAAATTAAATCTGGTAAAGAATAGTGCCCACCGAGCTTGTCTAGGATTAAGCCTCCGGGCCGATTCTAGGAAAACCAGATTCTTGTGATCCGTAAGGACCGTTACCTGGTGTCTGGCCCCCTCCAGGAAGTGCCGCCACTCCTCAAAAGCCCATTTAATGGCTAGAAGTTCGCGGTTGCCAATATCATAGTTACTCTCCGTGGGCGAAAACTTCCTAGAGAAGTAAGCACAGGGGCGGAGATGGGTGAGGGAGCTGGTACCCTGGGACAAGACGGCCCTCACTCCCACCTCGGAAGCGTCAACCTCCACAATAAATGGCTCCTCTTGGTTGGGCTGAATCAGCACGGGGGCCGAGATAAAGCACTTCTTGAGAGTCTCAAAGGCCTGGACGGCCTCAGGGGGCCAATGGAGGACATCAGCACCCTTGCGGGTAAGGTCCGTAAGAGGCTTAGCGACGACCGAGAAGTTGGCAATAAATCTCCTGTAATAGTTGGCGAACCCTAAAAAACACTGTAACGCCTTAAGGGAGGCAGGTTGGACCCATTCCGCCACAGCCTGAACCTTGGCAGGGTCCATGCGGAATTCATGAGGAGTGAGGATTTGCCCTAAAAATGGTATCTCCTGTACCCCAAAGACACATTTTTCAGTCTTAGCAAACAGATTATTCTCCCGAAGGACCTGGAGCACCTTCCTGACATGCTCCACGTGGGAGGACCAGTCCTTGGAAAACACCAGTATGTCATCAAGGTACACAACAAGAAAATTACCCAGGTACTCTCTCAGGATTTCATTAATAAAATTCTGGAAGACAGCAGGGGCATTACACAACCCAAAGGGCATGACCAGGTATTCGAAATGACCCTCGGGTGTGTTGAACGCAGTTTTCCACTCATCCCCCTCTTTGATGCGGATAAGGTTATATGCCCCCCGTAGATCGAACTTAGAAAACCATTGGGCTCCCTGAACCTGATTAAAAAGATCTGGAATCAAAGGAAGTGGGTACTGGTTCCTTACGGTGACCTTATTCAGGTTACGATAATCAATGCACGGCCTAAGACCACCATCCTTCTTCCCCACGAAGAAGAAGCCAGCACCTACAGGAGAAGTCGAGGGGCGAATGAAACCCTTGGCCAGGCATTCTTGGATATACACCCTCATAGCTTCACGTTCAGGACATGAAAGATTAAATATCCTACCCTTAGGAAGCTTGGCACCAGGCACCAAATCGATAGCGCAATCGTAATCTCTATGGGGGGGCAACACCTCGGAGGCCTCCTTAGAAAACACATCGGCGAAGTCCTGAACAAACTCAGGAAGCGTGTTTACCTCCTCCCGGGGAGAAATAGAGTTAACAGAAAGACATGACATAAGACATTCATTACCCCATTTGGTGAGATCCCCAGTATTCCAATCAAACGTGGGATTATGCAACTGCAACCAGGGAAGGCCTAAAACCAGATCAGACGATAATCCCTGCATCACCAGTACAGAGCACTGCTCCAAATGCATGGAGCCAACCAGGAGTTCAAAAACAGGAGTATGCTGAGTAAAATAACCATTAGCAAGGGGAGTTGAGTCGATTCCTACTACAGGGATAGGATAAGGTAAATCAATACAAGGCATCTTTAGAGACATAGCAAATTCCACAGACATGATATTAGCAGATGAGCCAGAATCCACGAAAGCACTGCCCGTGGCAGACCGGCCAGCAAACGAGACCTGAAAGGGAAGCAAAATTTTATTGCGTTTCACATTAACGGGAAATACCTGTGCGCCCAAGTGACCTCCGCGATGATCACTTAGGCGCGGAAGTTTTCCGGCTTCTTATTCTTGCGCCTGGGACAGGTGTTCAGTAGATGCTTGTCGTCCCCACAGTAGAAGCAGAGACCATTCATTCTGCGAAACTCCCTACGTTGTCGAGGGGACATGGAGGCCCCGAGTTGCATAGGTATCTCCGAGTCCTCCGTGGAGGGGCGAGGAGACGGGACCTCGGGGGGGATCGCAGAAAAGTCAGAGGGGAGCACACTGAAGCGTTCTAGCTGACGTTCCCTGAGACGTCGGTCAAGTCGTACTGCTAGGGCCATAACCTGGTCAAGGGAGTCAGACGAGGGGTAGCTAACCAGCAGATCCTTCAGGGCGTCAGATAATCCTAACCTAAACTGGCACCTTAGGGCCGGATCGTTCCACTGAGAAGCTACGCACCACTTCCTAAAATCAGAACAGTATTCCTCAACCGGTCTCCTACCCTGACGTAAGGTCACCAGCTGACTCTCGGCTAAAGCAGTCCTGTCAGTCTCGTCGTAAATGAGTCCGAGGGCAGAGAAAAAACGATCAACAGAGGAAAGTTCAGGGGCGTCAGGAGCCAAGGAGAAGGCCCACTCTTGGGGCCCTTCCTGGAGTCGGGATATGATGATACCCACCCGCTGGTTCTCGGAACCTGAGGAGTGGGGCTTTAGGCGGAAATACAGTCTGCAACTCTCCCGGAAGGAGAGAAACGTCTTACGGTCCCCTGAGAACCGGTCAGGTAACTTGAGGTCGGGTTCTAGAGGTGAGGTGAGGGGTACTACTAAAGCAGCGTCACCCTGATTGACCCTTTGGGCCAGGGCCTGGACCTGTAGGGAGAGGCCCTGCATCTGCTGGGTCAGGGTCTCAAGGGGGTCCATGATAGCGTCAGCGTAGGAGAAATGGTAGACTAGGTAAGGGCTTGTAATTATGTAATGGCAGGAAGGAGGTGAAGGGAAAGTGAGCCCTAATCTACCCACCGCCCTGTCCCTGCCTACTTGCAACGACCCGCCCTAGGCGACGAGGTACAACTGGGCGGCGGTCCCTACGCTGTCTAAGTGCACAGGAAAACAAACAGGGAACACGCAAGGGAAGGGGCAGTAGCCACGGAACGCCACGAGGAAACGGAGCGGCGAACGAACAGTCAGGACCAGGACGAAGTGAGTACACCCAAGCGGGCACGGAGACAGAAGCAAGCCAGGGGCAAAGCAAAGCAGGTCAGGCAGAACTGCAGCAAGGCAGAAGCACGGCAGAAGCAGGCTGGAGTAAGCAGCAGTGGGGCCAGGAATCCAAAAGAATTACAAGCGCTGAGGGAGAGAACAGGGCAGGTAATAAAGGACAGGGGGCGGAGCTAACTCCGACAGACCAGGCCGCGATAGGCTCTCCCACTCCGAAGCCTGCCACCCTGGTTGGTGGGAGATGGTGTCAGTCGAACAGGTCTGGCCTCAGGTGTGGATTGATTAATCCCAGGAGTATACCTAGATGAAGTACCTGGCAGATCCCTAACAGTATGCAACTCTGTTGTATGCTCTCACTAAAGACATAGTGTCTGAACCCACTGATGAAACGCACACAGCTTTTGAAAGCACCTTACATGGGCACGACTGACACGTTCCTTGTGAGACAAGTTTGTCTCAGAGAGAGGAAGGGGAGGATGATGAAGGGGGTTACTTTTTTGATTCTGACACGGATCATGACTGTCTTGGACATACACAGACCCTGACTCTTCCACGAGCTGAACTGAGAGCACTGACAAAAGTTTGTCAATTAGCCGACAAGAAGACTGTTAACGTATACACAGACTCAAGGTATGCTTTTTGGAAGATAAGAAATTTTCTCACTGCAAACGGTTCTCCTGTGAGTCACGCACAGGACATTACAATGCTACTCGAAGCTATACAACTACCTAAAGAAGTAGCAATTATAAAGTGCCAAGTTCACACAACAGGGCATGACCCAGTGACTAAGGGAAATCACCGAGCTGATGTAGCTGCAAAGCAAACAGCCAGTAAAAATTGAGCACATGATGACAATAAGAATAGTTATTGTGACAAATTTACCAGACTTTGAGAAACTTCTAACTATTTCTCAACAGGAAAAGGCCAGATGGAAGGACAAGAAATGCACCCAGAACACTGATGGTCTCTGGCATGATAGTGAAGGTAGGCCTGTAGCACCAATTTCATTGCTGTCAGCATTAGCTGAGGCATCGCATGTTTTAACCCATAGAGGTAAGACTGCAATGCGAGATATGGTTTTGACATACTGGTGTGCCCTGGGTTTCACTGCCATTGCGGTAAAGAAGTGTGCGTCTTGCCTCACCTGCCTTCAACAGAATGCAGGAGGTGCAGTGAAAGCCCGTCCTTCACATCTTCCATCAATAACTGGTCCTTTTCACATTCTCCAAATTGATTACATACAGTGACCAAAGGTAGGAAGGTTACAATATGTGTTGGTATGTGTAGATCAGTTCTCAGGATGGGTTGAAGCCTATCCAACAGCATCAAAAACTGCTGCTGTTACTCCTGCTAAAATTTGCAAAGAGTTTGCTTGTAGATATGCTATACCACAGGTTCTTTCCAGTGATCAAGGGCCGTCTTTTACTGGTAATGTATTTCATATAATCTGCTCTATGCTAGGGATAAAACAACAATTACATACACCCGGAAGCTAGTGGTAAGGTTGTAATCGAACCATTAAAGAAAAGCTAAATGCTGCAAAAAGATCGGTATGAAGTGGTCTTTTTGTGCTCATGGAACTAAGGACCACACCTGGAGGTTAAATGCAATTGTCAACCTTTGAGATACTTTTTGGGAAATTCCTAATCTTCCACTTTCACCCTCAGACACAAACTTGACTGTGCAAAATATTCTGAACACAGACTAGGTGTTACGATTACAGAAGCAACTGAAAGAGATTCATCACCATATTAAATAGCATCAACCGGAAACAACGACCTGTCCTGAAATTGAGCCTGGAGACTTTGTACGAGTGCCCGAGTTAACAAGGTCTGGTTACATAGTTAGTACGGTTGAAAAAAGACACATGTCCATCAAGTTCAACCAAGGGATGGGAAACGGGAGGGTACAAATTTCTACACATAGGAGCTAATATTTGTTTGTTCTAGGAAATTATCTAAGCCCTTTTTAAAGCCATCTACTGTCCCTGCTGTGACCAGCTCCTGCGGTAGACTATTCCATAGATTCACAGTTCTCACAGTAAAGAAGGCCTGTCGCCTCTGCAGGTTGAACCTTTTTTTCTCCAGGCGGAGGGAGTGCCCACTTGTTTTTTGAGGGGGTTTTACATGGAATGGGATTTCACCATATTTTTTATATGTGCCATTAATATATTTATATAAATTAATCATGTCCCCCCTCGTCTTTTTTCAAGGCTAAATTGGTTTAATTCTTTTAATCTTTCCTCCTAACTTAGATTCTCCATGCCCCTTATTAGCTTCATTGCTCTTCTTTGTATTTTTTCCAACTCCAAGGCATCCTTTCTATGAACTGGAGCCCAGAACTGAACTGCATATTCTAGATGAGGCCTCACTAATGCTTTGTAAAATGGTAATATTACATCTCTGTCCCACGAGTCCATGCCTCTTTTAATACACAACAATATCTTGCTGGCCTTTGAAGCAGCTGATTGACATTGCATGCTGTCATTTAGTTTATGATTTACAAGTACACCCAGATCCTTCTCAACAAGTGAATCTCCCAGTGTAGCTCCCCTTAGGACATATAATGCATGCAGGTTGTTGCTACCCAGATGCATAACTTTACATTTACCTACATTAAACTTAATTTGCCAACTGCATGCCCAAACACTTAGTTTGTTTAAATCCGCTTGCAATTCACGAACAATAGACTGAACTATATTACATAGATTGGTGTCATCTGCAAAATAGAAACAGTGCTATTAATCCCATCCTCTATATCATTAATAAATAAGTTGAATAATAGTGGTCCCAGCACTGAACTCTGGGGTACACCACTTATAACCGGGGACCATTCAGAGTAGGAATCATTGACCACAACTCTCTGGATACGGTCCTTGAGCCAATTCTCAATCCAATTACAAACTATACAAGTTAACACGGTTTCAGGAGGGAGACATGGAAGGAGTTGGGAATCTTGAGGGTAGGAGGCAGCCGAAGCTTATAGGCGATAGGGTTGATCAGCTGCAGGATCTCGAAGGGTCCGAGGAACCTGGGAGCAAATTTGTAAGATGGCACCCTCAGTCGGATATTCCAGGAGGACAGCCAGACCTTCGTGCCAAGGAGAAACTGAGGCGGTTCTCTTCTCCTTGTGTCCTCCTTCCGTTTCATGCGGTCGACCACCAGCAGGATGGAGGATCGAGTCTGCTGCCAGATCTGCAAAAAGTCCTTAAAAGCAGAGTCAACAGCTGGTACCTCGAACATATCAGGCACCGGGAGAGGAATTCGTGGGTGTTGGCCATAGACAATATAGAACGGTGTCTTCCTTGTGGACTCCCTGGTATAATTATTGTAAGAAAATTCAGGCCACGGGAGCAACTGCACCCAGTCATCATGCTGGTTGGAGATGAAATGGCGTAGGTAGTTCTCCAAGATCTGATTGATCCTCTCGACCTGACCATTGGACTGAGGATGGTAGGCTGAGAAAAAGTCCAACTGTACACATAGGAGTCCACAGAGGGCTCTCCAGAAATCCAGATCAGACACAATATGCTGCGGCAAGCCATGCAGGCGGAAGATGTGTTGGATGAAAAGCTTGGCCAGTTGAGGAGCAGAAGGAAGACCGGTCAGAGAAACAAAGTGGGCCATATTCGAAAATCGGTCCACCATCACCCAGACAGAGAGAGGCAGGTCAGTGATAAAGTCCATAGCTATATGCTGCCAGGGAGCATCTGGCACAGGAAATGGCTGGAGCAGGCCGGCGGGTCTGGAGTGAGCGACCTTGTTAGCTGCACACACTGAGCAGGAAGACACAAAGTCTATAATATCTTTGGGCAGCGTGGGCCACCAGAAATGAAGGGCAATCAGATCTTGGGTCTTACGGGGACCCGCGTGACCTGCCAGTCTAGAGGACTGTCCCCAATGGAGGATTCTCCCTCCGTCAGCCAGGCGCACAAAAGTCTTCCCTAGAGGAATGTCCCCAACTTGCAGGGGGTTGACAGAGACAATGCAAGACGAATCAATAATGTTCTGTGGAATCTCCATGGTGTCTTCTGTCTCGAAAGACCTGGACAAGGCATCGGCCCTCATATTTTTGTCAGCCGGGCGATAATGGAGCTCAAACTGGAACCTGGTAAAGAACAGTGACAACCTGGCCTGACGAGGATTCAGTCGTTGGGCCGTCTGGAGATAAGTGAGGTTCTTGTGGTCCGTAAAAATTAGGATAGGATGAGCTGCGCCCTCTAGTAGATGTCTCCACTTCTCCAGAGCCAATTTGATGGCCAGTAACTCCCGATCCCGAATCGAGTAGTTGCGTTCTGCGGAAGAGAAGAGCTTAAAGAAATATCCACATACTATTGACTTGCCCTTGGAACCTCTCTGGAACAGGAGTGTGCCAGCACCGACAGAGGATGCGTCGACCTCCAATGAGAACTGTAGGGAAACATCCGGATGATGGAGGATAGAGGCTGTTGTGAAGGCATTCTTCAGGCTATTGAATGCGGACTCTGCCTCAGGAGTCCACACCTTGGCGTTCATGCCCTTCTTGGTGAGGTTAGAGATGGGAGAAGTCAGTGAGAAGTTTGGGATGAACTGTCTGTAAAAATTGGCGAATCCCAGAAAGCTCTGTATGGCCCTCAAGGCTTGAGGGCGTGGCCATTCCAGGACGGACTTTACCTTTTCAGGATCCATCCCGAGACCTCGATTCGAGACGATGTAGCCCAGGAAGGGTAGAGCATCTTTCTCAGACACGCACTTCTCCAATTTGGCGTACAGACGATTCTCCCTTAACCGCAGCAAAACTTGACGGACATGTCTCTGATGAGTGATAGGATCTGGAGAAAAAATCAAGATGTCATCAAGATAGACCACAACACAAACATAGAGGAGGTCACGGAAGATGTCATTAATAAACTCCTGGAAGACAGCGGGAGCATTACACAGGCCCAAGGGCATTACTAGGTACTCATAGTGTCCATCACGGGTGTTAAATGCAGTCTTCCACTAGTCACCCTGGCGAATCCGGCTTAAGTTGTAAGCCCCACGCAGGTCTAGTTTGGAAAAAATCTTGGCACCACGTATACGATCAAACAGTTCTGAGATCAGAGGCAACGGATACTTATTTTTCACCCTTGATCTGGTTGATTTCCAGGTAGTCGATACAGGGACGTAGAGAACCATCCTTTTTCTTTACGAAGAAGAACCCGGCTCCTGCCGGAAAGGAAGATTTCCGTATGAAGCCCCTCTCCAAGTTCTCTTTAACATAGGCAGACATGGACTGAGTCTCTGGTAAGGAGAAAGGATATACCCTACCACGGGGAAGGGATGCACCAGGAATCAGCTCAATAGGGCAGTCATACGCCTGGTGTGGGGGCAGCGTCTCCGCCTCCCTCTTGCTGAAGACATCTGTAAAGGGAAGTGTCCCTATATGTGTATGTGTGTGTGTGTGTATATATGTGTATGTATATATATATGTATGTATATATGTATATATATATATATATATATATGGTATGTATGTGTATGTATAATACATATAATGTCTCATGAGCCAGGGCTGTAGAAACACAGCACTGGTCATGAGTACAGTGGTAAACAAAGCAGGACAATTAGCATTGCCCTGCTTTTTTTGGAAACCATGGAGACAGGAGATAGTTTTATCCCCGTCTCCATTTCAAATCTCCCACACACACACGGACGGTCTCACGTGCGCGGGATTACGCGCGGGCGCGCATGAGTCGGCTGGTGATACATTATCACCATGCCGACTCATGCTAGCCGGGGGGAGTGCCACTCGTCCCCCGCTGCGAGCATACTGGCAGGGTTAAATAGCCCTGCGTCGGTATGCTCAGGAGCTGAAGACCACTCCACCAACGAGGATCAGCTGGGACCTGCCTGCCTCCCACACCACCACGGACCGGCTCATCTCTCCTGTCCTGCCTCTCCCCCATCGACGGCTCCGGCTCCTGCTACTGAAGTTAACCCTTGCTCTCCCTGAGTACTGTAACCCTTGTGTCCCTGAAGTTAATCCTTGCTCTCCCTGAGTACTGTCCCTAAGTTAACCCTTGCTTCCCTGAGTAACACTTGGTGCCCCTGAAGTTAACCCTTGCTGTCCCAGAAGTTAACCCTTGCAGTCCCTGAAGTTAACCCATTACTGCTGTAAAGGATCTGCCAGGCACAGCTTCGGGGTTAACTCCCAGAACTAATCAGTCAGCACCTGAGAATACATCCCTGAGACTGACTCCTGCTTCCACCATTCAGGCTGGCAGGCTTAGGAGTGGGAGAACCTATCGTAACCTGGCCAGACTCAGCTAGCTCCCGCCCTCGGTCTATTTAAGCCTGCACTTCCTGTCCCTCGGTGCTTGTGATTCTTTCCTTGTGGTTTCCTGGCCCAGCTACAGCTCCTGCTATTTTTGATCCTGCTCCATACAGACCCTGGCTTACCGACTACTCTTCTGCTTTTTGTTTTGTACCTCGCACACTCCTGGCTTGACTCGGCTCGTTCACCACTCTGGTTGCTCACGGTGTTGCCGTGGGCAACGGCCCCTTTTTCTTGCTTGTGTTCCTTTGTATGTTTGTCGTGTTTGTCGTGCACTTACTGAGCGCAGGGACCGCCGCCCAGTTGTACCCCGTCGCCTAGGGCGGGTCGTTGCAAGTAGGCAGGGACAGAGTGGCGGGTAGATTAGGGCTCACTTGTCCGTCTCCCTACCCCCTGCCATTACATAATCACAAGCCCCGAGGGACAGGAAGTGCAGGCTTAAATAGACCGAGGGCGGGAGCTAGCTGAGTCTGGCCAGGTTACGATAGGTTCTCCCACTCCTTAGCCTGCCAGCCTGAATCGTGGAAGCAGGAGTCAGTCTCAGGGATGTATTCTCAGGTGCTGACTGATTAGTTCTGGGAGTTAACCCCGAAGCTGTGCCTGGCAGATCCTTTACAACTGCCCTGAGTTAACCCTTACTACCCCTTGTAGTCCCTGAGTTAAACCCTTGCTGAACCCTTGCAGTCCCTGTGAACCCTTGCAGTCCCTGTGAGCCCTTGCTGCCCTAAGTACCCTGCAGTGACCCTTGACCTGCTCATCCCCAGGTACACAGAAACCCATTCCCCTTGTTCCTCCTTATCCCGTATTAACCCTTAGTGTATAGGGAAAGTTATATTAGGAGGGAGTATCACAGAGATAGTGAGCGTGTGAGAATTACAAGTAACTTATGTGTATTGTAACGCAACTGTATTCATATGTATGTTTAGGTAAGTGGGTTGCGGTATAATTAGGAGTGTGATACCGTGTTTATACTGTACTGTCATTAGTTACTGTAATTTATATATGAGTGATTACTGTATGTTAATAAATATTTACCTTTAGTTACTATACGGTCTTTTTCCCATGAGTAGCAGCAAAAGCAATTAGATCGAAGTTAGTATAAGGAAAAGGTAGGGAAACTAGGCATAATCCTAGTGACCCTGATTATAAAGGAGGCAGTAATAGTGGGTGACCCTAACCAGTGAACCCCGCTATTACCCCATCCTCTTTAACATTGGCGAGCCAGCCCAAACTGTTTTCAATTTATTTCTGTCTGTTGTACAATAAAATTGTGTTAAAACGTGAACTGCAGATAGGCGGAGAGGCGTGGACAGGTAACGTATGTACACGGTGTAGTGTTGGGTTATACTGTGCGCCTAGACCTTTTTGAAGTTCAGACGAGTAACACAGTTTTATTTAAGGCTTGATACAGGATATAATTGATCAGCGAACCTATTGTTTTTTGTTTTATTTTCTGAGGTATTAACGTCTTTTATTTTGCTTTGCGGCGTGCTGCTCTACGGCGATGAATCGTCGGGCGAGCGAGTAACTTATACAAAAGAGTTTGCAGAAGTATCAACATCGGTATTCTTTCGGTGAAGTCCAGCTGATCGGGAAAAGGCGTTCCGGAAGAAAAGGACCTTTTTCATAACAGCGGGGGACAAGGTGGACAACGCAGACGGAGATGACTACCGGAACAGTGAGTATGGACTTCACCTCGACAAAAACAGTAAATTTAATCCAGTAAGACCTACAACATATAAGTCAGTAGAACTGCTGTGGTCCACTTTATTAAGTTATGCATTAGCAAAAGGAGCGTTTTTAACAAAACCTTCAAACGACTCCAAATGTTGGCAAAGTTAGTGTATACTTTTGAGGACACCATTTGGAAGCCAGAACACGCCGAGACTAAAGCTGGCACAAGAGTGGCAGGTGAAGTGGCCACAGGCAGCTTCCACTGCCATTGTTGTGTCGAAAACATCAAACAAGTATACACACTGGAAAATCAGCTACATGAAGAAGCTCAGTGTACAGCCCAGAGAGGCAAGAAGATCTGCATGTTAGAGGATAAGCTCTCGGAGAAAGAGACTTATTTTTCCTACATGGATACAGAGCTTCTCAGATTGTACACTGAGATAAATCATCACAAACATAGGACTGCATCCATGGATGCAATGATAGAGACACTCAGGGGTGATTTAGCTGCAAAGTTGCAAATCATTGCGAGTTTGCAGCAGACCATCACTCAGCTGTCTTGGCCTAGTACTAACGGCATGGGACCCTTGCCCACAAAAAACAGGTTTGCGTTTCGGGAACGGCACAGGGGGAGACAGTGGCAACAGCGCCATTGTCTTGTGAGGATCACAGATCCAATAATCCGGGTTCAGATACTTGGAGTGCTTTGGGTTTGTTCTATAAATCTATAGTGCGGGTTCCCAAACCCGAACCTATACAGCACCAACAAAGAGTCAATTTGGAGTGCATCCTTACATATTTTGTCATAGAAAATAAAAAACCAGGACACAAAGATCATGCTTGACACTGGTGCGGAAATTTAAATTACCAATGTCAAACATGATCTACAACGAGACAGCCCTCAATGTGTTGTGATCGGATTTGATCACCAACAAAAGGGGGTGAGAGCCCACGGGATAGATGAAGTTGTGGTTCAGATTGCCAAATACGTGACCCTAAAAATCCCAATGCGGTATTACCACGGCTCCGACAATATCATCGGAACCAATGTAATGACACAGAACGGATGTATCATTGACCTGGCAAACTGCATTGTGTGGAGGGGCCCCAGACAATCAAAGGTATGTGTCATACAACGGCATTGTCTGGGACCACCCCTGCCCATGGTTGGCAACACAACTGACATCCTGGAACACAAATGGCCAGAGGTTTCACACAATGCAGACCTCGAACCTATTGTGTACGAGCACCCAGACCTTTGGGCTCAGGGCAAGAATGACTGTGGGAGAATGATTGGCGTTCAGGTGTACATACAAGAGCCAGACCCACCACCTCAGCAACAATACGACTTTCCACCCGAAGCCACACAGTCAATAATGGATACAGTCCAGGACTTGGAGACAAGGGGAGTGGTCATAGAGGGCAATTCAAGATGCAATAACCCTTCATGGCCAGTTAAGAAAAAGGACACCAATGCATGGAGACTAACGATAGACCTCCGGGTCCTTAATAAATATACCCCTATGTCTACACCCGTGGTTGCACAGACTCCTCACATAATGGCGAGGATAAGTGGCAGAAGTCGCATATTCTCGACCATTGATGTTGCAAATGGGTTTTTCTCTATTGAGATAACTGAGAGTTGTAGGTACAAGTTTGCTTTCACGGTGTGGAACAAGCAGTACATGTTTTGTGTACTCCCCCAGGGGTTCCATAGTAGCCCTACATATTTTCACCAGGCATTGGCAGCCATACTGAGTGTGTTCTCACGGCCAGGATGCCTGCTGAAATATATAGACGACTTGCTCCTTCATACAGAAACCATGGAAAAACACTTGGCTCTGTTGAGGGAACTGTTGGGACTCCTGGCCCGGGCGGGGCTCAAACCGAGCCCTCACAAGGCAAACCTTGCTAGGACAGAAGTGACCTTTCTTGGTGTCCAGATCTCTCATGGAGCCAAAGGCATCATGGCGGCCCGTGTGGAAGCCATGGTGAAATTACCCAGACCAGGCACTCTACAGGACTTATGCAAGTTCCTAGGAGTAGCAAATTTCATGAGAGAGTTCATAGAGGATTTTGCTGCTAAAGTAAAACCCTTATATGAACTTCTCAGAGGGGAAGAACCTTCCCTGAGGGACTGGTCTGAGACACAGGAGGAGGCATTTTCTACTCTGAAGAGAGAGCTCTCTTCTGCCCCAGTCCTGGCCACCCCTCACCCTGAGAGGGAAATGGCCATTCAAGCCCATGCTGGTACAGAGTCTATCTCGGCGGTCCTCCTACAACTGGTAGGATCTGAGAACAGGCCTCTGGGATACTTCTCCAGGCTTCTTTCACCTGTTGAGAGAGGCTTAGATGAGTGTGCCAAACAACTGGCAGCCATACATTATGCGGTCAAGCCGACTGAGCATATTGTAGCCTTCAGGCCCCTCACTATACAGACTCCGCACTCTCCATTGGTCCTCCTACTCAGGGACACACTACCTGGAGTTTCTTAACAGAGATTCGGTAGGTGGATAATGGACCTGAGTAGACGAAATCTGACAGTGAGTCACACGGCAAAGTATGTTCTTTCCCAGCTGTTAAATACGACCGGAACTGAAAATGACTGTGGTCAACTCACGTTGACCACTGCCTCACAACTGTTCAGGACGAATACACATCCAGATGACAGAATCATCTTTGTTGATGGCTCTCGCTTTAATCTGGATGGTACTTATGTGACAGGGTTTGCTGTTCTGGATGAGACCACAGGTACCCAGAGTCTTGTCCGGCTGCCAGGTCACCTGTCAGCACAACTGGCTGAACTGGAGGCTGTACAAGAAGCCCTTCTCCTTAAGCCCCCAGGGAATCGAACCATATATAGCGATAGCTCATATGTGGTCCGATCCCTCACACTTCATCTAGAAACCTGGAAGAGACGAGGGTTTGTGGATAGCCAGAACAAACCACTAGCCCATGTCACTGTCCTGAAAGAATTGTGGGAATGGGGCATGGCACATTCTGGGGAGTCAGCTATCCTAAAAATCCCAGCACATCAGAAAGGGGATAATCCTGGTAAACAACAAGGCAGATGAATCTGCCAAATTGGCTGCAGTGTCTGGGGTCCTCCGAGAACCAGGCACCGAAGATGTTCCCGCATATCAAATTGCAGTGCGCAGTAGTAACTTTAAGCATGGTCCTGTGTCATTTGAGGAGGAGCAATCCACAGATCCTCTTCTATTGACACACATCACTGCACCACAGGATCCTTGGTCAATCAGAAAGGGTATCCTGTGCTATGGCAGGAGTACTAACACATTTCCCCTACCAGTAGTCCCGCAGCATCTTCAAGCAGAATTGACGAGGCTCAACCATCAGCTGTTAGGACACCCTTGTCGGGATAAACTATTGTCCCTCTTAAAGGACAAATTATACTGGCAAGGAATGTCCAAAACAGTAGAGGAAGTGACACAACAATGCCTGGTGTGTGCCCAAGTTAACCCAAGAACCCCAGCTCCAAAGCCGGTATTGCAGCGGGTTCCTCCACCAGAGGAACCATGGTCTGCAATACAAATCGATTGCATAGGACTATTACCGGCAGGTAGCCGTAATTGTCGCTATGCACTGGTGGTTGTGTGTGTCTTCTCCAAATGGGTGGAAGCCATCCCAACACCAAATGATACAGCTGCCACTACTGCTCGAGTTCTTTGGGAGCAGGTTCTATCACGATGGGGAGTGCCCAGAGTGATAGAATCAGACCGGGGAACTCACTTCACTGGTAAGGTAATGAAAGCACTTTGTGGATTATTGGACATAAAGCAAAGATTTCATGTACCTTACCATCCCCAGTCCGCAGGTATAGTGGAGCGAATGAACCGCACCATCAAAACACGGCTTTCTAAAGCACTGCTGGAAAAAGGTACCTCGTGTATGACCTCCCTCCCAGCTGTGCGTATGGGTATCCGAGCCACAGAGGCATCTTCAACAGGCATCACCCCATTTTAAATCATGACGGGTCGCAAGATGCCGCTCTGTTTTCCAAACAAGCCTCAGATATCTGAACCCATGAAGGATGTCATTGCCAGGGATGTGTATCTCCAACAGGTTCAGCGGAACCTGAAGGAATTGCTGCCTCACGCAGCAATCCGGATGCACAGACCGTATATACAGGGGGAGACTCCCTTGCCCTCTGTAGGTGATTTGGTAATGGTAAAGGTGTTCCGCAGAGCTTGTCCCTGGGATGCAAACTGGGAAGGACCCTACCAGGTCCTGGAAGTAATGGGTGAGACCATTCTAAAAGTACGGAGGCCAAAAACATCCAAGAAAAGGTCAAATAGACGACAAACAGTTTATTGGAACAATATTGACCAAGCAAAAGCCACCCAAGCCTGCCCATCTCAATAGTATATCGGAGTTGGGTGAGGGGGGGATGGTAGGTCGAAGGTGGATACAAAACACACTACATATACATTTGAAGCTGATAAGGGGAGGCATGTTAAACACATTATCCCTTAGCAGATCTCAGGACGAAGGAACATCGCTGAACCGAGTATCGTGAGTGGTAGTTACCACATGAAAAGGTTATTGTCTCCAGTTTGTGATGCTAGTGGTAAGCATGATTTTGGCGGATACTGGTTCTTCTGGGGATAGTCTTGAACCCACATTAGATACAGATGGCAGATTACTTGGGTTACCAAGTCTGCTCACAGTAGAATGTTTGGAAGGTAGAGTGCTGGAACCATACAAAAACCTTACATTTGAGCCAGGGCAGTGGTATTTGTATGGGTTCCAGAGAAAGGGTTTTACCAATGGTGTAGTTCAACACTATACTCCGGTGGAGAACGTCTCTGCCATACAACATGACTTACATGCTCTATGCCTCAAGGAATATAGACATTTTCGGGACTTAGACATGACGCCCACTAAATCCCTAAGATGGGTATCAAAGAATCCACATCTGCATCCTTACAGGCATGCGATGCCTAATACAACAAAGGTGTTGTGCACTAGGGAAGGAGTTTTGAGTCCTGAAGATGTCACTGAGGCAGAGTATAGTGGGTGGTATATTCTTAAAGCCATTTTCCTGAGTACTAGTAGTCAGGATGGCCTGAGAGTAAGGACATATTTTGACAGACCCATACCTGTAATAGGCACCCTGAAGGCGTACTGTATGTTAACGGCTTCTTATATGGTCATGAATAGGAAACCAAAATATGCACATGGACATGTTTCCACTGACTATTTAAGGACCAGTGTAATGATGTTGAAGCTAAACTGCAGTAACTCTGGGCAAGTAATATGGAATGATCAGGACGGTCAGGTAAAACTGGAAGGCTTGTACAGAGCAACTGTTTTAGGAGTACGGACTGATGCCAAAGATCATAGGTATACTCAGGTAGAGGGATCCCCATTGATACGATCTTTCATGATTACTATAATGAGAGATGGCTGTGTACCGGAGGTGACAGGACATTATTTTGTCACCTATGCCCACTGGGAACCAGATACACAGATGGTGATGTCCGATACTAACCCCTGGAGATGGGATATAGTATGTAATGGGGTAGACGCCCCAATGATTGATGTATGGATGGATGGGGCCCCTATGACTGAGGAATACCGGAATAGATACGTATCTTCCAATTGGAAGGACCCCAAAGGCAGGGATATTAACTTCAACATCAATATAGATGGCTCCTTTAAATGGCCATTTTGTGAGGCAGTCGACGAAGGGTGCTGGACATTTACACAGTGGGCCTATGTTTCCAAAATTAAACCCATCCGGAACCTAGTATTACAGGCTGGAGACAGTGATCAATGGTATCCCTTTAAAGGAAGAGGTCAGGTATGTGTGACGGTGGTGCGAATTCCTTACGAGTCAGAAGGTCTCCAGCCAGTGAAACCTCATTCAGACTCTTGTAACGTCCCTACCCATAGATTAGCAGATCCCATTACTCCTTAGTTATCATCTCCCTGGAGAATTATCACTGATACCAAATTTGTGCTATACACATGGAGAGTTTCGGTAGATTATTTCAGGGTAGATCACTGGGATCATAGATGTGAGGAGTACGTGAGGAACCGAATTGACAAGATAAGAGGATGGGTGGAGGCAGGACAAGAGGTAAGAAAGGAAAATAGACTCTGGAGTAACAGGAAACGACGGGATCTGGTAGCCATGGGCCTAGGAGGAGGTGCGTTGGGAGTAGGAGCTATGAACACTATTGATCTGAAAATCCTGAGGAGTAAACTTGGGAATCTGGGGAGACATGCCAGCGAAGGTTTTAAGACCCAGCTTGATGTAAACCATGTCCTTGAGGGTTTGCAGCATGCGCACATAGTTGCCACTACCTCGCTATCTTCTGCTCTACGAGAGAAGTTTAGAAGGTTAGTTGTTGGTCTCCTGGAGGAGCAAGATAGAACACAACTCGCTCTGGCATGTACACAGATTCAGGGGGAACTCTCGGGCAACTTGAAACATATTGTGTCTTCACTGTATAGCGGCCACTACCCATTTAACCTCTGACAAAGGGTAAGTCCTCTGATATCTTCGTTTGCAATTAATCATACCAACTGGTGAGTAGTTCAGTGGCATGGGTGTTGGAATCTAACGTGTACCGCCTCATCCTTAGCACCCGTATCGGGCACTGTAAGACTGGGATATAGTGCCACAAACCTGGGTGTTGTCATGCAGAACATGGTGCTTCATCCCCAGCTCCGCTCGGATATCCTAACCTATGAGGGCAGCCATCCATATCTGTTTGAAACAGATGGATGTTGGAAGAAGGAGGATGCTATCCTCTGCCAAGGTAATTACGACCAGGTGCTTAGACATCAGTGTTGGGATACCGAGGGGTCCTGTGAAATGAAGGCCAACCCAATACCCTCTTCAAACTTAAAATACATAAGTCAAGGATATTGGTGCTGGTATCAAAGACAGAACGTTTCATATACTATCCACGCGACTAACTTCACCGAAAGAGGCATACTCCTCCGAGGAGCATACTGTACCCTTAATCCTGTATTTGGCGTTGATGTGGCGGATCAGAAGGGAAAAACTCCTGTGACCCCTGAAAAAAGGCTCGACATCCGTCCAGACACCCCTGTGAGACTCCAGACGATTCCTCTTGGGCTTGGCATCGAACTAAGAAATCTCCTGCTAGACTTCAATGAGGAAGAGGATGTCGTGGAGAAACTGAAAGATTCCCAACACCAAGCCACTATTTAGTTGGAACATGACACTAAAAAGATCACAGGAATTGTGAACAACCTTGAGGCGGACTCGGAAGTGTCTTGGTGGGAGAGCTTGTTCGGCTATAGTCCCAAGGCCACTTCCTTCTTCAACTTGCTCATCCACCCAGTGATAATCCTTTTCACTCTTGTGGCGATTATGTACGTTGGACTGTTCTGCGTGTACCGACGAATAAAAGGACTGGTTGACCAAATACAATCAGGTCTAGCAGAAAGCCACAAATACATTCGTAGATGGGGTCTAAGGACATAATGATACAGTCCTGCGACCTAGAGTTGTTTATTATTGTATGTGTATATATATTTGTAAAGTGTAAATCTGAATGAATGGGTCGTACAAAAATTTTCAAGGTGTACATATAGACATTCTAGGTGTTGATATGTGTTCGCAGCATAGGCATACTCAGTGAGGACGTGCCCGTCCCACAGCGAGTGAGTGTGTACATGTAGGCGGGCATATATTTACAGCCTGTAGTCACCCATTTACAGGTGTACCTCTCACGTGTTTATGGAGGAGTAGTGAGAGATGCTGTTTGAGCATGAATCTCTATATGTACATATACCTATGGTTTGTGGGGGAATATTTTTGTATGTTTGGTTATTTTTCACTTTGTTTGTATGATTGGGTAGTGTGTATGAACCCTTAGGGACAGGTTAGGTTTTTCACACACCCTTGTAGGTATTTGCCACCTCAACCTGAGAACTGGTATGGTCAATACGATGATGGATTGAATGTCAGAGGGGAAATGGAAGGCGATGCTCCACCCCACAGTAGATTCCTGGGTACTGAGACATCACCTCCTCCTCGGGGATGATAACCTGCCATGATAAAGACCTGGATTTCGGCTCACAAAGATTGTTTCGTCTTCAATCAAGATGCTGGGAAAAGTTGGAAAAGTAATGGATCACGTACAAAAGGTTCTTGAAAGGCGGGCTAAGCCATTCCAAGGCTGACCGTGTGGGAGCACAAGTAGCCTTACACGGGTCGGCATGCTAAAATTGGATTGGCCACTGGAAAGACCTGCTGACGCCTCTCAAGAGGAAGAAATTCCAAGCAAGAAAGAACAAGAAATCTGCGGTTCATAGACTTTGAGGCTTCGTTATATGGACTGTGAGTTTTATTTCAACCTCGTTCTATGGACTTTGAGGCTTTGTTCTATGGACTATGATGGTTTCATTTCAACTTCGTTTGATGAGCTTCGAGGCTTCGTTCTATGGACTGTGAGTTTTATTTCAACTTCGTTCTATGGACTTTGAGGCTTTGTTCTATGGACTAGGAGATTTAATTTTATCTTCATTCTGTGAACTTTGAGGTTTCATTTCTTTGGACACTAGACTCCAGAGTCTGAGGACTGGCAGGAAGGTGTCCTTGAGTAGATAGCTGATGTTGAGTATCTAGGTCCAATAGTATACTTCCTTCCATCTCAGACCATTACCAGTAACCAGGGAGGTTGAGGGGGGTAAATAGAACCCCACAAACACTTCCCCAAATTGCATTGTCGAGTCCCCGACAACAGGGGGATTGTAAAGGGAAGTGTCCCCATATGTGTATATATGTGTATGTGTATATATATGTGTATGTGTATATATATATATGTATATATATATATATATATATATATGTATGTATATGTGTATATATGTGTATGTATATATATATATATATATATATATATATATATATGTGTGTATATATATATATATATATATATATATATATGGTATGTATGTGTATGTATAATACATATAATGTCTCATGAGCCAGGGCTGTAGAAACACAGCCCTGGTCATGAGTACAGTGGTAAACAAAGCAGGACAATTAGCATTGTCCTGCTTTGTTTGGAAACCATGGAGACAGGAGATAGTTTTATCCCCTGTCTCCATTTCAAATCTCCCGCACGTACGGACGGTCTCGTGCGCGCGGGATTACGCACGGGCGCTCATGAGTCGGCTGGTCATACATTATCACCACGCTGACCCATGCTAGCCGGGGGCGAGCGGCACTCGTCCCCCGCTGCGAGCGTACCGGCAGGGTTAAATAGCCCTGCGTCAGTACGCTCAGGAGCTGAAGACCACTCCACCAACGAGGAGCAGCTGGGACCTGCCTGCCTCCCACACCACCACGGACCAGCTCATCTCTCCTGTCCTGCCTCTCCTCCATCGACGGCTCCTGCTCCTGCTACTCTCCTGCTTCTGCTCCACCAACGACACGCTAAGTATCAAGTGCAGCAACAGCTACACTTAACCCTCTCTCTCCCTGTCTCCTCCTGCTGTCCCTGATGTTATCAACAAAAATGTATCATGAGCATAGATCATACCATAAGATATAACTATCAGTAATCAAAGATCCAAAAATATACCTGATGCGCAAATAATATCAAATAGACAGCAAAAATGACAAATATAAACCCTACACTTAACCCTCTCTTTCTCCCTGTCTCCTCCTGCTGTCCCTGATGTTAACCCTTGCTCTCCCTGAGTACTGTAACCCTTGCGTCCCTGAAGTTAACCCTTGCTCTCCCTGAGTACTGTCCCTAAGTTAACCCTTGCTTCCCTGAGTAACCCTTGGTGCCCCTGAAGTTAACCCTTGCTGTCCTTGAAGTTAACCCTTGCTGTCCCTGAAGTTAACCCTTGCTCTCCCTGAGTACTGTCCCTAAGTTAAATCTTGCTTCCCTGAGTAACACTTGGTGCCCCTGAAGTTAACCCTTGCTGTCCCTGAAGTTAACCCTTGCAATCCCCGAAGTTAACCCTTGCTGTCCCTGAAGTTAACCCATTACTGCCCTGAGTTAACCCTTACTACCCCTTGCAGTCCCTGAGTTAACCCCTTGCTGAACCCTTGCAGTCCCTGTGAGCCCTTGCTGCCCTAAGTACCCTGCAGTGACCCTTGACCTGCACATCCTCAGGTACACAGAAACCCATTCCCCTTGTTCCTCCTTATCCTGTATTAGCCCTTAGTGTATAGGGAAAGCTATATTAGGAGGGAGTAGGACAGAGATAGTAAGAGTGTGAGAATTACAAGTAACTTATGTGTATTGTATTGTAACGTAACTGTATTCATATGTATGTTTAGGTAAGTGGGTGGCGGTATAATTAGGATTGTGATACCGTGTTTATACTGTACTGTCATTAGTTACTGTAATTTATATATGAGTGATTACTATGTTAATGATATGTTAATAAATATTACCTTTGTTTACTATACGGTCTTATTCCCATGAGTAGCAGCAAAAGCAATTAGATCGACGTTAGTATAAGGAAAAGGTAGGGGAACTGTAAAGGATCTGCCAGGCACAGCTACTGTGTCAACGCCCATAGGTAATCAGTCTGCACCTGCTTCTATGTCTGTGAGACTGACTCCATCTTCCACCACTCAGGATGGCAGGCTTAGGAGTGGGAGAGCCTATCACAGCCTGGCCAGACGGAGCTAGCTCCCGCCCTCTGTCTATTTATACCTGCCTTTCCTGTTCCTCCTTGCTTGTGATTCTTCTCGTTTGGTTTCCTGGCCCTGCTGCAGCTTCTGAACTATTTGACCCTGCTTCATACTGACCCTGGCTTACTGACTACTCTCCTGCTCTGCATTTGGTACCTTGTACACTCCTGGTTTGACTCAGCTTGTTCACTACTCTCCTGCTCTGCGTTTGGTACCTCGTACACTCCTGGTTTGACTCGGCTCGTTCACCACTCTTGTTGCTCACGGTGTTGCCGTGGGCAACTGCCCCATTTCCCTTAGCTTCTGTGTACCCTTGTCTGTTTGTCTGTCGTGCACTTACTGAGCGTAGGAACCGTCGCCCAGTTGTACCCCGTCGCCTAGGGCGGGTCGTTGCAAGTAGGCAGGGACTGAGTGGCGGGTAGATTAGGGCTCACTTGTCTGTTTCCCTACCCCCATCATTACAGGAACTAGGCATAACCTTAGTGACCCTGATTATAAAGGAGGTAGTAATAGTGGGTGACACAAGTAGGTGAAACCCGCTATTACCCCACCCCCTTTAACAACATCCAAAAATGCAGAATAATGACCAGGCAATCCTGCCAATGACTGGGACAGAGGAGGCTGAGCCGAACAAATCTGTCCCAGGCAATGGTTGTGACACTCGGGGCCCCACTGGAGAACCTCTCCAGAGTTCCTGTGCAGGACTGGGGCATATAATCTGAGCCAAGGCAGGCCCAGCAGCACGGGGTTAACGGCCTTGGACAAGACAAAGAATGATAACAGCTCGGAGTGGAGAGCTCCCACTTGGAGCCTCAGCGGCTTGGTCACAGCAATAACTGGATCTGGCAGAGGTAGTCCATTCACAGATGCAACCTTCAACGGCCTCTCCAGAGGAATAGTGGCAGTGCAGGACCTTCCATGAGGCGAAGTAAGCCGACAGACTCAAGCGGCGCCACCTAGCCGAAAATGGCGGCGGTATTTTGAACCACGGACGGACTGGACCGGGGGGAGGGGGCATGCCTTATTTTACTTACCTGACGTGCCGCTTTCATGGGCACGTCTGTAAGAACACTCCTCCTCCTCTCTGACGCTGTATGCAGCACGCAGCACGCGCTGCCAGCGAGGAGCAGGTCTGCAGAAGGAGCGGTCGAGAAGAGAAGTGATGAGATGCACGAGGTGAGCGTGGCCTGTATTAAAAACCAAGCACCACTTACAGTGCTTACGCTCCTGCCTTCACTAATTCAAAAGGTGTCGGCCGTAGCTGGGGGACCGGGACCCGGGAGTATACTGCAAGGGAGGTCTGGCCATTTTACTAGCAGCCAAGGGCTCTATGGGGGGGAATAATCCACCCCATAGAGCGCTCACGTTACTATAATGGAAGGATAGGGGGATGCAGGGGGGCGGTCTGACGGTCTGACTTACTGCAGGGGGGGACTCAGACCCCCCTAACCTTTCAGTATAGTAACTAGTGAGGGCTCTATGACTTCAGCTCAGCACGACACTTAACCAGGATATCACGGGATACAGGATACAGGTACAGGAACTGGGAAACACTAGGAGACCATTTGCTTAGACAAACTTTGGGTACGACAACAACGCTCAGGCATTGCAGGAAGGGGCTGGGCTCTTCTTATAGTCCAGGGTGCTCATGGGCTTATTTAGTACTAATTTCAGGATGGGACTCGGCTGGGAGAAACGGAAGTGAGCACTGGCGTCTCCTGAGGAGGAGATGGGGACCAGCGCTCACAGTTCCATGGCTCCGGGCGTCAGGAGGTGATTGAACCTGACGTCGTGTAGGAAACAGGGTTGATTTGTTGCAAAATCTCGAAGGTTCCAAGGAACCTGGGAGCAAACTTGTACGATGGCACCCTCAGCCAAATATTCCTAGAGGACAGCCAGACCTCAGTACCTGGAAGGAACTGGGGAGGCTCTCGTCTTCTTGTGTCTGCCTTTCTCTTCATGCGGTCGACCGCCAGCAGAATAGAAGATCGAGTCTGCTGCCAGATCTGTAGAAATCCCTGAATGCAGAGTCAGCTACAGGCACCTGGGACCCGGGACCCGGCCGGGAGAAGTGGAAGTGAGCACTGGCATCTCCTGAGGAGGAGATGGGGACCAGCGCTCACAGTTCCATGGCTGCGGGCATCAGGAGGTGAGTGAACCTGACAGCCCGCGGCCATGGGCATGACACAAGCTCTGCATTATTAGAAATGACCAGATCCAACAGAGCTTCACCTCTAGTCGGGTCTTCCACAAACTGTCCCACAAAATTTTCCTGCAACAGGTTGAGGAAATTTCTCCCCTTTGCAGTTGAAGCCGAACCATGACATCAATTAATATCCCGGTATTCAAAATCTCGCATTATCACTACAGTACCCCCATGTGCAGCCTGCTCCATTTGTTTATATATTTGACCTTCTCTATCTTCAGTTATATTGGGGGGTCTATAGATTACACCAAAAGTAATT
Source organism: Rhinoderma darwinii (assembly GCF_050947455.1). Lineage (NCBI taxonomy): Eukaryota > Metazoa > Chordata > Amphibia > Anura > Rhinodermatidae > Rhinoderma > Rhinoderma darwinii. Next base: position 303,441,867 of record NC_134687.1, read on the forward strand.
TTTTCAGTGTTTACCTCCCTTTCTAGTTCCACCCACAAGGTTTCAACCTCAGTCTTCACCCACTATTGTCTCTTTCACACTCATCTTCATATCACTTCTCACATACAGACATACACCACCACCTTTCCTTTCTGTCCTGTCTTTCCGAAACAGTGTAAAACCCTGTAGATTTACAGCTCAGTCATGTGAAGAGTCTATCCATGTTTCAGCATCACCAACTATATCTATATTTTCTTCCAGTACCAAGGCCTCCAGCTCCCCCATTTTGCTTGCTAGACTTCCGGCATTTCTGAACATACACTTTAACTTGCCTTTCAGTTTTTCACTTTCAGTATCAGAAATGTGATTATTTGACATTATTAGGGCATTTTTATTTTCATTGCTGTTTTGTAACAAAAGGATCTCCTTATCCTTTTGACTAGTCCTCTCCCCACAGTCTGTTTCTCCCCCCACCAATATAGTCTGACCCTTCTCTAACCTGACTACCCCTTTATTTTCTACATTGACCTCCCTCCTTAGCCCTAGTTTAAATACCCCGCCACCCCAGCTAGAATTCTCTCCCCCAGCACAGCAGTCCCCCTTCCATTTAGGAGCAAATCATCTGCAGAATACAGTTTTTACCCCAATAAAAAGTCAGCCCAGTGCTCTAGGAATCCAAAGCCTTCTCCTCTAAACCAAGACTTAAGCCATTCATTTAACTCCCTGAGCTCCCGCTGTCTTTCCTGTGATGCACATAGCACAGGCAGTATTCCTGAGAATACAACATTGGAGGACCTTTCTTTCAGCTTGTAGCCTAGTTCTTTAAAAGGGAGACGGCAAACCATTCGGTTGAGGCGGTCTTGGCAACAAATTATTATATCCGTCTTCCTGATTATAGAATCCCCATAGAGTCCCCTACAATTACCAATTTTCTTGCCTTACCTGCATTACCATCCCGCCAACTACTAGCTGGGCTGTTATCCCGGCTGTTAGGGAGATCAGTATCCACTAGGGATACCATTTCTGAGACCGACACCCTCGCATCATCCCCCAACTTGGCTATTTTGCATGAAATATCAGAAACAGGATTGGCCTTCCTTTTCCTGGACCCCTTTCTACTGTCCCTAACTACATTAACCCAGCTACTTGCCTGATCCTGCTGACACATGTCTTCACCCTCCAGTTCTACCCCACTAACTGCTTGCTCAGTGAGCAGCATGCTCCGCTCAAGATTGTCTATTGCCCTCAGTGTTGCATTTTGCTCCTCCAGATCTCTAATGCGAGCTTCCAGGTGAACAACATGCTGACATCTGCCACAGAGGTATTCACCCTGGAACTCCTGCTCCAGTCGTGCATACATATGGCAAACTGTGCACTGAAGAAAACCTCCAATCTTGCTATCCATTATCCCAGTTACAAAAACAGTGAACAATTGTTAAAGTAAAAGAAAAGAAGAGTACTTATAGGGGTTTTAACTCCATTTTTTAACTCCGGTTTAGTAACTCCACTTGTTATACAAATCACTTGATTTAGCAAGCCAAAACAGAGCAAGCTCTACAGAGGCCTTAAGGCTAATTTATACCACCTGAGAGCAGTTAACCCCTCCCCCTAGTCAGCTGCACAGCAGGACAGAAGCTAAGAAGGAAAAAAGGGTTTTAAATTGTGTCAGTTTTGCAAACTTCTATTAGCAAGCACTAAATTCATATATCACACTGTCACGGAGCGGGTTAGTGGACCCACTAGGCCGTACCGCCGCAGCGGGGAGGCAGCTGGCCAAACAACAGGACACCCCAGAAATACAATGTCCCGCACAAGGGTACCTGAATAGTCCAGATGGTGGCCGCAGCTCTGGCACAGATGAGATGGGTGCAGCGGATGGCGCCAAACGTGGCGGATGACACAGGAGCCGCAAGTTGCGCCAGACGTGGCGGATTCCTCCGGATGTGGCAGATAACACAGGACGTGGTGGATTCCTCCGGACGTGGCGGATTCCTCCGGACGTGGCAGATGACACAGAAAGTAGCGGATTCCTCCGGACGTGGCAGATGACACAGGACGTGGCAGATTCCTCTGGATGTGGCAGATGACACAGGACGTGGCACGACTAGATACTAGGGCAAAGCACGGGAAACAGGAACGGGGAACAAGGTACAACAGGAACGGGAAACACTAAGGGACCATTTGCAAGACAGACTGGGAAAACTAACAACGCTCAGGCATCGAACTAGGGGGCTGGACCCCTCTTATAGCCCAGGGTACTCACGGGTCAAAGGTCGTTCAAGATGTCCGGTGCGCGCGCTGCCCCTTTAAGAGCGGGGACGAGCATACGCGCGCACCCTGCGGGCTCCGGCAGAGTTGAGTGGATGCAAGCACTGGCGTCTCCTGAGGAGGAGGCTGGGGCCAGCGCTTGCCGACTCGTGGCTGCGGCTGTCAGCGGGAGACTGGAGCTGACAGCCCGCAGCCACGGACATTACAGTATCCCCCCTCTTACGCCCCCTCTTCTTGGGACCGGAGCGAGAGAGAAACTTCTTTAGAAGAGTAGGGGCATTGAGGTTCTCCTCTGGCTCCCAGGACCTCTCTTCGGGACCAAACCCCCTCCAATCCACCAAATACAAGGTCTTTCCTCTCACTCTCTTCGTGTCCAAGATCTCTTTTACCTCAAAGATGTCCGAGGAGCTGCTGGGAGCAACCGCAGGGCTGGGAGTCTTGGAATAGCGGTTTAGGATCACAGGCTTCAGGAATGAGACGTGGAAGGAGTTGGGAATCCTGAGGGTAGGAGGCAGCCGAAGCTTGTAGGCGACAGGGTTGATCTGCTGCAGGACCTCGAATGGTCCAAGGAACCTGGGAGCGAACTTGTATGAGGGCATCTTCAAGCGAATGTTCCGAGAGGACAGCCAGACTTTAGTCCCCGGAAGATACTGAGGCGGCTCTCTTCTCTTAGTATCTGCCTTTCGCTTCATGCGATCTACTGCCAGCAAAATAAAGGACCGCCATATTTGCAGGAAGTCCCCATATGCAGAGTCAGCAGTGGGAACCTGGGATGAAGTCGACACAGGAAGAGGGACTCTGGGATGTTGACTGTAGACGATGTGAAACGGAGAGGAAGTGGTGGACTCACTTGTGTGGTTGTTGTAAGAAAATTCGGCCCATGGTAGAAGCTGTACCCAGTTATCGTGCTGTGAAGAGATGAAATGGCGGAGATAATTTTCCATGATCTGGTTGATCCTTTCAACTTGCCCATTGGACTGGGGGTGATAGGCAGAGGAAAAGTCCAATCTCACATCCAGGAGTTTACAGAGGGCTCTCCAGAACTAAGAGGTAAACTGAACCCCCCGGTCGGACACAATGTGAAGAGGCAAGCCATGCAAGCGGAAGATGTGCTGGATGAAGAGACTTGCCAGACGAGGAGCAGAAGGTAGGCCGGTCAGCGGGATAAAATGAGCCATCTTAGAGAACCGGTCCACCACCACCCAGACAGTGTTACATCCTGCTGAGGGGGGAAGGTCTGTGACGAAGTCTATCGCAATGTGCTGCCAGGGGGCATTGGGTACAGGCAGAGGTTGAAGCAGGCCGGCAGGCTTGCTGTGAGTCACTTTGTTAGAGGCACACACCGTGCAAGAAGAGACAAAGTCCAGAACATCCTTATGTAGCGTGGACCACCAAAAGTGACGAGCGATCAGGTCTCGGGTTTTACGGACCCCGGCGTGCCCAGCAAGTTTAGAACTATGTCCCCAGCGGAGAATCCTTCTCCTGTCTGCCAACCGAACAAAAGTCCTCCCAGGAGGGATGTCTCTAACCTGCAGAGGATTAGCAGTGACGATGCAGGACGGGTCTATGATGGTCTGGAGTGACTCCACCGTGTCTTCCGTCTCAAACGATCTGGACAGGGCATCTGCCCTCACATTCTTGTCCGCGGGACGGTAGTGGAGCGCAAACAGAAAACGGGTGAAGAACAGCGACCACCTGGCTTGACGAGGATTAAGTCTTTGAGCGGACTGAAGGTAAGTGAGGTTCTTGTGGTCGGTGAAGATCAGGATGGGGTGAGCAGCGCCCTCTAGAAGATGTCTCCACTCCTCCAGGGCCAATTTAATGGCCAGCAGCTCCCGATCTCCAATGGAATAATTGCGCTCAGCAGAAGAAAACAGTCTAGAGTAGTAGCCACACACTACAGCCTTTCCTTTGGAGCTCCTCTGGAACAGAAGTGCACCTGCACCGACAGAGGAAGCGTCCACTTCCAGTGAGAACTGCCGAGATACGTCAGGATGATGGAGGATCGAGGCTGAAGTGAAGGCACTCTTCAGGCTATTAAATGCAGACTCTGCCTCTGGAGTCCACACTTTGGCGTTCCCAACCTTCTTGGTAAGGGTTGAGATGGGAGACGTCAGAGAAGAGAAGTTAGGAATAAACTGCCGGTAGAAATTGGCGAATCCCAGGAACCGCTGTATGGCCCTTAAGCCTTGGGGACGTGGCCACTCCAGGACAGCCTTCACTTTCTCAGGATCCATCTTGAGGCCTTGATCCGAGATAATGTAGCCCAGGAAGGGCAGAGAACTCTTCTCAAAGACGCACTTCTCCAGCTTGGCGTATAAATGATTCTCCCTCAATCGTAGTAGAACCTGACGAACATGCCTCCGATGAGTCGTCTGATCTGGGGAGAAAATCAAAATATCATCGAGATAAACAACAACACAGACATAGAGTAGATCTCGGAAGATGTCGTTAACGAACTCCTGAAACACTGCTGGAGCGTTACACAGTCCGAAGGGCATCACCAGGTATTCGTAGTGCCCGTCCCGGGTGTTAAATGCCGTCTTCCATTCATCACCACGGCGAATCCGGACTAGATTGTAAGCCCCACGCAGGTCTAGCTTAGAAAAAATTTTGACCCCTCGTATGCGATCAAATAGCTCAGAGATGAGTGGCAACGGGTATTTGTTCTTGACTGTAATCAGGTTGAGGCCCCTGTAGTCAATGCAGGGACGAAGGGATCCATCCTTCTTTTTAACGAAGAAGAATCCAGCCCCGGCCGGGGAGGAAGATTTTCATATAAAACCCCTCTCCAGATTCTCCTTTATATAGGCCGACATGGATAGAGACTCATGCAAGGAGAGAGGATATACCCGTCCACGGGGAAGAGAGGCATTAGGAACCAGTTCAATGGGACAGTCATAGGTGCGATGTGGAGGCAGCGTCTCAGCCTCCTTTTTGCTGAAAACATCTGCATACTGAGCAAAATGGGGAGGCAGTCCCGACAGCGACTGAGACAGAGAAGGCTTGACAGGATGGATCTGCAACAGACAACGACCATGGCACTTGGAGCCCCATTGGAGAACCTCTCCAGAATTCCAGTCCAGGACTGGGGCATGAAGTCGAAGCCAAGGCAGGCCCAGCAGAACAGGATTGATGGCCTTGGGCAAAACAAGGAACGAAATAAATTCAGAGTGAAGTACTCCAACCTGGAGCTTCAACGGCTTGGTTTTAGAGATAATGGGATCAGGCAGAGGCAGTCCATTAACTGAGGCCACAGCCAAAGATGTCTCCAGGGGAACTGTGGGCAGCTGAAGATGATCCACAAGCTCTTTCTGGATGAAATTTGCAGCAGAGCCAGAGTCAAGATAGGCAGAGACTTGATGCGTCCTGTCGCCGGATACCAGGGTCACAGGAATAGTCAGTTTGGAAGCGAATCCTCTGTTAGATTCTGTTCCACCTAGTGTTGTCTCTCCAACCAATCCTAGGCAATGGGGTCTCTCCGGCCTCTGGGGGCACAGACGCACAATATGGCCTCCATGGCCGCAATACAAACAAAGTCCAGAAGTGCGTCTGTGTTGTTTCTCCTGGGTAGACAATTTAACATAGTTACTCTGCATCGGGTGCTCTGGTGGGACGACTGAGGAGGATTGCGGGACAGCAGAATCCAGCCTGGGAAGTTCTCTCTCCCGGTGAACCTCTTGGGAACGTTCCCGGATCCTCATGTCGACACGGGAGGCGAGTAGGATAAGATCGTCCAGGGTAGATGGCAGATCGCGAGCAGCCAGCTCGTCCTTGATCCCTGAAGACAGTCCCTGCCAGAATGTAGCCACCAAAGCCTCGTTGTTCCAGGTCAATTCAGCAGCCAGGATACGGAACTGAATGGCATACTCGCCCACGGAGAGGTCTCCCTGGTGTAGGGTCAACAAGGATGCAGCAGCCAAAGAAACTCTCCCAGGTTCCTCAAAGATCGAGCGGAAGGTCCGTAAGAAGCACTGCAAGTCCCGGGTCTCATGTCCCTGATGTTCCCACAGAGGATTGGCCCATGCCAGGGCTTTGCCGGTAAGGAGAGAGATGATAAAGGCGATCCGGACGTCATCCGAGCAGAAGGACCTGGCATGTAGTCTGAAATGGATCAGGCACTGATTAAAAAATCCCCTGCAGGACCTGGGATCTCCGTCATAGCGTGGAGGTAGCGGCAAGAAACACAGGGGGTTGGTACCGGTACAGACAGGAGGTGTAGCAGGCGGAACCGCAGGAACGGGTACGGTGATGACTGTGGACGGAGCAAGCAGCCGATGGGCTATGGCGTTCACCGACAGGAGGAGCTGGTCTTGTCGTGACTGGAGATCCTCCATCTCAGCCAGCATGGCTTGTGTAGTCAACGTCTCAGGTTGACCAGCGGGGTCCATGGCCTGAGCGTAATGTCGCGGAGCGGGTTAGTGGACCCACTAGGCCGTACCGCCGCAGCGGGGAGGCAGCTGGCCAAACAACAGGACACCCCAGAAATACAATGTCCCGCACAAGGGTACCTGAATAGTCCAGATGGTGGCCGCAGCTCTGGCACAGATGAGATGGGTGCAGCCGATGGCGCCAAACGTGGCGGATGACACAGGAGCCGCAAGTTGCGACAGACGTGGCGGATTCCTCCGGATGTGGCAGATAACACAGGACGTGGTGGATTCCTCCGGACGTGGCGGATTCCTCCGGACGTGGCAGATGACACAGAAAGTAGCGGATTCCTCTGGACGTGGCAGATGACACAGGACGTGGCAGATTCCTCTGGATGTGGCAGATGACACAGGACGTGGCACGACTAGATACTAGGGCAAAGCACGGGAAACAGGAACGGGGAACAAGGTACGGGTAACAACAGGAACGGGAAACACTAAGGGACCATTTGCAAGACAGACTGGGAAAACTAACAACGATCAGGAATCGAACTAGGGGGCTGGACCCCTCTTATAGCCCAGGGTACTCACGGGTCAAAGGTCGTTCAAGATGTCCGCTGCCCCTTTAAGAGCGGGGACGAGCGTGCGCGCGCACCCTGCGGGCTCCGGCGGAGGTGAGTGGATGCAAGCGCTGGCGTCTCCTGAGGAGGAGGCTGGGGCCAGCGCTTGCCGAATCGTGGCTGCGGCTGTCAGCGGGAGGCTGGAGCTGACAGCCCGCAGCCACGGACATTACACACACACAGTATCCCACACAATACCCCACACAAGAACACAGCAAGTCAATCCGGTTTAGTAACTCCACTTGTTACACAAACCACTTGATTTAGCAAGCCAAAACAGAGCAAACTCTACAGAGGCCTGAGGGCTAATTTATGCCACCTGAGAGCAGTTAACCCCTCCCCCTAGTCAGCTGCACAGCAGGACAGAAGCTAAGAAGTAAAAAAGGAAAAAAGGGTTTTAAAGCTGATCGCGGCATTCCAAGCTAAAGTGAAAAGGGGGTCTCCCCTTTGATCGCATCACAGGAAATCACTGTGATGCGATCAATGGCTATTCCTGGTATGGGCAGACAGTCCAGGGTCCATTGAAGGACCCCAGGGTTGTCTGACCATTTTTCCTGTTGTTAGGGCATACTTAGGTATGCCCTAACAACTGCCTGTGTACAATCAATACACAGGCTAATGTACTGGCATATAGATACAGTGAAGGAAATAAGTATTTGATCCCTTGCTGATTTTGTAAGTTTGCCCACTGTCAAAGTCACGAACAGTCTAGAATTTTTAGGCTAGGTTAATTTTACCAGTGAGAGATAGGTTATATAAAAAAAAAAAAGAAAATCACATTGTCAAAATTATATATATTTATTTGCATTGTGCACAGAGAAATAAGTATTTTATCCCTTTGGCAAACAAGACTTAATACTTGGTGGGAAAACCCTTGTTGGCAAGCACATCAGTCCGACGTTGATGATGAGGTTTGCACACATGTTAGATGGAATTCTGGCCCACTCCTCTTTGCAGATCATCTGTAAATCATTAAGATTTCGAGGCTGTCGCTTGGCAACTCGGATCTTCAGCTCCCCCCATAAGTTTTCGATGGGATTAAGGTCTGGAGACTGGCTAGGCCACTCCATGACCTTAATGTGCTTCTTTTTGAGCCACTCCTTTGTTGCCTTGGCTGTATGTTTCGGGTCATTGTCGTGCTGGAAGACCCAGCCACGAGCCATTTTTAATGTCCTGGTGGAGGGAAGGATGTTGTTACTCAGGATTTGACGGTACATGGCTCCATCCATTCTCCCATTGATGCGGTGAAGTAGTCCTGTGCCCTTAGCAGAGAAACACCCCCAAAACATAATGTTTCCACCTCCATGCTTGACAGTGGGGACGGTGTTCTTTGGGTCATAGGCAGCATTGCTCTTCCTCCAAACACGGCGAGTTGAGTTAATGCTAAAGAGCTCAATTTTAGTCTCATCTGACCACAGCATCTTCTCCCAATCACTCTCAGAATCATCCAGATGTTCATTTGCAAACTTCAGACGGCCTGTACATGTGCCTTCTTGAGCAGGGGGACCTTGTGGGCACTGCAGGATTTTAATCCATTACAGCGTAATGTGTTACTAATGGTTTTCTTGGTGACTGTGGTCCCAGCTGCCTTGAGATCATTAACAAGTTCCCCCCGTGTAGTTTTCGGCTGAGCTCTCACCTTCCTCAGGATCAAGGATACCCCACGAGGTAAGATTTTGCATGGAGCCCCAGATCGATGTTGATTGACAGTCATTTTGTATGTCTTCCGTTTTCTTACTATTTCACCAACAGTTGTCTCCTTCTCACCCAGCGTCTTACTTATGGTTTTGTAGCCCATTCCAGCCTTGTGCAGGTCTATGATCTTGTCCCTGACATCCTTAGAAAGCTCTTTGGTCTTGCCCATGTTGTAGAGGTTAGAGTCAGACTGATTAATTGAGTCTGTGGACAGGGGTGTTTTATACAGGTGACCATTTAAGACAGCTGTCTTTAATGCAGGCACCAAGTCGATTTGGAGCGTGTAACTGGTCTGGAGGAGGATGAACTCTTAATGGTTGGTAGGGGTTCAAATACTTATTTCTCTGTGCACAATGCAAATAAATATATATAATTTTGACTATGTGATTTTCTGTTTTTTTTTAAATATAATCTATCTCTCACTGGTAAAATTAACCTAGCCTAAAAATTCTAGACTGTTCATGACTTTGACAGTGGGCAAACTTACAAAATCAGCAAGGGATCAAATACTTATTTCCTTTACTGTATATGCCAGTACATTAAAGTTCAAAAATCAAAATCAAAATGAAAAATCCCTTTATGGGATTAAAAAATATGAATGAATGAATGAATTAAATTAATTTAAAAAAAAGTAAGTTTTGTTAAATAAAAAAAAATAGTAAAAAACATACACAGAAATACACATTTTTTACAACAAATAAACTTTTCAAAATATACACTACCGTTCAAAAGTTTGGGGTCACCCAGACAATTTTGTGTTTTCCATGAAATCTCACACTTATATTTATCAAAAAAAGTTCCAAACGGGCGTCGCAGGTATTTTCTGCCTCCTATTAATTTCAATTGGAGGTCAGAGGTAGAAACCACTTGAAGACCATCAACCCCCCACTCACAGTAAAATGACCATCAACCCACCACTTACAGTAAAATGACCATCAGCCCACCACTCACAGTAAAATGACCATCAGCCCCCCACTCACAGATTCCCCCTGTAGGTAGCGCCACACAGCCCCTTGTAGGTAGCGCCACACAGCCCCTTGTAGGTAGCGCCACACAGCCCCTTGTAGGTAGCGCCAGACAGCCCCCTTGTAGGTAGCGCCACACAGCTCCTTGTGGGTAGCGCCACACAGCCCCCTTGTGGGTAGCACCACATAGCCCCTTGTGGGTAGCGCCAGACAGCCCCCTTGTAGATAGCGCCACACAGCCCCATTGTAGATAGCGCCACACAGCCCCCTTGTAGATAGCGCCACACAGCCCCCTTGTAGATAGCGCCACACAGCCCCCTGTAGAGTGGGCCACACAGCCCCCTGTAGGGAGGGCCACACAGCCCCGTGTAGGGAGGACCGCACAGCCCCCTGTAGGGAGTGCCGCACAGCCCCCTGTAGGGAGTGCCGCACAGCCCCCTGTAGGGAGTGCCGCACAACCCCCTGTAGGGAGTGCCGCACAGCCACCTGTAGGGAGTGCCGCAAAGACCCCTGGTAGGGAGTGCCACACAGCCCCTGGTTGGTAGTGCCCCACAGCCCCCTGGTTGGTAGTGCGCCACAGCCCCCTGGTTGGTAGTGCCCCACAGCCCCCTGGTTGGTAGTGCCCTACAGCCCCCTGGTTGGTAGTGCCCCACAGCCCCCTTATTGGTAGTGCCCCAAAGCCCCCTGGTTGGTAGTGCCACACAGCCCACAGCCCCCTGGTTGGTAGTGCCACACAGCCCACAGCCCCCTGGTTGGTAGCGCCACACAGCCCACAGCCCCCTGGTAGGGAGTGCCACACAATCCACAGCCCCCTGGTTGGTAGTGCCACACAGCCCACAGCCCCCTGGTTGGTAGCGCCACACAGCCCACAGCCCCCTGGTAGGGAGTACCACACAGCCCACAGCCCCTGGTTGGTAGTGCCCCACAGCCCCCTGGTTGGTAGTGCGCCACAGCCCCCTGGTTGGTAGTGCCCTACAGCCCCCTGGTTGGTAGTGCCCCACAGCCCCCTTATTGGTAGTGCCCCAAAGCCCCCTGGTTGGTAGTGCCACACAGCCCACAGCCCCCTGGTTGGTAGTGCCACACAGCCCACAGCTCCCTGGTTGGTAGTGCTAAACAGCCCACTGCCCCCTGGTTGGTAGTGCCACACAGCCCTCTGCCCCCTGGTTGGTAGAGCCACACAGCCCCATGGTAGGTAGAGCCACACAGCCCCCTAGTTGGTAGTGCCACACAGTCCACAGCCCCCTGGTTGGTAGTGCCACACAGCCCACAGCCCCCTGGTTGGTAGCGCCACACAGGCCACAGCCCCCTGGTTGGTAGTGCCACACAGCCCCCTGGTAGGTAGTGCCACACTGCCCACAGCCCCATTGTAGGTAGTGCAAGGACTACGAAATGACCCTGATAGCTGGCGGGCAATAGACATTCAAAAAAGGACAACTGTGCAGGAGCACACAAGATACCCAGCTTCCCCAGCTATCAAATAAATTTGTGGAAATAAACTAAGATATAACTTTTATTTAGTCTGAGTAAAGGATTAATCCTTTTAGCTAGATTAAATAAAAGTTATATCTTAGTTTATTTCCACACTTTTTTTTTGATACCCGGGAAAGCTGGGTATTTTGTGTGCTCCTGCACAGTTGTCCTTTGTAGGTAGTGCCACACAGCCCACAGCCCCCCTGTAAATAGCAAACCCCCCGCCCCCCTTCCAGTAAAGATAACGCCACTGTAGCTCCTTGAATGAGCGGAATCCCCGTGTGGCTGGGGTATTCCGCTCCTGGAGCGCTGCTTGATGCATCTGTCCATATATGGACAGTGACATCAGGGAAAACTCCTGAAGCGGAATCCCCGGTCACAGCGTTGCAGACGCTATGACCGTCGATTCCACTCCAGGAGAAATTCCTGTCGTCTGTGTCCATGACGTCATTGGCTTTTCCTGGAGTGGAATCCCCGGTCATAGAGTCTGCAATGCTGTGACCGGGGATTCCGTTTCAGGAGTTTCCCCTGATGTCACTGTCCATATATGGACCGGGGATTCCGCTCCTTCAGGGAGCTACAGTGGCGTTAGTAAACAGCAGAGCAGGGAGATACCTCCCTGCTCTGCTATAGTACCCCCCTGTAGATAGCGCCACTGTAGCTCCCTGAAGGAGCGGTGCTTGATGGCTGCTACAGCGGTAGCGACGGCCACTAAGTGAAGAAGCGCCCGGGTGGAAAATGCGACTGCAGTTAGTGTGTGTATCCCCGCTGGTAGTTGCAATGGCGCGGGGATACACACACCCGCTGACGCCCCTCTTGCCGTGTGGCGGCTGGCGCCCTGTGCGACCGCACTGGTCGAACATAGCTAAGGCTGGCCATGACGCCATCAATCATTCCTCAGGATCAGACGCAGCATGGCAGACCTGGAACGGCAGGACTGTCTATTTGAGAACTCTACACAGACTATTTTATGTCACCTGCGGGAGCGGTTCTATGGCAGTTCAATGCTATCCATGATTGTAGATCATTTGGTTCAGGACTGTTGTTTTTCAAGTTTAGTTTACTCAGTTAACTCACATCAAACATACAAAACATATACAATCACACAGTGGCGTAGCTATACTGGGTGCAGTGGTCACAATTGCCCGTGCCCCCCCCCCCACTATATTTGAGCACTAAAGCAGGACAGATACTGGTTCCTAGTGGGCTTAAGGGCTTTGCCGTGATTATGAAGCTTGCAGCAAAACCGCATCATTCATATCACAATACAGAAGATTGCTCAAAAAATAGTAGGCTTAATTCACACAGTGCGGTCAAATCACATCATGTGTTGCGATTTTGTGAAAACCGTGTCAAAAAACACAATTTGACCGCACTGTGAATACTGTATATCCTGATATCACAAGTAGTAAGAAAACATAGGTATGATGAGCGCTGGAGGATGAAGCCAGTAGTTCTTTAAAGTATTACTTTATTAATAACCACTAGGTGGTGCCTTTATCAATTATATGATTACGGTTCGGTTCCATAATGCTTAGGGCTAGTCGGAAACCGTGCCAAAAAGCATCCAAAACCGCCTCCCATTGAATTCAATGGGAAGCGGAGGAGTTTTTTTTTTACTGTGAGCGGAAAAAACGCTCATGGGAAAAAAAGCGTCATGTCCTTTCTTCAGGCGTTTCTGTGTCTGACCTCTCATTGACATCAATGGGAGGCAGAGAAAGCGTTTTTCGCGGTGGTTTTTGCCCAAATATGTGGCCAATTTTTCTGCTAGCAGGCCAAAATCTGCCTCAAAATTCCTGAAGGAATTTTGAGGCAGATTTTTCTGCCTGCAAAACACTCTGTGTGAACTAGGCCTCAGCATTTAAAAATAAAGTAATTATTTAAATTAATCCACAAAATACTGCCTTCCTCCTGTAGCGCTCATTATAAGGGCTTATTCAGACGAACGTGATATACGTCCATGCAACGTGCGTGATTTTCACGCGCCTCGCACGGACCTATGTTAGTCAATGGGGCAGTTCAGACAGTCCAAGAGGTTCAAGCAGCGTGTGTCCGCTGGGTAAAACTCACGACATGTCCTATATTTGTGCGTTTTTCGCGCATCACGCACACATTGAAGTCAATAGGTGCGTGAAAATCACGCGCAGCACACGGAAACACTTCCGTGTGACGTGCGTGATTCGCGCAACAGCAGTAAAAACTATGAATGTAAACAGAAAAGCACCCGTGCTTTTCTGTTTACAAACATACAAACAGAGTGTCATAATGATGACCGCTGCGCAAAAATCATGCAGCCACACATCATACGCTGCTGACACACGGAGCTGTTATGTACCTTTTGCGCACGCAAAACACACACGCTCGTGTGGATCCGGCCTAACTGTGTTTTCTTGCTACTTGTGATATTACCATATGGACAGTGGCATAGCTATAGGGGTCACAATTGAGACTGGGTCCACGAATAAACTACGTCTATTCAAAGTTGCTATAGTAACTGGGGCTTGTGTAATAAACTACACTGCCCCTGTTACTATAGTAACAGTATACTTACCCTCCTCGTTCCTGAGCGCAGCGTTGCTCTGGACGTCTTTCAGTGTCACAGTGCTATGCGCACCGCGCACAACCTCATGACATTGAATGGTGTCAGGACCTGCGCTTGTCCCAGAGCTGAAGAGGAGGGTAAGTATAAGATTATTGTTTGCTGGGGCCCTGTATCTAAGCCTAATGTGGTAGGCTTAGATAAAGGGCCCAGCAGACAGTATCACATATGGTGTGATACTGTCTGCTGGGACCTGTATCCAGGCCCGTATTTGCCACTAGGTACTAGCGTTCTGCCCGGGGAATCAAGCACTGCTCCTGTCGTAACTGTCCATATATGGATAGTTATGTCGGAAGCTCCCAAGGTATAAGTTTAACGTATACTTCTGACGGATGCCATACAGTTGAATCTGCCACACATACGCTCCCAGCAGATTCCGCCGAAAATATTGTTTCTATTGTGCGCTATTGTTTCAGGTAAAACCACAGACATCCCAACGAAACCTATTAAAGTCAATGGAGCAGAACAACAGAATGCCGAACGCAGATGTGAACAGGGCCTTACCTGGTTACTAGCGATCATTCACCTACTTTTGAAAGTAGATGAATGACCGCTAATAACTCCTACTGCAGGGACTCCTTTGTATCTGAAGGAGTCCCTGCACTAGGTGTTTTTAGTGGCGCACAGCCCCGAGATGCGCCAAAATTCTGGCGCATCTCGAGTGATCGTGCACTTCTTACAAGCCTCAGTAAACAAAGTAGTGACAGCTCTAAGCTGTGATTGGTTAGTTTACATCACATGGTGCCCGGCACCTCAGTTAATTGTCCTACTTTTAAGGCCTCATTTACACGAACGTAATATACGCGCGTGCGACGCGCGTGCTTTGCACGCATGTCGTACGCACCTATATTAGTCAATGGGGCAGTTTAGACGATGCGTGAATTGCGCTCAGCGCGTGTGCGCAGAAAAAAACTCACGACATGTTCTATAATCGTGCGTTTTTCGCGCACTCACGCACCCATTGAAGTCAATGGGTGCGTGAAAACCACGCATGCCGCACGGAAGCACTTCCGTGCGAACTGCGTGATTCGCGCAAGAGCTGTCAAACTCCTGAATGTAAACAGAAAAGCACCACGTGCTTTTCTGTTTACAAACATCCAAACGGAGTGTCAAATTCGAGATGAGCGCACCGAACTTCACCGGGTTCGGCCAAACTCGTTTTGACCGAAACCGGTAAAAAATGTTCGGGTACGCGACGTCAGGAGACAGTCACTGTCCACGGTGCTGAAAGCGTTAAACTGGTTCAGCACCATGGACAGTGACTTCCGCTCCGAAAATCCATGAACCTGTAAAAAAAAAAAAAAGTTCTGACTTACCGATAACTCCGGTCCGACCTCCCGGGATGACAGTTAAGTCCAAGTGACAGCTGCAGCCAATCACAGGCCAAGCACAGGCTGCAGCCAATCACAGGCTGCAGCGGTCTCATGGACTGCGGCGTCATCCTGGGAGGTGGGGCCGGATGACAAGAGTGGGACGCGTCACCAAGGCAACGGCCGGGAGCCCGGACTGGGGGAAGCAGGAAGTTCTTGGTAAGTATGAAAGTCTTTTTTTATTCACAGGTTGGTGTATATTGTGTTCGGCATTCACTGTCGAGGGTGCTGAAAGAGTTACTGCCGATCAGTTAGCTCTTTCAGCACCTTGGACAGTGACGGGCGTCGACTAGCCTCATCTCTATGATGGCGGCTGCGCGAAAATCACGCAGCCGCGCATCATACACGGATGACACACGGAGCTGCCAAGTGCCTTTTGCGCGCGCAAAACGCAGCGTTTTTTGCGCGCGCAAAACGCACACGCTCGTGTAAATGAGGCCTAAAAGTAGGCAAATGACCCAGGGATAACCTGGGCCCATGTGATGTAAACTAACCAATGAGAGCTTAGAGCTGTCACTGCTTCCTTAACTGTCACGGACCCAGGAAAGGTAAGTGCAATTATTGTTTTGCTTTTTTAAATGTTACTAATGTTTTTTTTTTTGTGTTTGTGTTTTTTTACAGGTTCGGTTGTTGAGGATTTGAGGACTACTTCGATGATGTTTTTTTTTATCTTCAATAAAATGGTTAACGAGGGTTGTGTGCGGGGGTTCTAATTCAATAAAATATTTTTTCTATGTTTCAGTTTTTTTTTAAACTTTATTATTATCGCCTTAGTAATGAGCGCTGACTGATTGACAGCGTCCATTACTAAGGCAGGGCTTAATGTTACCCAGTGAAAAGGCTAACACTAACCCCCATTATTATCCCGGTACCCACCGCCACCAGGGCTACCGGGAAAAGCCAGGTACAATCCAGTACCCGGCCATCTGTAGTGATGGCCGGAAACGGGAGTGGCCGCAGGCTGCTATTATTAGGTTGGGAAAGGGCAGAAATCGTGGCCCTTCCCACCTTGGTAATGTCAACCTGCTGCTATGTTGTATCTGGCTGGTTTTGAAAAATGAGGGGGACCCCACATCATTTAAAAAAAATAACATAAAATAAAACAATTGGAATAAACGATGTGGGGTCCCCCCATTTTTCATAACCAGCCAGATACAACATAGCAGCAGCAGGCTAGCATTACCAGGGTGGGAGAGCCACTGTTTGCGACCATCACTACAGATGGTAGGGCACTGTATCATACACGGCTCTTCCCGGCACCCCTGGTGGAGGTGGGTAGCAGGGTTATAATGGGGGTTAGTGTTAGCCTCTGCACCGGCTAACATTAAGTCCCACCTTTGTAATGGACATTGTCAATCAGCCAGCGGTCATTACTAAGGCGGTAGTAATAAAGTTTAAAAAAAATATAAAGGCAGATTATTTTTTTTATTGAAATAAAAAAAACAACACAATCCTCGTTAACCATTTTATTGAGAGTAAAAAAACGCCGCCATCGAAGTAGTCCTCGAGTCCAACAACCGAAACACAAACACCCAAAAAAAATTAGTAACCTATAAAAAAGCAAAGCAATTATTATACTTACCTTTCCTGGGTCCATCGCTGGAGCCGCAATGTGAATGAGCTGGGCCCTATATCTAAGCCTATCATATGTAATAAAGTCTGCTGAGCCGTGTATCTAATCCTATCCACACCTATAGGGTCATAGTGCTATAGATATGCTGTCTCCGATATATATATATATATATATATATATATATAAATACATGCACACACATTTTTTAATGGTGGACATATGTATTGAGGCTATTTCCCCTGACATTTTAAGACCTTAGATACGCCCTTGGCTGCTAGTTCTGTCATCGTTGGATTACTTAGGAGACCCAGCGATGCAGCTGAAATCTGTGGGCCGTCGGTCATGAAGAGAAGTTGGGGGGCCATGAAGGACTTTTGCATCGGGGCCCATGAGCCTTTAGCTACGCCCAGTGGTGTAACTACCGCGGTAGCAGCCGTAGCGGCTGCTATGGGGCCAGCGGTTTGAGAGGGCCCGTGCCACGAGCCGACACGCCCCCCCCATAAGACCGGTGGTGCTGCCAGCAGCCGTTATTGCTGCTACATCGGTAGCGCCGCTACTACGGGGCTTGCGCCGCTGAGCCTCTAATATATATGGGCCGGACGACACAGGCCCTATCATGCCCGTAGGCGTCGCTAGCACCGGAGGGGGCCCTGGTGCTAGCAACAGCCACGCCACACTGTCTTGCAGTAATTGTACCTACGTCTATAGCACGCAGGTACAAATACATGCATTAGCGCTGAATGGCCGGGCCCGACCATTCAACGCCTTACAATGACGCTGATTGGCGGGGCAAAATGACTTTCCCCGCCAATCAGCGCCTTTCAACTACGCTAGCAGCTCGATGACAGCATCGCGCCGCTTCTGTGCTTGAAAGGCGCTGATTGACAGGGCAAGTCATTCTGCCCTGCCAATCAGCGCCTTTGAACGACGCGTCGTTCAGCTCCAGCAGACCTGCTCAGAAGAGAGCAGATCTGCATTGCCATTGGACGGCAATCATGTGAGTAGGTAAAGTTTTGTTTTTTTTTCTAATATAACTGTGAGTGGCATTATCTACAGGGGGGGTGTCGTCTATATGTGGGGATTTGGCCGGGCTACTGTATACAGGGGCGTCTATATGTGGGGATGTGTGGCACTATCTACAGAGGGGGTCTATATGTGGGGATGTGGGGCACTATATACAGGGGGGTCTATAGGTGGGGATGTGGGCCACTATACACAGGGGGGGGTCTATATGTGGTAATGTGGGCCACTATCTACAGGGGGGTCTATATGTGGGGATGTGGGACACTATATACAGGGGGTCTATATGTGGGGATGTGGGGCACTATCTACAGGGGGGTCTATATGTGGGGCACTATATACATGGGGAGCTATATGTGGCTATATACAGGGGTGGGCTATATGTACAGCACTATCTATAGGTGAGCTATTTTTAGGGCACTTTCTATAGGGGTGGGCTATATGTGGGACACTATATACAGGGGGGGTTACCTGTGGGGCACTAGCTACAGGGGGGCTATATGTAGGGCACTGTCTAGAGGAATGGCCTATATGTGGGACACTATATACAGGGGGAGCTATATGTGAGACACTATCTACAGAGGTGGGCTATACATGGAGCACTATCTATAGGGGAAGCTATATGTAGGGCAGCACGGTGGCTCAGTGGTTAGCACTATTGCCTTGCAGCTCTGGAGTCCATATGTGGGACACTATCTACAGAGAGCTGTATGTGGGACACTATCTACAGGAGCTTCTATGTAGGGTACTATCTACAGAGGCTCTATGGGGGTCACTATCTACAGGGGGCTATAGGGGCACTATCTACAGGGCGCACGGTGTGTGTGTGTGTGTGTGTGTGTTGGACACTGTGTATAGTACTATTATAATCAGGGACACAGTGTATGGCGCTATTATAGTTAGAGGTGTAGTGTATGCCGTTTTATTATATTTAGAGGTGTTGAGAATTTTAACTTCGTTTATAGGTGCAGAAATGTTTTAAAATTGAGAAGCTGAAGACATCTGAGCGGAAAACTGCAGAAATGGGCCATGGTCGGGAGAAATCCATCATAGTTGGACCAGAGGGTAAAGAAAAGAACTAGAATCTGAGACATCACAGATGAGTCACTTAATGTAAATGTTTATTCTGCCTCTAATCAGCACTGTAGTCACTGTATGATCTGCAGCGAGATGATGGGTGGTATGATTTTTTTTTGTGAAACAGCATCTCCCAGCATATCCTTACTATTGTTCGGGCCATGCTGGGAGCTGTAGTTTTACGCCGTACAAACCTATATGGCAGGGGTTGCACTAAATTGAGCTGTATTTGTTCTGGTGGTATATATGTACTGAGATTTGTTCTGATGCGGTATTTACGTACTGAGCTTTGTTTTGGTGCTGTATATACGTATGAGATTGGTTTTGGTGCTGTATATACACTACCGTTCAAAAGTTTAGGGTCACTTAGAAATTTCCTTATTTTTGCAAGAAAAGCACAGTTTTTTTCAATGAAGATAACATTAAATTAATCATAAATACACTCTATACATTGTTAATGTGCTAAATGACTATTCTAGCTGCAAACGTCTGGTTTTTAATGCAATATCTACATAGGTGTATAGAGGCCCATTTCCAGCAACCATCACTCCAGTGTCCAGTGTTCTAATGGTACATTGTGTTTGCTAACTGTGTTAGAAGGCTAATGGATGATTAGAAAACACTTGAAAACCCTTGTGCAATTATGTTAGCACCGCTGTAAACAGTTTTGCTGTTTAGAGGAGCTATAAAACTGGCCTTCCTTTGAAATAGTTGAGAATCTGGAGCATTACATTTGTGGGTTCGATTAAACTCTCAAAATGGCTAGAAAAAGAGAGCTTTCATGTGAAACTCGACAGTCTATTCTTGTTCTTAGAAATGAAGGCTATTCCATGCGAGAAATTGCCAAGAAACTGAAGATTTCCTACAATGGTGTGTACTACTCCCTTCAGAGGACAGCACACACAGGCTCTAACCAGAGTAGAAAGAGAAGTTGGAGGCCCCGCTGCACAACTGAGCAACAAGACAAGTACATTAGAGTCTCTAGTTTGAGAAATAGACGCCTCACAGGTCCTCAACTGGCAGCTTCATTAAATAGTACCCGCAAAACGCCAGTGTCAACGTCTACAGTGAAGAGGCGACTCCGGGATGCTGGCCTTCAGGGCAGAGTGGCAAAGAAAAAGCCATATCTGACACTGGCTAATAAAAGGAAAAGATTAATGTGGGCAAAAGCACACAGACATTGGACAGAGGAAGATTGGAAAAAAGTGTTATGGACAGACGAATCGAAGTTTGAGGTGTTTGGATCACACAGAAGAACATTTGTGAGACCCAGAACAACTGAAAAGATGCTGGAAGAGTGCCTGACAGTGCATTACATTTGTGGGTTCGATTAAACTCTCAAAATGGCTAGAAAAAGAGAGCTTTCATGTGAAACTCGACAGTCTATTCTTGTTCTTAGAAATGAAGGCTATTCCATGCGAGAAATTGCCAAGAAACTGAAGATTTCCTACAATGGTGTGTACTACTCCCTTCAGAGGACAGCACACACAGGCTCTAACCAGAGTAGAAAGAGAAGTTGGAGGCCCCGCTGCACAACTGAGCAACAAGACAAGTACATTAGAGTCTCTAGTTTGAGAAATAGACGCCTCACAGGTCCTCAACTGGCAGCTTCATTAAATAGTACCCGCAAAACGCCAGTGTCAACGTCTACAGTGAAGAGGCGACTCCGGGATGCTGGCCTTCAGGGCAGAGTGGCAAAGAAAAAGCCATATCTGACACTGGCTAATAAAAGGAAAAGATTAATGTGGGCAAAAGCACACAGACATTGGACAGAGGAAGATTGGAAAAAAGTGTTATGGACAGACGAATCGAAGTTTGAGGTGTTTGGATCACACAGAAGAACATTTGTGAGACGCAGAACAACTGAAAAGATGCTGGAAGAGTGCCTGACGCCATCTGTCAAGCATGGTGGAGGTAATGTGATGGTCTGGGGCTGCTTTGGTGCTGGTAAAGTGGGAGATTTGTACAAGGTAAGAGGGATTTTGAATAAGGAAGGCTATCACTCCATTTTGCAACGCCATACCATACCCTGTGGAAAGCGCTTGATTGGAGCCAATTTCATCCTACAACAGGACAATGACCCAAAGCACACCTCCAAATTATGCAAGAACTATTTAGGGAAGAAGCAGGCAGCTGGTATTCTATCTGTAATGGAGTGGCCAGCACAGTCACCAGATCTCAACCCCATAGAGCTGTTGTGGGAGCAGCTTGACCGTATGGTACGCAAGAAGTGCCCATCAAGCCAATCCAACTTGTGGGAGGGCCTTCTGCAAGCATGGGGTGAAATTTCTCCCAATTATCTCAGCAAATTAACAGCTAGAATGCCAAAGGTCTCCAATGCTGTAATTGCTGCAAATGGAGCATTCTTTGACGAAAGCAAAGTTTGAAGGAGAAAATTATTATTTCAAATAAAAATCATTATTTCTAACCTTGTCAATGTCTTGACTATATTTTCTAGTCATTTTGCAACTCATTTGATAAATATAAGTGTGAGTTTTCATGTAAAACACAAAATTGTCTGGGTGACCACAAACTTTTGAACGGTACTGTATGTAATGAGTGTAACGTCTATGGCCACGGCCCATCATTCTAACTAACCCTCGACGGCCGTGGCCATGGACATCTGACTTGTGTGCAGCGTCGTCCTCCTGTGAGGCATCGGCACTCTTTTCCGGATACCGAGACTGTCTCCGGATGGCGCGCGCGCCCGCACGTTCACGGTCTTAAAGGGCCAGTGCGTGCATATTGCAGGAAGTCTGCAATCTAGCCCAGGATGCTCTGGGCTATAAAAGGGGCTGTGCCCTCTTGTTCCTTGCCAGAGCGTTGTTTGTTTCCCGAAGTTTGTCGTGCTAATGGTCTCCTAGTGTCTTCCAGTTTCCCAGTGTACCCTGTTCCTGCATCCTGTATCCTGTTTCCGTGCTATCCTGTTCTAGTGCCGTGCTGAGCTGTTGCCGTATTGTGCTGTGTTCCATGCCTGTTCTTCTGCGCCACACCTGACGTCTACCCACCGCCTGGTGCCAGATGTGTCTGCCTTGCTACTGTCTACGTTGCCCCAGGTATCCTCTCTGAACTATTGACTCTGTACTTTACCTGTTTGGCCTGCTGCCATCTCGCTACGCGGCATGGCCCAGTGGGTCCACAACCCGCATTGTGACAATGAGCTTGGTTCTGGGGATGTATTTATGTACTGAGCTTTGTTGTGGTGCTGTATATATGTACTGAGCTTTGTTCTGGTGCTGTATATATGTACTGAGCTTGGTTCTGCTATTGTATATATGTACTGAACTTGGTTCTATTGCTGTATTTATGTACTGAGGTAGGTTCTGGTGCTGTATTTATGTACTGAGGTTGGTTCTGGTGCTGTATATATGTATGGGCTTGGTTCTAGTGCTGTATTTATGCACTGAGCTTGGTTTTGGTACTGTATATATGTCAGAGCTTGGTTCTGATGGTGTAATTATATAGGATATATTTATAATAACAAAATTGCATGGCAGATGGAATTGTTCTCAATTCATTGTATATTTCATGGTAACCTGTCTGGTAGTTTTAACCCCTTGAACTGCCACCATGCAGTTATACATGACCTGACAATATTTCCAAACATTCCCTTGTATGTATTTTTAGATGCAGCAAAATCTTTAAAATCCACTATTAAAATGGCGCACACTATATGCTAATTACTCATTAACTGATTCCCAACCGCTGGCTGTGTTTTTACGGCCAGCGGTCAGGGTCCTTAAAACCGAAGCCATAGACTTTTTATGGCGCGGGTTTTAACTTGCTGCCCGAGCGATCGGGCAGCTGAATGTCGGGTCTCCGGCTGTCAGTGACTGCCGGGGACCCTGAGGAGAAGATAGAAGCAGCTTTCATTGCTTCTGTCTTCTCCGATCTCTTTTACACAGTGCTCAATGAACGCTGTGTATAGGAATAGAGGTAGAGGCTGCGCCGCTGTCTCTATTGCTCTCGGTGTTCATGTGACTGGTCACATGATCGCCGGGTGCCGTTACTGACAGACTGCTGCTGGGTCTAAGTAAACCCAGCACAGCCCTATTCGTGACAATCGTCACTAGGAGAGGGCTGATTTCCCCTGTAACTGGGGCTGCTGTGCAGCCCCAGTTACAGTGGAAAAGATGGTGTAAAAGAAAGAAAAGGTATTTTCTGACCTTTGAGGGACAGACCATAGTAAATAAAAAATAGTAAAGTAAAGTGCAAAAAAAAAAGTAATAATAAATATGCATAAAATACCCACCCCAAAAAAAAAGTCCCACCCCCGCCAATCATTGTTGTAACGCTAGCGCTGACCCAATTACCCTAATATAGACATGCAATATATTAAAATTTACGGTAGACAATGACGATCACAAATAAATGGTCTATTTTAGGGTAAAACTATGTTATTACCCAAAAAAATAGCTGAAGCGTAAAGAAGCTTATTTTTTTACTATTATTTTCAAACTTTATGAATAAAAATTCGAAAATAGCAAAAAGGATGTGTATAAAAGCGATAAAAAAAAAGAAACCTGCATTGTCTATGGAAAAAACATCGGCTTCTGGCATCCGGGGGGGAGCCCCGGTCAAGAGTTTGCTATGGGGCCCAGTCTTTCCTAGTTATGCCCCTGGCTACGCCCCTGCACTCGCATAAAACATACAACACATATACAACACATATACACTCACATCAAACATACCACACATATACACTCACATCAAACATGCAACACATGTAGATTCACATCAAACATAGAACACATGTACACTCACATCAAACATGCAACACATGTACACTCGCATCAAACATACAACACATACACCTCATTTTCAACACAACAATCAAGTTGATGGAAAAAAAACACACAAACATAATAAATGGTTATAAAAATTTTAAATAACGCAAAACCCCAAAAATACAAGAATACATAAAAAAAAAAAGAGGAAGTAGGGTTTGCTGGGGATATATTTTCCGCGGGCCCAGAGTCCAGTTGAGTCTCATCCTAGTCTGCGCCTGCCTCTTCCAGATTGTCCTGTAATCTATGGTGTGAACAAAAGAAAAAAAATTAAGCTTTAAAAACTGTCTTAAATATATAGTTTATATACCCTATCACCAACCAGTCACACAGTACATGATCTGTATGGAAATATGCTATGTACCATGTGCGTACATGACACCTAGCATAGCCCCATCACTGCAGTAGGCTCTCACTAATCAGTCAACAATAGGTTAAAATGGACGTATGGAAATATATTATGTACCATGGGTGTACATGGCACCGAGCATAATGCAACAAACGCTGGACAATAAATAAAAAATCAAGCAATAAAAATATGCTTACTGGCCTACATCCATGACGTCACAGAGAAACTGTAGCTGCTGTGTTTAAACAGACTTTTTCTAGGTTGAGCGACCATCACCGCTTTTCCCCTTGTCTGAAAACTCCCGGCGGAACTGGTCACGACATCAGTTTCATTGTGTCTTTTATTGTGAAAAACAAACAAAAAAATTGGGAATTTATATTTGCATTATAAAAAAAGGGGGCAATTACTTTAAAATATCAATTTGGGACATCGATGGCGAAACTTACCAAGCTTGTTCCGCTGCTCAGTAGATCTGTGTTCCCACTCCTGTGGGAACAATTCTTTTGGTGACCTCATCCCACGCGCGATCCTTACGGATTCGACCATAATATTCGTCCCGCTGCTTGTATAAAATGATGGAATGATCATGGACTATTGTGATGAGGTGCTCCACATCCATTGGCATTGACTTGATGTTCCTCTTAGATGCTGTTACTGCAGTTTCCAGCATGCTCTTCTGTGTGGTTTATAGGACACTGAACTGTGCAGAATGGGGAATTCCCCGTCGCCTAGCAACTTATCCGCAAAACACGGTCGGCAAATAGACAGCACACTGATAGCATCCGTGTGCCGTCCGTGGTTTTCACTTCGTCATAGACTTGAATGAGCTAGACCAAGCCGCAAAAATGGACAGGAATAGTACTAGCTCTGTTTTGCGGCCCGGTCCCATGCCCCCACACGGACTAATAAAAACCACGGTCGTGTGCATGGGGCAATAGAAATGAATGGGTCAGTGGGAAATCAGTTTAAAAAACAGCACATTCACGAAAACAACGGTCGTGTACATGTACCCTAAGATAGTCTCTGTACTTTAGAAAAGTTTGGATATAGATTTGTATTGATGCTTATATATCACTAGCTCAGTTCTGTGAATATATCTGGATACATTGATAGAGGCATTCTTCTACTTTAAAATATGAGCAACTCTATGTGCAGTCCATTAGTTTATAAATAGTTAATAATGATGAAACTCTCCACCATAAATAATGAATATTGTGTATTTCTAATTAACCCTCCAATTACAGGCACACATCTGGTAACTTCACTCTTTATCAAGGTAAATTAAGAAATTCACCTGCAAAATGTCGAGGAAAGAATTACCTTCTTTTACATTAGAATTTAACATGTTTACAATAAAGTTTTAACTGTTAGCTTTTTCATCTGTGAAAAATGATTCTCTATTAGAGCACATTCCACAGAATGTAATAGTTTGGGAGAACTTAACCCACAGAAAATATGACCCAATAATATGAAATGGAATAATATTGTATAATAATTGCCTCCAATTACTCAGTTTTGGGATGGATGGATGGATAGATAGATAGATAGATAGATAGATAGATAGATAGATAGATAGATAGATAGATAGATAGATAGATAGACATAGACCCAACACTTGTGTTAGTCTCCATCCATCACCTCTGCTCTGCTCTACAGTTCTCACCACCCCCGCGTCTCTCGGTTTATTTTTCACACGCTTCTCCGTATAATCGTATTCCTCAGAGACACTTGTTTGCATAAAACTTCAGTAAATTTTGCATAATTCATTTTCTTTACATAAATGGGTAAAAGGCTGTGTCTGATGCCGGTGGTGGCGAAGATGAGAAATAGCTATGTGTGAATAGATTGCAATACAGCTATCAGGGGAAAAACATCGATGACTAGGTTTGTAAATTGACTGAGATAGAAGTGCAGTATAGTGGGCTAGACTACAGATTTATGCGAGGAGCTGAAAACAAGCAGTGGCAGGAAAACAAGCAATGCTGTGTGCTGCAAAGGGAGTGTAGTCACCATATATACATGAATATTAGCAGTGCGGGTTGTATAATTAATGAAATATATATAAAATACTGTTAAGCTTTAAGAAAACAGAAACCACAATACTGCAATGTGGTTCCTTAATTCAATGATGAAAGGCCTGCTCATTGTTATACCCATGAGGGTGATACTTAGTCCTGACACATAGAACCCAATCAGATTTTCATCTGGAGACATCTGGAGAGAGGAACTGGTGTAAATTGAATCATATTATATATAGTCAGCATTAGCTGCCAGACTACATCAGTCTAATGTGAGCACATGTCTGTGTGTGTGCAGCTACATGCTGTCACGAACCTGGGGTATGTGAACCCACTAGGCCGCTCCGCCGTAGCAGAGTGGCAGCTGGCCAAACAACAGTCTATGCAAAATCAATGTAAAGTCTTTAGCACAAGAGTACCTGTAAGAGTCCAGACAGACATGAGGTGTAGCAGAGGCTTTGGCACAGATGGAGCTTGACATGGCAGATGATACCAGACGTGGCAGATGATACCAGATGTGGCAGATGGCACCAGATGTGGCAGATGATACCAGACGTGGCAGATGACACACTCGACTCCAACTAATAGGCTTAGGCTCAGAAACAAACACAGCAATAGGATACAGGAAGCAGGATACGGGAACACTAGGAGCAGGAAACAACTAAGGGACCATTTGCAATTCGAACATGGGCAGACAACAACAACGCTCAGGCAAGAAGTGGAGGCGTGAATCCCTTTTCATAGTCCAGGATGATCTGGGGAGTGGTTAGGAAACTTTATGCATGTGCGCATGCTGGCCCTTTAAGGCCAGGGACGCGCACGCGCGCACCCTAGGAGACAATCCAGAGCAGGACGGATGCGTGAGCTGGCGTCTCCGAGGAGGGAAACGCGGGCAAGAAGCCCTCTGGCTGTGGTCGCGGCCGTCCGAAGGTGAGGAACGGCGACAGTCTGCAGCTGCAGCCGTTACAGTACCCCCCTTACGCCCCCTCTTCTTGGGTCCAGAGCATAAGAAGAATTTTTTAATGAGGGTAGGGGCATTAAGGTTCTCTTCTGGCTCCCAAGACCTCTCCGCAGAACCAAACCCTTTCCAGCCAACAAGATAGAAAGTCCTTCCTCCCACTCTCTTGAAGTCCAGAAACTCCTTCACGTCGAAGATATCAGGAGCAACTGCAGAACTAAGAGATGTGCTGTAGCGGTTCAGGTCCACAGGCTTAAGGAGGGACGCGTGGAACGAGTTGGGAATCCTGAGAGTAGGAGGCAGCCGATGTTTATAGGGCACAGGGTTTATTTGTTGCAAAACGTTGAAAGGACCGAGGAATATGGGAGCGAATTTGTGAGAAGGCATCATGAGACAAGTGTTTCTAGAGGATAGCCAGACCTTGGCTCCGGGGGAGAATTGAGGAGGAGCCTTTCTTTTACTATCGGCACTGGTTTGATGTCAGATGTGAATTGAAAGTCCCAAATGAAGAATTAGCTGCCGGAACTTGAGTCATGGCTGGTACAGGAAGAGGAACTCGTGGATGCTGACTGTATACAATGTAGAAAGGAGAAGAAGCAGTAGACACACTTGTATGATTATTGTAAGAAAACTCTGCCCAAGGCAGAAGCTGTACCCAATTATCATGTTGGGCAGAGACGAAATGATGAAGGTAATTCTCTAAAATTTGATTGGTCCTCTCCACTTGACCATTAGACTGTGGGTGATAGGCAGAAGAGAAATCCAGCTTCACATCTAGCAGGTTGCACAGGGCTCTCCAGAATTTGGATGTGAACTGTACACCCCGATCTGAGACAATATGTAGAGGTAGTCCGTGCAGACGAAAGATGTGCAGAATGAATAGACTAGCCAGATGAGGAGCAGATGGAAGACCAGTCAACTGAGGCTGAGGTGAAAGTGCCCTTGAGGCTGGTAAATGCTGACTCTGCCTCCAGAGGCCAAACCTTGGCATTCAACCCCTTCTTAGTGATAGCAGATATTGGAGCAGTCAGAGATGAGAAGTTTGGGATATATTACTGGTAGAAGTTTGCCAATTCCAAAAAATCGTTGTTTAGACCGAAGACCCTGTGGACGTGGCCACTCTAAGACAGACAGACTTCACCTTCTCTGGATTCATCGTGAGTCCGCGATCAGAGACCATGTAGCCCAGGAAGGGCAGAGAGTTTCTCTCGAACACACATTTTTCAAGTTTAGCATATAGGCGATTCCCCCTTAACTGCAACAGGACTTGGCGAAAATACTTCCGATGCGTCATCAGATCAGGTGAGTAGATCAGGATGTACTCCAAATAGACCACCACACAGACATACAGCAGGTCCCGGAAGATGTGATTAGCGAATTCCTGGAACTAAGCTGGAGCATTACACAATCCAAAGGACATCACAAGATATTCGTAGTGACCATTTCGGGTGTTGAATGCGGTTTTACACTTGTCACCTTTGCGGATACAGATCAAGTTATAAGCCCCGCGTATACCCGGCTTTGTGAACACGAATTCTGTCAAAGAGCTCTGAGATGAGCGGCAAGGCGTACTTGCTTTTGACCGTGATGTGGTTCAAACCTCGGTAGTCGATAAAAAGACGAAGTGATCCATCTTTCTTCCTCACAAAGAAGAATTCAAGGTTCTCCTTAACTTACGCTGACATGGCCTGGGAGCAGTTCAATAGGACAATCGTAAGTGTGATGGGGAGGAAGAGTTTCTGCCTCTTTCTTACTAAAGACGTCCGCAAAGCCTGGCATAATGTGTGGGCAGATCAGAGAGTGACTGAGGCAGTGGAGACAAAACAGGACGAACCTGCGGCAGGCAGAGGTGAAGACACTTTGATCCCCATTGGAGGATTTCTCCAGAACTCCAGTCGAGAACCGGAGCATGTAGACGAAGCCAAGGCAGGCCCAGCAGCATAGGGTTGATAGCTTTAGGCAAGACGAGAAAGGCAATCTGTTTCGAGTGGAGGGCTCCGATTTGTAGTGTCAGCGGTTCAGTGATGGACAAAATAGGATCGGGCAATGGTAGTCCAGTCACAGAGGCAACAATCAGGGGTCTCTCCAGAGGGACCGTGGGCAGATGGAGACAATCCACTTGATCCTGCTGAATAAAATTTGCAGCTGCTCCGGAATGCAGGCAGGCAGAGGCGGTTAGTGATCTCTCTCCAGAGACAATGTTTACTGGAATGGATAATTTGGGAGAGGATTTGGCATTAGATGTCGTTCCACTTAGGGTTGTCCGTCCAACCAACCCTAGGTTCTGGAGTTTCCTGTTTTTTGTGGACATTGACGCACAAGATGACCTTTGAGGTCACAATACAGACACAAACATGAAGAGCGTCTGCGTTGTTTCTCCTGATCGGACAATTTGTTTCTGTCCACCTGCATTGGCTCTCCAGGTGGAACAACAGGAGTAGGCAGCAGGGGTCTATGGAATGAAGGTGCCAGTCTATAGGGTCATCTCTCCCGGCGAACCTTCTGAGCACGTTCCTGGATCCTCATGTCGACCCGGGTCGCCAACAGGATAAGGGCATCCAGGATGGAAGGAAGATCGCGAGCTGCAAGCTCGTCCTTGATGTGGGTGGACAGAACTTGCCAAAAAGTCTCCACCAAGGCCTCATTGTTTCGCACCGCGAGTGTACGAAAGGCAATGACACACTCTCCTACCGTCAACTCTCCTTGCTTAAGGTCTAGCAGAGAGGCAGCTGCAGAGGATGTTCGACCCGGTTCCTCCATCACTATATGAAAAGTCTCTAGAAACAATGATAGGTCCAAGAATTCCGGGGCCTCCCGTTCCAAGATGGGGTTCGCCTATGCCAAGGCTTTGCCAGCGAGGAGAGAAATAATGAATGCTACTTTGGCCTCATAAGAGGGAAAGACATGAGCACGCAATCTAAAGTGGATCGTACATTGATTAATGAAACCTATACAGACCCTAAGATCCCTGTCGTAGTGAGGCAGTAGAGGTAGTGAAATTGTAGATCCAGGACAGGTAGGAGAGGTACCAGGTAGTGAAACAGCAGCAGCATCCAGAGAAGGTGAAGTAGGATGATCCAAACGGGTGATGATTGAATTTACCGATTGTAGGAGCTGATCCTGGCGTGCACACAGGTCATGCATATCCGTTTGCATCACCTGAAACACTGTCTTAGGCTGACCAGCGGGGTCCATGGCCTGAGCGTACTGTCACGATCCTGGGGTATGTGAACCTACTAGGTCGCTCCGCTGTAGCAGAGTGGCAGCTGGCCAATCAGCAGTCTTTGCAAAGTCATTGTAAAGTCTTTAGCACAAGAGTACCTGTAAGAGTCCAGACAGACACGAGTTGTAGCAGAGGCTTTGGCACAGGTGGAGCTTGACGTGGCAGATGATACCAGATGTGGCAGATGATGACCAGATGTGGCAGATGACACACTCGACTCCAACTAAAGGCTTAGGCTCAGAAACAAACACAGCAACAGGGTACAAGATACAGGAAGCAGGATACGGGAGCACTGGGAGCAGGAAACAACTAAGGGACCATTTGCAATACAAACATGGGTAGACAACAACAACGCTCAGGCAAGGAGAGGAAGGGTGAAGCCCTTTTTATAGTCCAGGATGATCTGGGGATTGGTTAGGGAACTTCTTGTATGTGCGCACTCGTCCCTGGCCTTTGTATACACGCGCACCCTAGGAGACAGTGCAGAGCAGGATGGCCACGTGAGCTGACGTCTCTGAGGAGGGAGACATTGGCGAGAAGCCAGAGGTCTGCGGTCGCGGCCGTCCGAAGGTGAGCAACAGCGGCGGTCCGCAGCTGTTACATATGCATGCTTCAATGTATATTGTTACCATCAATAAATCTTTCAGATCATTATCATTTGGGCCTTCGAGTCATACAGGGTCTAGTTTGTTTAACAGGTTTGAGGCTAATATGTACCGTATGTGATTTTGTAATATAAATTTATGCATTTAATAATAAAGTAAAATTCCTTTAATTTACCATTAATGGGACCTTATGGGTGCTGGATTATCAAATATTCAGGATTATCTGACAGTTATTCAAATGGTACAGTAAACCTCCCAAACATCCCGGATTCAGCGGGAGAGTCCAGCATTCCAGGTGGTGTCACTCTGTCCCGGGCGGCCGGTGGTATGTCCAACTATATCTGCGTCCTCAGAATCTATCTAATCCAATCCTGAAGCAGGGAATCGTTAGGTCCTTGCTTCATCATTAGTGCAGAGCAGAGGAGCAGAGGGAGCTCCTCCACTCGTCGAGGACACCTGTCTTGGGAAAGCCCATGACGTCACTGTCCATATATGGACAGTGATGTCAGTGCCTCCTCCGGGAGTGGAATCCCCAGCAAGAGCATTGACGACGCTGCGGCCAGGAATTTCACTCCTGACAAAGCCCCTGGCATCACTATCTATGTATGGACATTATCATCAGGGGCTACTCCTGGAGTGGAATCCCCTGCCAGAGCATTGCCGACACTCTGGCCGGGAATTCCTCTCCTAGAGGGAACCCCTGACGTCACTGTCTATATATGGACAGTGACGTCAGGAGCTACTCCTGGAGCGGAATCCCCTGCCAGAGCGTTGCTGACGCTCTGGCTGGGCAATCCGCTCCTAGAAGGAGCCCCAATGGTGCTATCTAAAGGAAGGGGATAGTGCTATCTAGAGGGAGGTGGTGATATTTTCAAAGGGGATGTGGCACTATCTACATGGGCACTGTGGCACTATATGGGCACTATCTACAGGGGACACTGTGGCACTATCTACATGGGCACAATGGCAATATCTACATGGGCACAGTGGCCCTATCTAGGTGGGCACTGACACTTTGTAAGTGGGCACTGGC
This sequence comes from Rhinoderma darwinii, assembly GCF_050947455.1. NCBI lineage: Eukaryota > Metazoa > Chordata > Amphibia > Anura > Rhinodermatidae > Rhinoderma > Rhinoderma darwinii. Next base: position 303,473,846 of record NC_134687.1, read on the forward strand.
ATTAGGGGCAGCTAAGGGGGCATTATACTGTATGATGGCAGCTAAGGGGGGATTATACTGTATGGGGCAGCTATAGGGACATTACACTGTATCGGACAGCTGTGGGGGCATTATATTCTATGGGGCAGCTATAGGGGCATTATGCTGTATGGGGCAGCTATGGGGCATTATACTGTATGGGGCAGCTGTAGGGGCATTATACTGTATGGGGGCATCTGTATGGGTATTATACTGTATGGAGCATCTGTGTGGGCATTATACTGTATGGGGCAATTATGGGGGCATTATACTGTATTGGGGCATTTGTGTGGGCATTATACTGTATGGGGGCATTTTGCTGTATGAGGCAGCTATGGGGCATTATATTTTATGGGGAAATTTGTGTGGGCATTATACTGTATAGCTGCCCCCACAGAGTATAATGCCCCATACTGTGTGGGGGCAGCTATAGGGACATTATACTGTATGCGGCAGCTGTGGGGCATTATACTGTATGGGGAATTTTACTTGTATGGGGGCAGCTATGGGGGCATTATGCTGAATAGGGCAGCTATTGGGCATTATAATGTATGGGGACATATATGTTGGCATTTTACTGTATGGGGCAGCTGTGGGGGCATATACTGTATGGGGGCAGCTATGTGAGCATTATACTGTATGGGGCAGCTATGGGGGGCATTATGCTGTATAGGGGTAGCTATGGGGCATTATACAGTATGGGGCATTATACTGTATGGGGCAGCTATGGGGGGGCATTTTGCTGTATGGGGCAGCTATGGTGCATTACATTTTATGGTGGTATTTGTGTGTGCATTATACTGTATGGGTGCATCTATGCGGGCATTATACTGTATGGGGGCAGCTATTTGGCATTATACAGTGTGTGGGCAGCTATTTGGCATTATACTGTGTGGGAGTTATTATGGGGCATTATACTGTGTGGGGGCAGCTATAGGGGAATTATACTGTATAGGGGGGCATTATACTGTATGGGTGCATCTATGGGGGCATTATACTGTGGGGAGGCAGTATGGGAGCATGATACTGTGTGGGCTGAACCAGGTGTGTATGGGCGGGGATTGGGCAGGGTTAGAGGCGAATGCAAAGTGAATCAACAGAAAAAAAATCTAAATCATGTAAATCTTGGTGTGGCCATCCTTTTTGAAGGCACTCAGCAAGCAGGATGTTCCAAACATCTTGAAGAACTAACCACAACTCTTCTGTGGATGTAAGCTTCCGCAAATCCTTCTGTCTCTTCATGTAATCCCAGACAGACCCAATGATGTTGAGATCAGGGCTCTGTGGGAGCCATATCATCACTTCCAGGGCTCCTTGTTCTACTTTAAGCTGTAGATAGTTCTTAATGATATTAGCTGCATGTTTGGGGTCATTGTCCTGCTGCAGAATACATTTGGAGCCAATCAGACAACTCCCTGATGGTATTGCATGATGTATAAGTATCTGCCTCTCTTTCTCAGCATTGAACAACACACCATTAATCCTGACCAAATCCCCAACTCCATTTGCTGAAATGCAGACCCAAACTTCCTTCCTTCCTTCTGTTACATCCAAATATTTAATATTTTGAATCATCAGTCCAGAGTACCTGCTGCCATTTTTCTGCACCCCTGTTCCTATGTTTTCATGCAAAGTTGAGTCGCTTGGCCTTGTTTCTATCTTGAAGGTATGACTTTTTGGCCGCAATGCTTTCATGAAGACCACTTTTGGCCAAACAACAGAACCCACTAAAGTCAATGTTTTTTGTCTGAACTGTTGGTTTCCGTCATGCAACGGATCCCGAGCTACCCGTATTCTCATTATTCTGCTCCTGTGACGGAGTAGAACAAAGGAACCTGGAGCTCAGATGTTAACGAGCCCTTATTTAAGCTCTGCTGTCACGTAGGGTTCGTGGACCCACTAGGCCGTACCGCCTTGGCGGTATGGCAGCTGGCCAACAGGGCGCAGGTAACAGTCTATAGTTCGTATAGGGTACCTGTGGCAACTCGGACAGTAGCAAGGCAGGCTTGGCTGGGACTAGGCAGCGGGTAGACGTCAGGCGTGGAGTAGCAGGACAGGCGTGGAATACAGCACAGCATGACTATAGCACAGCAGGGCACTTGACCAGGATAGCACGGGATACAGGAAACACTGGGAACTGGAAAACACTGGGACACCATTTGCATAGACAAACTAGGATACAACAAACAACGCTCAGGCATAGAAGCAAGTGGCTGGGCCCCTCTAATAGTCCAGGGCACGCATGGGCTGATTAAACATTAAAGTCCGGTGCGTGCGCTGCCCCTTTTAAGGGCGGCCGAGGTGAGTGGAAGTGAGCGCTGGAGTCTCCTGAGGAGGAGACTGGGGCCAGCGCTCGCAGACCCATGGCTGCGGCCGTCAGGAGGAGAGTGAACGTGACGGCCAGCAGCCACGGACATGACACCTGCTAATTATAAACTTAGAAATAATTGGTGTACTTTTTTTTTCCCTTGGCTGCATGTTTATTTTTCTTCTGACTGTATATAATGTACTTGTAAAGGTAGAAAGTCTCCAGAATAGAAGTTTAAAATAAACAAATATCTGCGACTGTAACCTTTATAATCCTAATTGGTTATTATTTCTTTGTCTGCTGCTTCTAGTCTTGGGAAGTTTCAGATTATTATACAGTCCCATGTAGGAGATAAGGGCTCAATTATCAAACATTCTGGTTTATCAGAAACTGGATTAAAGAAATTTCAGTGTGAAAGGTCCTTTCTATTTCGATATGTAATCTCCCTTATTTTGTAGACATGGTTTCTTTCAGAAGATATTTCAAAACATATGTAGCGGGGGAAGGGACATGCGTGGCATTGTGGTGACTGTGTGTAATAATTTGTGTTAGTTTGCTAGAGGACAAAATACCAAAATTATTTTAAAGAGGCTCTGTCACCACATTATAGGTGTTCCCTATATCCTACATAATGTGTTCGGCGCTGTAATGTAGATTACAGCAGTGTTTTTTATTTAGAAAAACGATCAATTTTGACGGAGTTATAACCTATTTTAGATTTATGCTAATGACTTTCTTAATGGCCAACTGGGCATGTTTTTACTTCTTGATCAAGTGGGCGTTGTAAAGAGGAGTGTATAACGCTGACCAATTAGCATCATACACGTCTCTCCATTCATTTATTCAGCACATAGTGATCTTGCTAGATCATGATGTGCAGTCACATACTCACACATTAACGTTATCGAAGTTAACGATGTCTATTAACTCTCAAGACACTTTAATGTGTGTGTATGTGGCTGCACATAGTGATCTAGCAAGAGCACTATGTGCTTAATAAATGAATGGAGAGAAGTGTATGACGCTGATTGGTCAGCGTCATACACTTCTCTTTACAACACCCACTTGGTCAAAAAGTAAAAACACGACCAGTTGTGCATTAAGAAAGTCATTAGCATAAAGCTAAAATAGGTCATAACGCCGTCAAAATTGATTGTTTTTCTAAATAAAAAACACTGCTGTAATCTACATTACATCGCCGATCACATTATGTAGAATATAGGCCACTTATAATGTGGTGACAGAGCCTCTTTAATACAAGAGACCGACAGTTGTTCAGCTTGTCCTGTTTTTATTGTCTATAAACAATGCATAGTAACATAGTTCCTGATCTCTGCTTTGAAATTGATGTCAACACTATACTGAATATATCAGGGTTTTATTGTGGCTTTACAGAACTGAGAAAATGGGTGGAACTATGGAAGGGATGTGTGCTGAGAATAAAAAACATCAAATAAAGGAGCAGAAATCCAGGCACCATGATTCAGTTCAGGAGCAGAATGTTTTGCAGCTTCAATAGCCTCCATCTTTGCCTTATCATCCACTTTGTAAGGACGTGCTGATCTTCTCAATATCCTTGTTTTGCCACATATTCTCCATTTATTGACAATATTCTTTTAAATATTTCTCTCTTTGCATTTCAAAATTAAGATCCATTTTGCGGATATTGTCTTTTCCAGTAGGATGCAAGAGTGGAACTTTTTTTTTTTTTTAATCAGAGTCACTTTCATTCATTCCAATTCTAATTACCTTTGGACTTTATTTTGACAGCATGATCACGGCTACATCCCCCATTATAAAAGATTGTGTACATGGCCAGCTGGGCATGTCAGGCTTTTATGTTAAATTATTTTCGTTAAAAATGTTCTTGATTTTTAGTGAATATTTAGTGAAATTGTGATAGTAGCAAGGTCACCTGTGTATTTTCCGCAAGAAATTTCATTGTGGAAAATCCGTAGCATAATACAGTAGTAGAGGAGTGGTTGAGATTTCAAGAAATCTCATCTACACTCTGCGTTCGTGACATGCGGAGATTCCGCACACAAATTGACCTGCGGTGCGTTTTTTTTAAGCCATTGCATGGTTGTGGAATCACCGGTAATTTGTTGTGGGTTTTCTCCACTGAATTCAATGGGGATCTAAAACCCACAACAAACAGTCAAGTGTTGCGACTTTTGCGGTTGCATGCGATTACGCCGCAAAAATCACGACTTAGAAATTTAAAAAAACCTATACTTACCTCTGACATTCTGCAGGACAGCCTCCTGGGATGACATGTCATCCCATTTGACAGCTGCAGCCAATTACAGGCTGTAGTGGAGGTCACATGGGATGAAACGTCATCCCAGGAGGCCGGCCAGGATGACGTCAGAGGGCCGACCTCCAGGAATGACGTTTCATCCCATGTGACTGCCGCTGCAGCCAATCACAGGCTGCAGCGGTCTCCTGGGATGAAACGTCATCCCAGGAGGCCGGCCTGTCAGCAGTCCGGCTAATTCTGAAGTTTTCTGCAGCACACATTCCGGGCGAAAAACTGCACCACAATTTGATGCATTTTTTTGCCCAGAATTCTCTGCAGCCACTAGGGCGTATAAATCATGCTAAGTAGTTACAAATATCCTTAACTTTATTCTGTTAACATTAAAGAGGTTATACAGGATTAGTAAAACATGGCTGCTTTCTTCTAAAAACTGTGCCACACCTCTCCATGGTTGTGTCTAGTATTGCAGCTAAGCTTGATTAAAGTGAATTGGGCTGAGCTGCAATAGCACAGAACAACCTATGGACGTATGTGGCACTGTTTTTGGAGGAAAGCAGACATGTTTTTCTTATCCTATACAACTTTTTTGACTATTAAGATTGTTCAAATTTTACACAGTTTAAAATATATCATTTGAAGATGAAAAATGCTTAATGTGATTCATCTTAATTTCAAACACTTTTGTACCACTTTATGGTAAAATTTAGGTTAGTTGGGTAATTCTATTATAAGAGGGGTAATATATTCAGAGTGTCGAATACCCATTGAGTATGCAGGTGCTTTTCCCTTGTGATTTGTTACTTTCTCTGGACTATGAGTACCAGGGCCTGGGGTGACAGACTCTGCTTTTGAAGTTTGGTGTCTCCCAAGCATAGAGTAAGCTGGACCTCTTCGCAAGTAGCTGTTATTATCTGTTTGGTTATAGTGAGCTGGACCAGGTGTATGAGCCAAATCTTCAGAATGCCCTCCACGATGTGTTCTGCCAGAGAGACTGAAAGCAGGGGCAGATACTTTCAAAGGAACACGGGGACCGACCACTGGTGGCAGGGAATATGTGTTTGGAGCTGGTACCTGATCTATCGATCGGTACCGTGTTCTAGAGCCCATGGAGTATGATGGCGGCTTCCGATATGTTGGAATAAGGCATTTCTCAGGTCTGTAAATTCCTGGACCTGGAGCAATCTCCTTATTTTCTATGAAAATAAAGCAATGGTTAGATAATTAGTGTTGAAAAGTGTCAACTATTACAACTGTAAGCAAAAGATAGATAGATAGATAGATAGATAGATAGATAGATAGATAGATAGATAGATAGATAGATAGATAGATAGATAGATAGATAGATATGAGATAGATAGATAGATAGATAGATAGATAGATAGATAGATAGATAGATAGATAGATAGATAGATAGATAGATAGATAGATAGATAGATAGATAGATAGATAGATAGATAGATAGATTAGATAGATAGATAGATAGATAGATAGATAGATAGATAGATAGATAGATAGATAGATAGATAGATAGATAGATAGATAGATAGATAGATTAGATAGATAGATAGATAGATAGATAGATAGATAGATAGATAGATAGATAGATAGATAGATAGATAGATAGATAGATAGATAGATAGATAGATGATAGATAGATATGACATAGATAGATAGATAGATAGATAGATAGATAGATAGATAGATAGATAGATAGATAGATAGATAGATAGATAGATAGATAGATAGATAGATAGATAGATAATCAGCTTAATCATTGTAGAATTAAAAGTTATACAACTTTGTGTGTCAATTTCTCACCCTTTGTAATATTTCTGTCTGCTGTAAGTGAATGGGAACGTTCTTGCTTACATTCAGCTATCGACTTCCGCATGCTTAGCCGAATGTACATTTTTATTTCAATAGGGAGATGGAGATAAGTCTCATGGATCAGGCTGTTCCCATACACTTTAGATTCCTAATTTATGTTCTTTAATTTTTGTAAATAAACCCCAAATTCTTGCACAGGGTGCCATGTAAACCATGGCTGGACCTGGGTATGATAACACAAGTTTTTATCACTAACGGAGAAATCCTTTGTCATTATTGGTAGTCTTTTATACTCCCTAATACATAATCTTTTAGCTACACTATTTGATAAGTATCAGCCGGTAATGTTATTTGTAACAGAGGCTGCAGATAGATTTCCATTCTCCTATACCAGCTGTAGATTAAGCAACCTGCTCAGGACCGCCCACTGTATATTTATGGCGGGCAGTCCTGGTCCTGAAAGCTTGCTCCATATATCTATGGTGCATGCTTAAGCTGGTTTAAGCCGGTGACCCAGGAGAGAAGATAGAAGCGGTTTTCATCCAGGGTTGCCAACCGTCCAGTGGCGTAGCTACAGGGGTCGCAGCGGTCACAGCCTGGGGGGACCGCAGGGCCCCCGTTTCCACGCAGCGCGCTAATACAAATTTTGTATGTGCCGTGATGCCGGCACTTCCTGGTTACGGGCATGGTTTGTTTAGACGCCACAGTCACATGTGTTTAGACGTCATGTGAGGGGGCGTTCCAGCCACTGTGGAAGAGCCGATGTGGAAGAGCATGGAAAACTGCAGATGAGCTGCAGAGGGGGCCCGTAATGTATGTGTGTTGTATTGTACTGTCTGTTGTATTGTACTGTCTGTGTTTGCGGTGGAGAGAGGAGAGGGGGGCTTTAAATTACAGACCCCCCTCTCTTCTCTCCACCGCAAATACAAACTTCACGACATTACAAACTGTGGGTCGCTCTGCCCCTGGGGGGTCTTGTGAAGACCTCCGGGGGGTCACGAACCACTCATCGAGGTCCTGCTTCCAACTGTATTGGCGTCCTCAGGACGCAGATCCAGTTTAATTTAATCCTGGAGCTGATGGCTCCTTCCTCCAGCATTCACTGTGATATGAGCTATTAGCGGCTCGGCGCAAACAGGCGCGATTTAGTGACGTCATCGCGCCTGTCTGCGCCGAGTCACTCATAACACAGGGCAAAGGAGGAGAAGGATCTCATCCTCCACCCGTCGTGGGAACGGGGCTAGGTAACTAACTTTATTATTTTTCTATTATGCACATATGGAGGAATTATACTGTATAAGGAGGGGGGCTGATATGGTGGCAGCTATGAGGGGCATTATACTGTATGGGGGGCTGATATCGTGGCAGCTATGAGGGGTATCATACTGTATGGGGCTGCTATGAGGGACATTATACCGTATCGGGTCTGCTATGGGGGCATTATACTGTCTGGGGGCTGATATGGTAGCAGCTATAGGGGCATTACACTGTAGGGAGACAGCTATGGGGGCTTTATATTGTGTGGGGGCAACTAAAGGGGGCATTATACTGTATGGGGCTGCTATGGGGGCATTATACTGTATGGGGGCATTATACTGTGTGGGACAGCTAAGGAGGGCATTATACTGTATGGGGGCATTATACTTTATGGGGGAATTATACTATATGGGGCAGCTATGGAGGCATTATACTGTATGGGGCTGCTATGGGGGCATTATACTTTATGGGGGCATTATACTGTGTGGGTGCAGCTATGAGGGGCATTATACTGTATGGGGCTACTATGGGGGCATTATACTGTATGGGGGAATTTATGAGGGGCATTATACTGTATGGGGTCTGCTATGGGGGGGCATTATACTGTATGTGGGCATTATACTGTGTGGGGGGTAGCTATGGGAGCATTATACTGTATGGGGGCAGCTATGGGAAGCATTATAATGTATAAGGGCAGCTACGGGGGGCATTATACTGTGTGGGGGTGGCTAAAGGGGGAATTATACTGGGGGGCTGTTGGGCAAGGCGGCTGGCCATAGGCGCGGCAGGGGTCTTGTGGTGTTGGGGAGGGGTAGGGGGGCTTAAGCTGAATTCTTGCACCAGTCCCCATGAGCCTTTAGCTACGCCCCTGCAACCGTCCTTAAATTTACGGACAGTCCGCAAAAATTGGTTTTTTATTCTTCCGTCCGTAGCGTACGGCAGAAAAAAGCACCGTCCGGGATTTTTCTACATTCTCCCGGAACTTTGCACAGCGCATGCGCCAAAATGTACATGCGCAGTGCAAAGAAATAGTAGGCCGCGGTTTCACGTTGGGTATGTGGAGCCACTGGGCCGTACCGCCTTGACGCTATGGCAGCTGCCCAACAGTACACAGGTCACAGTCTATAGCGTACCTGTGGTAGCTCAGACAGTAGCAAGACAGTCTCGGCTGGGACTAAGCAGCAGGCAGGCGCCAGGCGTTGCGCAGCGGGACAGGCGTGGTACACAGCACAGCACGACTTCAGCTCAACACGGCACTTGACCAGGATAGCACTGGATACAGGTTACAGGAACGGGGAACACTGGGAACTGGAAAACACTTAGGAGACCATTTGCATAGACATAACTAGGATAACGACAACAAGGCTCAGGCATTGGAGGGAGGGGCACAGCCCTTCTTATAGTCCAGGGTGCTCTGGGAGCAATCAGCTCAATCTCCCACCTGTGTGCGACCTGGCTCCTAGTCTGAACTGAGCTCGCGAGCGCACCCTGGTGGTCACTGTGGAACAGGACGGCTGCATGTGCAGACATCTCTGGAGAGAAGGGCATCGACCGGATGGAAGGAGTTTGTGCTCAGTGACCATAGACGAAACACGCGGCCTGGCACATTTTCCGATTCCGCTTGACAGCGGAATCTGAAAATATGCTGCCAAGTGAGATCGGTTCCAGGAGTGGACCAATCCAGTCACCTGACCTCACGTCAGCGACATGAGGTCAGGTGACTCAGGTCAGGTGACTGGACTGGTCCACTCCAGGGCCGTCACCGACCCCAGTCAGAAGAGGACCTCAGTCGTATGACCACCTCGGCTCCTCGGTGAGTCACGTCAGGCAGAGCAGAGAAGGGTAGCGGTTGGCTACCACTACCACTCTTCGCTCTGTTTGCACTTTGCAGTGTGGGGCTATCTACAGGGGGCACAAAGGGGGCACGGTTACTGATGGGGCACTTTTATTGTGTCGAGCACTGAGGGATCATTGTTACTATATGGGACACCGTGGATTAGGAGTTTGTTTAGGATGGGTATAGGCATGAAGGGTGCTGGAAAAGCGAGAAACAACATGTCTGTGTGTCAAATTCTGCAGAGACGAGTTGTGGCTTGAATAAATCGTCAGAGTGGTCTGGACCGGATGGAGGAAAATAGGGAAAGTGAACAACTTATCAGAGAAAACATCACCTAAGTTAGTGTGGGAAAGCTACAAGCGGTGCTGTGATTGGTGAGTCACTCCTAGCACAGTGCACAGGCAATGATTTTGTAATGGTTTCACATACACAGCGCTCTATGAGTGTTCTGTATAGAATAGAGGCAGCAGCAATGCCGCTGTGCTTAGAATATAGGCAGCGGCACTGCTCTGGTGTATAGAATAGAGGCAGCGGCAATGCCTCTATTGGTCCAGATGATCGTATGACTGGTCTCATGATCGCCAGAATACCGTTAGTGGGAGGATGCTGCTGGGTCCTAACAGTGACAATAGTCACTATAACAGGGCTGAATTCCCCTGTAATTGATATGGGAAAAGTATAGTGTGAAACTCTCCTAATGGTCTTTTCCGTCCTTTGAAAGACAGACCATAATAATAAAAAACAAAAGTAAAAAAAAAAAAAGGAAAAATATATTAAATTAAAAATACACATAAAAAACCTCTACTCAAAAAAAAACCACTCCCCTGCCAATCATTGTTACACTTGCTAGACATGTAATATATCAAAATTTACAGTGGACAATGACGATCACAAATAAAAATTATATTTTATCATAATACTATATTACCCCAAAAATTTGCTAAAAATTAAAAAAGCATTTTTTTTACTATTTTAAACTATAAGGATAAAAAATTTGAAAAAGCAAAAATTATGTGTATGAAAATTAGAAGAAAAGAAACGTGCATTGTTCACGTAAAAAATTACGTCGCTAGCCCAACAAATAAAAACGTTAAAGCCGTTCAACTCTCGCCTTCTAAAAATGGCTAAACTGTATCTGGTCCTGAACTGGTTAATTATTAGACACAGCACTTAACTTAAAGATCCTATCTGCAGTTTTAATGTCATATTTTAATACAACCCACAAAATGTATCTGTGATGTTTCAAGCATATGTAAAACACATTCAAAGATTAAAGTTAATCTAGAGCCAAAAAACTGAAAATTCAGACCCCCCTCCCTCACCCAGAAGAGCCTTCTTAAAGGGGTTGTTCCAATATATTGGACCTAAACATGTCATAAATGTATTGGCGGAGAGTCTGTCACTGGGGCCCCCTGCAATCCTGAAATAGTTCAACTTGTGGCAGTGCTGACCATCAATGGAAAGTGACATAGTGTGGAAATGAATGGGAGTTATGGGGACTGCTGAATAAACGGTTTCTATAGATTCCATCCACCGCGTGGGCATAGCTACTGTCCATTGACAAGTGGTGAGAACACGGGAGAAGCTCAAGGAATTTGAGATTCCCTCTGGGTGTCTTCAGAGGCTGAAGTAGAAGAGACTGATGTTAGAAATATTTATTTCTTACAACTAGATACAGCATATATGGAATAATTCAAAGTGTATTGGTCCAGGTGAAGGTAGGCAAGAGACTGTTTTTTTTTTGTTTTTGTTTTTTTAGCTAAGCAAAATTAATATGAGCTTTGTGTATAGCTCACTCCATTAATGAATGCACCAGAGAGTTTACAAGAACAATGTGGTTTAGGTCACTAACCCAGATAGCATGACATTGGAGAAAGAATGGCTGCAGTTGTAGCTACTGTGTGTTGTCTCTCTCTAGTGGAAGAAGAGAGTATATAAAGTTGGAAAAATGTGCCTACACGGTTTGGGTGACTTTAATCAGTTCAGGATCGGGCTATTTTGAGCTTTCAGGACCAGACACCGTTTAGCCATTTTTAGCACGTGTTAGTTAAATGGCTATAACTTTTTTATTTGTTGGGCTAGCGACGTGATTTTTGCAATGTTTTTTTCGTAGACAATGCAGGTTTCTTTTTTTTAATCATTTTTATTCACATCCTTTTTGCTATTTTAAAATTTTTATTCTTAAAGTTTGAAAATAATAGTAAAAAAATAAACTTTTTTACATTTCAGCTATTTTTTTTTTAGCAATAACATAGTTTTACCCTAAAATAGACCTTTTATTTGTGATCGCCATTGTCTAACGTAAATTTTAATATATTAGAGTAATTGGGTCCGGGCTAGCATTACGACAATGATTGGTGGAGGGGAAACCTTTTTTTTTTGGGGTGGGTATATTATGTGTATTTATTATAAAAAAATTTTGCACTTTACTTTACTTTTATTTTTTTTTATTACTATGGTCTGTCCATCAAAGGTCAAAAAAGACCTTTGGGCAACTTTATATATATATTTTTCTTTCTTTTACACCATGCTTTTCCACTGTACCTGGAGCTGCACAGCCGCCCCAGTTACAGGGGAAATCAGCCCTCTCATAGTGACGATTGTCACTAATAGGGCTGTGCTGGGTCTAGTAAGACCCAGCAGCAGTGTGCCACTAACGGCACCCGGCGATCATGTGACCAGTCACATGAACACTGGGAACAATAGACATAGCGGCGCGGCCGCTGCCTCTATTCCTATACACAGCGTTCATTGAGCACTGTGTATAAGTGATCAGAGAAGACAGAAGCAGCGAAAGCTGCTTCTATCCTCTCCTCAGGGTCCCCGGCAGTCACTGACTGCTGGAGACCCGACATTCAGCTGCCCAATTGCTCAGGGAGCAAGCTAAAACCCGCGCCGTAAAAACTCTATGGCGCGGGTTTTAAGGACCTTGACCGCTGGCCGTAAAAACACCACCAACGATCGGGAACCGGTTAATAAACAAAAAAAAAAAAAAGCATTTTAACTTCTTGCACTACGCAACATAGCTCAGCTGTAAAGGATCTGCCAGGCACTACGTCTGTGGAGACTCCCAGGGTTAATCAGTCGACACCTGAGGCCAGACCTCTTAGACTGACACCGGCTCCCACCAATCAGGGTGGCAGGCTCAGGAGTGGGAGAGCCTATCGCGGCCTGGTCAGTCAGAGTTAGCTCCGCCCCCTGTCCATTTATACCTGCAGTTTTCTCTTCCTCATTGCTTGTTATTCTTTTGGATTCCTGGCCCCACTGCTGCTTGCTCCAGCCTGCTTCTGCCGTGCTTCTGCCTTGCTGCAGTTCTCCTTGACTTGACTTGCTTTGCTTTGCTTTGCCCCTGGCTTGCTTCTGTCTCCGTGCCCGCTCGGGTTACTCACTTTGTCCTGGTCCTGACTGTTCGTTCGCCGCTCCGTTTCCTCGTGGCGTTCCGTGGCTACTGCCCCTTCCCTTGCGTGTTCCCTGTTTGTTTTCCTGTGCACTTAGACAGCGTAGGGACCGCCGCCCAGTTGTACCTCGTCGCCTAGGGCGGGTCGTTGCAAGTAGGCAGGGACAGGGCGGTGGGTAGATTAGGGCTCACTTTCCCTTCACCTCCTTCCTGCCATCACAGAATAACAAGCCCTTACCTAGTCTACCATTTCTCCTACGCTGTCGCTATCATGGACCCCCTTGAGACCCTGACCCAGCAGATGCAGGGCCTCTCCCTACAGGTCCAGGCCCTGGCCCAAAGGGTTGGGCGCACCACCTCACCTCTAGAACCCGACCTCAAGTTACCTGACCGGTTTTCAGGGGACCGTAAGACGTTTCTCTCCTTCCGGGAGAGTTGCAGACTATATTTCCGCCTTAAGCCCCACTCCTCAGGTTCCGAGAACCAGCGGGTGGGTATCATCATATCCCGACTCCAGGAAGGGCCCCAAGAGTGGGCCTTCTCCTTGGCTCCTGACGCCCCTGAACTTTCCTCTGTTGATCGTTTTTTCTCTGCCCTCGGACTCATTTACGACGAGACTGACAGGACTGCTTTAGCCGAGAGTCAGTTGGTGACCTTACGTCAGGGTAGGAGACCGGTTGAGGAATACTGTTCTGATTTTAGGAAGTGGTGCGTAGCTTCTCAGTGGAACGATCCGGCCCTAAGGTGCCAGTTTAGGTTAGGATTATCTGACGCCCTGAAGGATCTGCTGGTTAGCTACCCCTCGTCTGACTCTCTTGACCAGGTTATGGCCCTAGCAGTACGACTTGACCGACGTCTCAGGGAACGTCAGCTAGAACGCTTCAGTGTGCTCCCCTCTGACTTTTCTGCGATCCCCCCCGAGGTCCCGCCTCCTCGCCCCTCCACGGAGGACTCGGAGGTACCTATGCAACTCGGGGCCTCCATGTCCCCTCGACAACGTAGGGAGTTTCGCAGAATGAACGGTCTCTGCTTCTACTGTGGGGACGACAAGCATCTACTGAACACCTGTCCCAGGCGCAAGAATAAGAAGCCGGAAAACTTCCGCGCCTAAGTGATCATCGGGGAGGTCACTTGGGCGCACAGGTATTTCCCGTTAATGTGAAACGCAATAAAATTTTGCTTCCCTTTCAGGTCTCGTTTGCTGGCCGGTCTGCCACGGGCAGTGCTTTCGTGGATTCTGGCTCATCTGCTAATATCATGTCTGTTGAATTTGCTATGTCTCTAAAGATGCCTTGTATTGATTTACCTTATCCTATCCCTGTAGTAGGAATCGACTCTACTCCCCTTGCTAATGGTTATTTTACTCAGCATACTCCTGTTTTTGAACTCCTGGTTGGCTCCATGCATTTTGAGCAGTGCTCTGTACTGGTAATGCAGGGATTATCGTCTGATCTGGTTTTAGGCCTTCCCTGGTTGCAGTTGCATAATCCCACGTTTGATTGGAATACTGGGGATCTCACCAAATGGGGTAATGAATGTCTTATGTCATGTCTTTCTGTTAACTCTATTTCTCCCCGGGAGGAGGTAAACACGCTTCCTGAGTTCGTTCAGGACTTCGCCGATGTGTTTTCTAAGGAGGCCTCCGAGGTGTTGCCCCCCCATAGAGATTACGATTGCGCTATCGATTTGGTGCCTGGTGCCAAGCTTCCTAAAGGTAGGATATTTAATCTTTCATGTCCTGAACGTGAAGCCATGAGGGTGTATATCCAGGAATGCCTGGCCAAGGGTTTCATTCGCCCCTCGACTTCTCCTGTAGGTGCTGGCTTCTTCTTCGTGGGGAAGAAGGATGGTGGTCTTAGGCCGTGCATTGATTATCGTAACCTGAATAAGGTCACTGTAAGGAACCAGTACCCACTTCCTTTGATTCCGGATCTTTTTAATCAGGTTCAGGGAGCCCAATGGTTTTCTAAGTTCGATCTACGGGGGGCATATAACCTTATCCGCATCAAAGAGGGGGATGAGTGGAAAACTGCGTTCAACACACCCGAGGGTCATTTCGAATACCTGGTCATGCCCTTTGGGTTGTGTAACGCCCCTGCTGTCTTCCAGAATTTTATTAATGAAATCCTGAGAGAGTACCTGGGTAATTTTCTTGTTGTGTACCTTGATGACATACTGGTGTTTTCCAAGGACTGGTCCTCTCACGTGGAGCATGTCAGGAAGGTGCTCCAGGTCCTTCGGGAGAATAATCTGTTTGCTAAGACTGAAAAATGTGTCTTTGGGGTACAGGAGATACCATTTTTAGGGCAAATCCTCACTCCTCATGAATTCCGCATGGACCCTGCCAAGGTTCAAGCTGTGGCGGAATGGGTCCAACCTGCCTCCCTTAAGGCGTTACAGTGTTTTTTAGGGTTCGCCAACTATTACAGGAGATTTATTGCCAACTTCTCGGTCGTCGCTAAGCCTCTTACGGACCTTACCCGCAAGGGTGCTGATGTCCTCCATTGGCCCCCTGAGGCCGTCCAGGCCTTTGAGACTCTCAAGAAGTGCTTTATCTCGGCCCCCGTGCTGATTCAGCCCAACCAAGAGGAGCCATTTATTGTGGAGGTTGACGCTTCCGAGGTGGGAGTGGGGGCCGTCTTGTCCCAGGGTACCAGCTCCCTCACCCATCTCCGCCCCTGTGCTTACTTCTCTAGGAAGTTTTCGCCCACGGAGAGTAACTATGATATTGGCAACCGCGAACTTCTAGCCATTAAATGGGCTTTTGAGGAGTGGCGGCACTTCCTGGAGGGGGCCAGACACCAGGTAACGGTCCTTACGGATCACAAGAATCTGGTTTTCCTAGAATCGGCCCGGAGGCTTAATCCTAGACAAGCTCGGTGGGCACTATTCTTTACCAGATTTAATTTCTTGGTTACCTATAGGGCTGGGTCCAAGAATATTAAGGCTGATGCTCTGTCACGTAGTTTCATGGCCAATCCTCCTTCCGAGAAGGATCCCGCTTGTATTTTACCCCCTGGTATAATCGTCTCTGCCACGGATTCTGATTTAGCTTCTGATATCGCGGCTGATCAGGGTGCAGCTCCCGGGAACGTCCCTGGGGACAAACTGTTTGTTCCCCTGCAATACCGGCTGAGGGTACTCAGGGAAAACCATGACTCCGCTCTATCTGGTCATCCTGGCATCTTGGGCACCAAACACCTCATTACCAGAAACTATTGGTGGCCTGGGTTGCCTAAAGATGTTAGGGCTTACGTCGCCGCTTGTGAGGTTTGCGCTAGGTCCAAAACCCCTAGGTCCCGACCTGCGGGCCTACTACGTCCCTTGCCCATTCCCCAGAGACCTTGGACCCATATCTCCATGGATTTTATCACCGATTTGCCTCCATCTCAGGGCAAGTCGGTGGTGTGGGTGGTAGTCGACCGCTTCAGCAAGATGTGCCACTTTGTGCCCCTTAAGAAGCTACCTAACGCCAAGACGTTAGCTTCTTTGTTTGTGAAACACATCCTGCGTCTCCATGGGGCCCCAGTCAATATCGTTTCGGACAGAGGGGTACAATTTGTTTCCTTATTTTGGAGAGCCTTTTGTAAAAAGTTGGAGATTGATCTGTCCTTCTCCTCCGCCTTCCATCCCGAAACTAACGGCCAAACGGAAAGGACCAACCAATCCCTGGAACAATATTTAAGGTGTTTCATCTCTGACTGTCAATTCGATTGGGTCTCATTCCTTCCCCTTGCTGAATTTTCCCTGAATAACCGGGTCAGTAACTCGTCAGGGGTCTCCCCGTTTTTCTGTAATTTCGGGTTTAACCCAAGGTTCTCCTCCGTCTCCCCTGGTTGTTCCAATAATCCTGAGGTAGAGGATGTTCATCGGGAACTGTGCACTGTCTGGGCCCAGGTTCAGAAGAACCTAGAGGCGTCCCAGAGCGCACAAAAGATTCAGGCGGATAGTAGACGTTCTGCTAACCCCCGGTTTGTCGTCGGGGATTTGGTCTGGTTGTCGTCCAGGAACTTGCGCCTTAAGGTCCCGTCCAGTAAGTTTGCTCCCCGATTTATTGGGCCTTATAAGGTCATTGAAGTCCTCAACCCTGTATCCTTCCGTCTGGAGCTGCCCCCATCCTTCCGCATACACGACGTCTTTCATGCTTCCCTCCTTAAACGCTGCTCCCCGTCCTGGTCCCCCTCTAGGAAACCTCCTGTTCCCGTTCTCACCCCTGAGGGGGTGGAATTCGAGGTGGCCAAGATTGTGGACAGTAGGATGATCCAGGGCTCCCTCCAGTACCTGGTCCATTGGAGAGGATACGGGCCGGAGGAGAGGACTTGGGTACCTGCTCGAGATGTTCACGCTGGGGTATTGGTCAGGAGGTTCCACCTTCTCTTCCCCACTAAACCGGGTCCTCTTAGTAAGGGTCCGGTGGCCCCTCATAAAAGGGGGAGTACTGTAAAGGATCTGCCAGGCACTACGTCTGTGGAGACTCCCAGGGTTAATCAGTCGACACCTGAGGCCAGACCTCTTAGACTGACACCGGCTCCCACCAATCAGGGTGGCAGGCTCAGGAGTGGGAGAGCCTATCGCGGCCTGGTCAGTCAGAGTTAGCTCCGCCCCCTGTCCATTTATACCTGCAGTTTTCTCTTCCTCATTGCTTGTTATTCTTTTGGATTCCTGGCCCCACTGCTGCTTGCTCCAGCCTGCTTCTGCCGTGCTTCTGCCTTGCTGCAGTTCTCCTTGACTTGACTTGCTTTGCTTTGCTTTGCCCCTGGCTTGCTTCTGTCTCCGTGCCCGCTCGGGTTACTCACTTCGTCCTGGTCCTGACTGTTCGTTCGCCGCTCCGTTTCCTCGTGGCGTTCCGTGGCTACTGCCCCTTCCCTTGCGTGTTCCCTGTTTGTTTTCCTGTGCACTTAGACAGCGTAGGGACCGCCGCCCAGTTGTACCTCGTCGCCTAGGGCGGGTCGTTGCAAGTAGGCAGGGACAGGGCGGTGGGTAGATTAGGGCTCACTTTCCCTTCACCTCCTTCCTGCCATCACATCAGCTTTTATAAATCCGCTCAATCCCATCATGCATTTAAAAAATAAAGTGGTTAAAGGGGTATTCCCATGAGGGACATTTATGACATATCCACAGGATATGTCATAAATGTCAGATAGATGCAGATCCGACCTCTGGGAGCCAAACCTCTAGAACGGGGTCCCCTAAACCACGTTCTAGCTTTTTGTGCTCACGCTGCCTCCCGGCCACTTCCTGATTACATGGTCGGGAGTTACGGAAACAGTGTAGCATGCGAGCTACGCTGTTTCCGTAACTCCCATTCAGTTCTATGGGGCTTACGGAAACACCGTACACTGCTTTCTCCTTCATGGTCGGAAATCAGCCGGAACAGAGGTGGGACCCGCATCTATCTGACATTTATGACACGTCCTGTGGATATGTCATAAATGTCCCTCGTGGGGAAACCCCTTTAATCCCAAATCCAAACAGGCTTGGTTTTATAGAAAATTAGGCCCTGAGCAACAAGCAAAATAGACAAGAATGCTCTCCACCCTCCGGGCCCAGAGTGATTTGTGGGTGTTGTATTATGGCGCTATACAACTCAGAACTTGTAATATGGTCGAGTCCTAACAGAAATCTGTACTGGGTCAGCCTACTCACATTTGACTTCCTCTGCCTTCCCAGAACTTATCATATAGATCAGTGAAGAGCAGAAGACAGTACGCTCTATTCATTCCATGTAAATGAGCCATCTGGCCGACTACTAGAACTGACAGTGGACATGAATGTTTCACTCTCAGGTTACCCCTGGGCGTAAAGGGGGCCCCTGGGAAACAGAAGCCCTGGGCAATTGCCAGTTTTTCACCCTCTATAACCGTCCCTGATTCCAGGAAAGAGAGTGCAAATATATAAATGGTTCTACTATGTGTCTGTGGTGAATTCTGCACACAGAACCACTATGTATAGCTAAGATACAGCCTATAAAAAAAGGGCCATGTATTCCAATTAGGATATCTTTGGATGCATGGTGGTATTAAGTTATACAAAACAGAAGATTGTGCCATGACTAAGGACAGGTGATCTGTCAGAAACACGTAGGCTTATTGCTGATGCAACCACCCTTACCTCCATCGGATTTTACCATTTGTCCGAATAAAGTTGGAACACTGTTTCCTTTTAAATCAACCAGCGCTGGATCAAATTTCTTCTGTTTTGTTTATCCATATCATGTGCCGCCACGCAGGATCCGAGTGCAGTCCATACCTGGACCCACATAACGGTGAGCTGGAGGAGTCCTCCTATTTTTTCCTACACCTTGCGGTATTAAGTTATGTCGTGCTGTGTTTTGCTTTGTTGAATATGATATATACATAATATAAAAATTGCATCATATAATATTCTAATTGTATTCTTTCTTCCACCAGCCTGATCCCTGCGATCATATCAACATAGTTGGGGGAGGGAGGGTGACAAAGGGATTTTTCCTGAGATGCTGACTTTCTCTTTTCTTTCAAATCAGGGTATTTAATTTGTTTCAGTGATATTATTGTCTGATTTTTAATATACAATTTTTGTCTATTTAGCATGCATGCCAGAGCAACCACTATACCACTGTGTTATAGTTTGGGTGTTCTGACTCGGATGTTTAAGACGATGGGCCGTTGGCTTCTGATGGTGATGTACTGTTACTGCTAATTGGCATAGAAGATTGGCTGACCCGTTGTTTTAGGCTATCAGCCTTTATATACTAGCATTCGCGTATGGATATTATAGTGCTATTTTGCTGCCCTCTTGTGACTATTCTAACTAAAAACATTTGATGCTTTTTTCTGTTACATTTTTATTCTTTTCAACATATTAACTGTTTTATAGTCGTATCATTCTTTGTGTGTAGTATATAAGGTTGCTGCTTATATTTGGCACGTATTTAACAGTATATTATAGTTTAATAACTTATGTATCTCTTATTATTTGATCTGTAGGTTATACATCTCCAAAACAACAAAGCTGAAATAAACAATTACATTTTTTGCAGCAGCATGCAGATGACATGGTAAAAAATTTATAGAAACCGCATAAACTGATAGTTCTATGCTGCCTTTGTTAATGATTTTTGTACCCTACCCTGTTAGCTCTCACCTGCTGATTTGCCTCGCGCCAACATGGAGTAGGCAGGTCCAGCACTCCGGCCAAAACGTGTTAGGCATGGCTCCACATAATATCGAGGTCCTGGACTGCAATCGCTGAGATGAGCTGGAGAAGAAGAATAAAAAAGAAAACATATATAAAATATGTAAAAGGTGCATAGGATCCTGTGTCACTTGATTTATTATTACAACTGAATTCTTTCATTGCAGTCGACTCAGACATCAGGCTCACCGGAGTGACTTGTCCGTCCATGAAAAGAATATGCTGGACTGGAGTATTTTGTATAGTCATGACCCACAAAGCCTACTGTAGGGGGCAGGTTATACCGTCCAGGTCCAGGACCTAAATAAGGAGGCAAGGAAGATAGAATATTGACAGTAGATGTAGAGGAATAAGTAATGGTGGTCATATCCAATATTTTTCACAAAACATACAAGAGGAATCCAATGTAGTATATGTGTAGACGGTGTTCAGTTAAAGTACATCAGCGAGAAGTCAAAGGTTAATATCAGGGAAAAGACATGAAGTATTTAAAATGACCCTCCAGTCTCAGGACAAAATTCTAAATCTGATGGTTTATATGGTGTCATATTACCTGGTACCCTCCAGTTGTGCCCTTCTGCCGTGAATCCCTCTGTGTTGTGTCAAAATGGCCACAGCGCTTCTCAGACTGACTCTAAGACACTCCCTTTGTTGTCGGATTAGACAGAACTGCTCATGTGAGCAGCTTTGGTCAATCCGGGAACAGAGGGAGTGTCTTAGACGCAGTGTAAAGGATCTGCCAGGCACAGCTTCTGTGTATACGCCCATAGGTAATCAGTCTGCACCTGCTTCTATGTCTGTGAGACTGACTCCATCTTCCACCACTCAGGATGGCAGGCTTAGGAGTGGGAGAGCCTATCACAGCCTGGCCAGACGGAGCTAGCTCCCGCCCTCTGTCTATTTATACCTGTCTTTCCTGTTCCTCCTTGCTTGTGATTCTTCTCGTGTGGTTTCCTGGCCCTGCTGCAGCTTCTGAACTATTTGACCCTGCTTCATACTGACCCTGGCTTACTGACTACTCTCCTGCTCTGCGTTTGGTACCTCGTACAATCCTGGTTTGACTCGGCTTGTTCACTACTCTCCTGCTCAGCGTTTGGTACCTCATACACTCCAGGTTTGACTCGGCTCGTTCACTACTCTTGTTGCTCACGGTGTTGCCGTGGGCAACTGCCCCATTTCCCTAAGCTTTGTGTACCCTTGTCTGTTTGTCTGTCGTTCACTTACTGAGCGTAGTACCAGTTGTACCCCGTCGCCTAGGGTGGGTCGTTGCAAGTAGGCAGGGACTGAGTGTCTGTTTCCCTACCCCCATCATTACATAATCACAAGCCCATATACCTAGGTTACCCTGGTCCCTCACACTACTATGGACCCCCTTGAGACCCTGGCTCAGCAAATGCAGGGTCTCTCCCTACAGGTCCAGGCCCTGGCCCAGAGGGTCAACCAGCCTGACGCTACCATGATAGTGCCCCTCACCTCACCTCTTGAACCCCACCTCAAGTTGCCTGACCGGTTCTCAGGGAACCGGAGGACTTTTCTCTCCTTTCGGGAGAGTTGTAGGCTCTACTTTCGCTTAAAGCCTCACTCCTCAGGTTCTGAGAGCCAGCGGGTGGGTATAATTATGTCCCGGCTCCAGGAAGGGCCCCAAGAATGGGCCTTCTCCTTGGCTCCTGATGCCCCTGAACTTTCCTCCGTTGATCTTTTCTTTTCTGCTCTCGGACTCATTTATGACGAGACTGACAGGACTGCCTTTGCCGAGAGTCAGCTGGTGACCTTACGTCAGGGTAAGAGACCTGTTGAGGAGTATTGTTCTGACTTTAGGAAGTGGTGCGTAGCTTCTCGGTGGAATGACCCTGCCTTAAGATGCCAGTTTAGGTTGGGTCTGTCGAACGCCCTGAATGACCTGCTAGTTAGCTATCCCTCTTCTGACTCCCTAGACCAGGTTATGGCTTTAGCGGTACGACTTGATCGACGTCTCAGGGAACGACAACTTGAACGTTTTTGTGTTTTCCCCTCTGACTCCCCCATGATGCCTCCCGAGGTCCCGTTGCTTCGCTCTTCCACGGAAGACTCGGAGGTACCTATGCAACTCGGGGCCTCTGTGTCCCCCCGACAACGTAGAGAGTTCCGCAGGAAGAATGGTCTCTGCTTCTATTGTGGGGATGACAAGCATCAAGTGAACACCTGTCCTAGGCGTAAGAATAAGCAGCCGGAAAACGTCCGCGCCTAAGTGATCATCGGGGAGGTCACTTGTGCGCACAGGTATTTCCCGTAAGTATGAAACGTAATCAAATCTTGCTTCCCTTTCAGGTCTGTTTTGGTGGTAGGTCTGCTACCGGCAGTGCCTTCGTGGATTCAGGGTCTTCTGCTAATATCATGTCTGTGGAATTTGCTATGTCTCTAGCTATGCCTTTGATTGATTTGCCTAAACCTGTCCCGGTAGTGGGTATCGACTCCACTCCTCTTGCTAATGGTTATTTTACACAGCATACCCCTGTTTTTGAACTCCTTGTTGGCTCCATGCATTTGGAGCAGTGCTCTGTACTGTTGATGCAGGGATTATCGTCCGATTTGGTTTTAGGCCTTCCCTGGTTGCAGTTGCATAATCCCACGTTTGACTGGAATACTGGGGAGCTTACCAAATGGGGTAATGAATGCTTGACGTCATGTTTTTCTGTTAATTCTATTTCTCCCCCTGAGGAGGTGAACACGCTACCTGAGTTTGTTCAGGACTTCGCTGATGTTTTCTCTAAGGAGGCCTCCAAAGTGTTACCTCCTCATAGAGAATACGATTGTGCTATCGATTTGGTACCAGGAGCTAAGCTCCCTAAGGGTAGGATATTTAATCTCTCTTGTCCCGAACGTGAAGCCATGAGAGAGTATATCCAGGAATGCCTGGCCAAGGGTTACATTCGCCCCTCTACTTCTCCGGTAGGTGCTGGCTTCTTCTTTGTAGGGAAGAAGGATGGTGGTCTTAGGCCATGCATTGACTACCGTAACTTGAATAAGGTCACTGTAAGGAACCAGTATCCCCTTCCTTTGATTCCTGATCTCTTTAATCAGGTTCAGGGGGCCCAATGGTTCTCTAAGTTTGATCTACGGGGGGCGTATAACCTTATCCGCATCAAAGAGGGGGATGAGTGGAAGACTGCGTTTAACACGCCCGAAGGTCATTTCGAATACCTCGTCATGCCCTTTGGGTTATGTAATGCTCCCGCGGTCTTCCAGAATTTCATAAATGAGATTTTAAGAGATTACCTGGGGGTATTTCTTGTAGTGTACCTTGATGACATACTTGTGTTTTCCAAGGACTGGTCCTCCCACATTGAGCATGTCAGGAAGGTGCTCCAGGTCCTTCGGGAAAACAAACTGTTTGCGAAAACTGAAAAATGTGTGTTTGGGGTGCAGGAGATAACATTTTTGGGTCAAATCCTCACTCCTCATGAATTCCGCATGGACCCCGCCAAGGTCCAGGCTGTGGCGGAATGGTTCCAACCTGCCTCCCTGAAGGCGTTACAGTGTTTCTTGGGTTTCGCTAATTATTACAGGAGATTTATTGCTAACTTCTCGGTCATCGCTAAGCCTCTTAGTGCTGCGGCCATTTTATGACAGCATAGAGGGAACCCTAAAAAAGCGGATCCACGGCAGAGGGGCACAACTGGAGGGCACCAGGTAATATTACACCATATACACCATCATATTTAAAAATGTTGTCCCAAGAACGGAGGGTTGCTTAAGGGTAGTTGCCTTGTTTGGAAAACACATTTAGTGGGGTATCCCCCCTTTAAGACCCTTATAAATTATCCGGAGCAGAGAGCAGCTACAAAGAGTGTCTCTTACACTGGAGGACCCAGCACAGCCATTCATTACACAGACAACCAATTTATTTCAATGAAAATTGTGTAATGCTTAATTTCCCCTGTGATGGTGCTGCAGGGGAAATGAACACTTACTATCAGACTCCCCCAGAGATTACAGATGATCCCTCTAGGTCTATGCAATGGAGTAATATAGGGGGACCTTTCTAACAAAAAGGGATTGTTGAAAGCAGACCACCACTAATTTCTTATTCAGTGGTCATGACTTTTAGGTATGATAAGTTGAGCTCTGTTCACTTTTTCATTAGGTTTCTGTAACTTTTTGAAGATCAGAATAGGGTAGCATGCTGCGCTTTTCTATCCAGTAAAATAAATTAAACCCATTATAAGACAATGGGGGTAAAAAAAAACTGATCATAATTGATCATGACTGATTCGTGAAACAGATCATATATGATGTGTCATATGCGTTATGGATCCTGTAAAAACAAAAACCATAACGCCAGTGAGAACAGAGTCTAAATTGGTGAATCAACATTGAAATAATTGGTGTGCTGGAAAGAACATTTTTTTCATCAGATGTAAAATCAAACGCTACATACTGCTTCACGAGCCATAGAAATAAATTACATGACAGTCTCATTTATACCTGCGCTCTGTGATAGATGTTGTAGAAATCTTACAATTTTATTCAGAATGACAAATATTTCCCATTCTGAACTGAAGATTTCTGCCACTAATTTTACAGTATCATACAAACAGGTGTCACCTAAAAGTCTAAAGATAACGCAGGTCTTTAAAGCATTTTACATAGATGGTACATAAAAGATGTATCTATGGAAGGTTGAGATGAATAAAATACGGGATTTTATAGATAAGCACAAAACCTTTACATTTAAGGTATAGAGAGAAAATTATGGGTGGGTTACAGGGCATGCTGGGAGTTGTAGTTTGAAAAGAGCTGGAGAGTACCAGTTTGGAGACCACTGGGTTATATCATGGGATGTATCCTGTTAATAGTGATGTAGTAAACAGCAATACTAATAGCCGCCATAAATAATACTTACCAGTCTCCTTTGCTGCAATCATGGGTATTTTTCTTTCTGTATGCTCTCCCATCTCTTCATAAAGTAAATGCTATATCCAGAAAATGTTATTTACTAGAAATAATAAATGCTATAATGTTAATGGATTCAATGGGATTTAAGAATGTCAGATCAGTGGTTCTCATATATTTACCCCAATATTACAGTCTTTAACGTAACAAAGTAATCTTGTCTTGTCATTGTTGTCCCTGTGCTACACTGCAGGTCCCAGCATGGTAATGTGACCTGAGGATGTTCT
Source organism: Rhinoderma darwinii (assembly GCF_050947455.1). Classification (NCBI taxonomy): domain Eukaryota; kingdom Metazoa; phylum Chordata; class Amphibia; order Anura; family Rhinodermatidae; genus Rhinoderma; species Rhinoderma darwinii. The sequence goes on from NC_134687.1 coordinate 303,499,085, forward strand.
AATAAGTGTAAGCTTATCCCATTGCTGTCTCATCACCCCCTCCCAAACATACCCATCAGCCCCTCTCACTCAGGTTCCAAGTCACTGGTGCAAGACCAGCTCCATTATGACTATTGCTCAACCTTATTTAACCATTTATTTACCTAATCAGTTACCTGTGGCATTGTTTATTACTCTTTAAAGTCACTTTAACTTTGTTTTAACAAATATTATCTTTGCATTTTTTTTAAACATTTAGGTTTAGTTTGGTAATAATGTTTTAATTAGAGATAGAGAGATAAGAGATATTGTCACTTGTGCAAAAGTGACAACAGGAAGTGCATCAAAATAAAAGAAACAGCGTTGCTCGCTGACAGCGCTGGAATCAGGAAGGGTAAGTATAATAATTGCTATGCTTTTTTAAGTGTTACTAATTTTATTTTGCATTTTTTTACAGGTTCAGTTTTTGGACTACTTTGGATTCTAAGACTACTTTGATGACAGTGTTTTATAATCTGAATAAAATAGTTAACAATGGTTGTGTAGGATTTTTTATTTCAATTGTGGTTTTTTTAACTTTATTACTACTGCCTTAGTAATGGCCACTGTCTGATTGACAGTGTCCATTACTATAGCAGGGTTTAGTGTTAGTTGGTGAAAAGGCTAACACTAACCCCCCATTATTACCCTGGTACCCACCGCCACCAGGGGTACCAGGAAGAGCCGGGTATGATCCAATACCCGACCATCTGTAGTGATGGACGGCACTGGTGAGGCCGCAGGCTGGTATTATTAGGTTGGGAAAGCCCAAAAACTATGGCCCTTCCCACCCTGGTAATGTTAGCCTGCTGCAGCTATGTTGTATCTGGCTGAGTATGAAAAATTGGGGGGGCACCACATAATTTTTTTCCAATCATTTATTTACTTTTTAAAAAAACTATGTGGGGTCCCCCCCATTTTTCATAACTAGCCAGATACAACATAGCAGCAAGCAAGCATTATCAGGGTGGGAAAGGCCACGGTTCTTAGCCTGATAATACCAGCCTGCGGCCACCCCAGTGCCCAACCATCACTCCAGATGGACAGTGCTGGAGACCCTGGGCAAAGCGTTAGCTGATGCTCTGCCCATTTTCACTAGTTACGAAAATCCCAGAAGAGTAATCGGTAGATGTTGCCACTTGTTAAGTTCTGAGATAATTTTGTGTTTGAGAGGAGGAAAAATTTAGTGAAAACTGTGTCTGGAGTCTAATAATTGTCAGAGCCTTGGGGTTTGACATAAAGATCAAAACATCGTACGCAAATAGTGTAAACAGATCTCTCGCCCTCCTACCTTAATCCCAGAGACAGCGTTACTTCCCTCTAACAGCCTTGCCAAAGGCTCCAACGCCAGATCAAAGAGAAGAGGGGACAAGAGTCAGTACCGGCAAGTCCCTTTCTACAGAAATCATTCAGATAAGAAGCCTGGAGAATGTATTCTTGCCCTCGCAGAGTCTTTTAGCCCCCAGTATATTTATCCTGTCCAGCACCGTCCCCAGCCAATGCATTTTTACACTATAAAATGCTTTTTCTGCATCCAAGGTAAGCAAGGCAGGTGTTTCTCCTGCCTGAAGACGATGCCGGACCCGATCAAATACCTTGCAAATGTTAGCCACCGCCGATTGGCCCTTAATTAAACCCACCTATGCCGAGAGAGTTGCCAGCCAATCAGCCATGATTTTAGTTAGGATCTTCAAGTCCTGGTCAATAAAAGAAATAGGCAGATACGAAACCGGGAAAAACTGGTCTTTACCTGGCTTTGGCAACACTTTAATATACGCTTCATTAGATCCAGATTGAAGACCACCCGTGCGCAGCACCGACATATAATAACCCAATAGCGAAGGGGTGACTTGGTTCACCATGCTTTTTATAAAATTCCCCCGTAAACCGATCCGGGCCAGGTGATTTACAATTGTGCAGATTTTTAATAACCCCACTAACTACTGCTAATGCGATATCTGAGTTGAGGAAATCAAGTTATTCCTGTGTTAGAGTTGGAAGGGCAATAGAATCAAGAAATTTTTCCACTACATGTACACTGTAGTCTGGTGGGCTTGCTAAACAAGTGGTCTATATATCAAGTGGAGTTACAAAAACCGGATTGACTTACTGTGTTGTGTGTGACAAAGTGGGGGGCCATTGTATTTGATATATGAATTAATTGCTTGCTTGCTAAAAAGTTTGCAAAAGTGACACAATTTAAAACCATTCTTTCTTTGCAGCTTACTTCCTGCTGAGCAGCTGACTAGGGGGAGGGGTTAGCTGGTCCCAGGTGGTATAAATTAGGCCTCAGTACTCTGTAGAGCCTGCTCTGGTTGGCTTGCTAAACAAGTGGTCTGTATATCAAGTGGAGTTACAAAAACCGGAGTTAAAAAGAGGAGTTAAAGCCCCAGTAAGTACTCTTCTATTCTTTTTGCATTAACAACTGTTCACTGTTTTTTTGTAACTGGGATAATGGATAGCAAGATTGGAGGTTTTCTTCAGTGCACAGTTTACCATATGTATGCACGACTGGAGCCGGTGTTCCAGGGTGAATACCTCTGTGGCAGATGTGAGCATGTTGGTCACCTGGAAGCTCGCATTAGAGATCTGGAGGAGCAGAATGCAACACTGAGGAAGATAGACAATCTTGAGCGGAGCTTGCTGCTCACGGAGCATGCAGTTAGTGGGTTAGAACTGGAGGGTGAAGACATGGGTGAGCAGGATCAGGCAAGTAGCTGGGTTAATGTAGTTAGGGGCAGTAGAAAGGGGTCCAAGAAAAGGAAGGCCAATCCTGTTTCTGACATTCCAAGCAAAATTGCCAAGGGTGATGATGCGAGGGTGTCGGTCTCAGAAATGGCAGCCCTAGTGGATACTGATTTCCCTAACAGACGGGAGAACAGCCCAGCTAGTAGTCGGCGGGATGGTAATGCAGGTAAGCCAAGACAATTGATAGTCGTAGGGGATTCTATAATCAGGAAGACGGATAGAATAATTTGTCGCGAAGACCACCTCAACCGAATGGTTTGCTGTCTCCCTGGTGCCAGGGTTCGGCATGTGGTGGAACGGGTGGACAAATTGCTGGGAGGGGCTGGTGATGATCCAGCTGTCCTGATCCATGTCGGTACCAACGACACAAAAAATGGTAGGTGGACGAGCCTTAAGAATAATTTTAAAGAACTAGGCTACAAGCTGAAGGGAAGGACCTCCAAGGTTGTATTCTCAGGAATACTGCCTGTGCCATGCGCATCACAGGAAAGACAGCAGGAGCTCAGGGAGTTAAATGCAAGGCTGAAGTCTTGGTGTAGAGGAGAAGGCTTTAGGTTCCTAGAGCACTGGGCTGACTTTTCATTGGGGTACAAACTGTATTCTGCAGATGATTTGCACCTAAATGGAAGGGGGTCCACTGTGCTGGGGGAGAGAATTCTAGCTCGGGTGGTGGAGTATTTGAACTAGGGCTGTGGAGGGAGGTCAATGTAGAAAAAAAAGGGGTAGTCAGGTTAGAGAGGGGTCAGACTATATTGGTGGGGGGAGAAACAGAATGTGGGGAGAGGACTAGACCACAGGATAAGGAGATCCTCTTGTTACAAAACAGCAGTGTAAATAAAAATGCCCAAATAATGTCAAATCACATTTCTGATAATAAAAGTGAAAAACTGAAAGGCAAGTTAAAGTGTATGTTCACAAATGCCAGAAGTCTAGCAAGCAAAATGGGGGAGCTGGAGGCCTTGGTACTGGAAGAAAATATAGATATAGTTGGTGTTGCTGAAACATGGCTAGACTCTTCACATGACTGGGCTGTAAATCTACAGGGTTTTACACTGTTTCAGAAAGACAGGACAAATAGGAAAGGTGGGTGGTGCATGTCTGTATGTGAGAAGTGATATGAAGGCGAGTGTGAAAGAGACAATAGTGGGTGAATACTGTGAGGAGGTTGAAACCTTGTGGGTGGAACTAGAAAGGGAGGTAAACACTGAAAAAATTACTTTTGGTGTAATCTATAGACCCCCCCCCCCCCCAATATAACTGAGGAGATGGAAGGTCAGCTATATAAACAGATGGAGCGGGCTGCACAGGTGGGTACTGTAGTGATAATGGGAGATTTTAATTTCCGGGATATTAATTGGTGTCATGGTTCGGCTTCAAATACAAAGGGGAGACATTTCCTCAACCTGATTTTAAGGGCCAGATTGTGGAAGACCCGACTAGAGGTGAAGCTCTGTTGGATCTGGTCATTTCTAATAATGCAGATCTTGTTGGGAATGTCAATGTTCGTGAAAACCTTGGTAACAGTGATCATAATATAGTTACATTTTACCTATACTGTAAAAAACAAACGCAGGCTGGGAGGGCAAAAACATTTAATTTTAAGAAAGCCAATTTCCCCAGGATGAGGGCTTAAATTCAGGATATAGACTGGGAAGAACTAATGTCAAATAATGGGACAAATGACAAATGGGAGATTTTCAAATCTAATTATAGTGCAAAATTTATTCCTATTGGTAACAAGTATAAACGACTAAAATTAAATCCCACATGGCTTACCCCTTCTGTGAAAGGGGCAATACATGACAAAAAAAGGGCATTTAAAAAATACAAATCTGAAGGTACATCTGCAGCCTTTGTAAAATATAAAGAGCTTAATAAAATCTGTAAAAATGTAATAAAATTAGCAAAAATACAAAATGAAAGGCAGGTGGCCAAGGATAGTAAAACAAATCCCCAAAAATTCTTCAAGTATATAAATGCTAAAAAGCCAAGGTCTGAACATGTAGGACCCCTAGCTAGTGGTAATGGGGAGTTGGTCACAGGGGATCAAGAGAAGGCAGAGTTACTAAATGGGTTCTTTAGCTCTGTATATACAACTGAAGAAAGGGCAGCTGATGTAGCCGATGCCAGGGCTGTCAATATATCAGTTGATATACTGAATTGGATGAATGTAGATATGGTCCAAGCTAAATTAAATAAAATAAATGTGCACAAGGCCCCGGGACCAGATGGGTTACACCCTAGAATTCTTAAAGAGCTTAGTTCAGTTATTTCTGTCCCCCTTTTCATAATATTCAGAGAATCTCTAGTGACTGGAATAGTGCCAAGGGACTGGCGCAGGGCAAATGTGGTGCCTATTTTCAAAAAAGTCTCTAGGTCTTCCCCGGGTAATTATAGACCAGTAAGCTTAACATCCATCGTGGGGAAAATGTTTAAGGGGCTATTGAGGGACTATATACAGGATTATGTGACAAAAAATAGTATTATAAGTGACAGCCAGCACGGTTTTACTAAGGGCAGAAGTTGTCAAACTAACCTAATCTGTTTTTATGAAGAGGTGAGCAGAAGCCTAGACAGAGGGGCCGCTGTGGATATAGTGTTTTTGGACTTTGCAAAGGCATTTGACACTGTCCCCCATAGACGCCTAATGGGTAAATTAAGGACTATAGGTTTAGAAAATATAGATTGTGTTTGGATTGAGAATTGGCTCAAGGACCGTATCCAGAGAGTTGTGGTCAATGATTCCTACTCTGAATGGTCCCCGGTTATAAGTGGTGTACCCCAGGGTTCAGTGCTGGGACCACTATTATTCAACTTATTTATTAATGATATAGAGGATGGGATTAATAGCACTATTTCTATTTTTGCAGATGACACCAAGCTATGTAATATAGTTCAGACTATGGAAGATGTTCGTAAATTGCAAGCGGATTTAAACAAACTGAGTGTTTGGGCGTCCAGTTGGCAAATGAAGTTTAATGTAGATAAATGTAAAGTTATGCATCTGGGTACCAACAATCTGCATGCATCATATGTCCTAGGGGGAGCTACACTGGTGGATTCACTTGTTGAGAAGGATCTGGGTGTACTTGTAAATCATAAACTAAATAACAGCATGCAGTGTCAATTAGCTGCTTCAAAGGCCAGCAGGATATTGTTGTGTATTAAAAGAGGCATGGACTCGCGGGACAGGTTTGTAATATTGCCACTTTACAAAGCATTAGTGAGGCCTCATCTAGAATATGCAGTTCAGTTCTGGGCTCCAGTTCATAGAAAGGATGCCCTGGAGTTGGAAAAAATACAAAGAAGAGCAACGAAGCTAATTAGGGGCATGGAGAATCTAAGTTATGAGGAAAGATTAAAAGAATTAAACCTATTTAGCCTTGAAAAAAGACGACTAAGGGGGGACATGATTAATTTATATAAATATATTAATGGCACATACAAAAAATATGGTGAAATCCTGTTCCATGTAAAACCCCCTCAAAAAACAAGGGGGTATTCCCTCCGTCTGGAGAAAAAAAGGTTCAACCTGCAGATGCGACAATCCTTCTTTACTGTAAGAACTGTGAATCTATGGAATAGCCTACCGCAGGAGCTGGTGACAGCAGGGACAGTAGATGGCTGTAAAACAGGGTTAGATAATTTCCTAGAACAAAAAAGTATTAGCTCCTATGTATAGTCCAGAAAATCATGTGTAGTTGATGATGATGATGATTGTTCTCATGTGCGCGCGCTGGCCCTTTAAGAACTGGCACGAGCGTGCGCGCACCCTACGGGACACAGCGGACCAGAGCGGAAGTGAGCGCTGGTGTCTCCTAGGAAGTAGATGCGAGCCAGCGCTCACTGATCCATGGCTGCGGGCGTCGGAATGTGAGTAAATCCGACGGCCCACGGCCATGGACGCTACAGTATCCCCCCTCTTACGCCCCCTCTTCTTGGGACCAGAGCGGGAGAGAAATTTCTTAATGAGAGCAGGGGCACTGAGGTTCTCTTCCGACTCCCAGGACCTCTCCTCAGGACCAAACCCTCACCAGTCCACCAAATAGAAAGTCCTTCCTCCTACCCTTTTGCAGTCCAGGATCTCCCTCACCTCAAACATATCAGAACCACCGCTGGGAGCAACGGTGGAACTGGAAGTATTACTATAGCGGTTGAGGACCACTGGTTTCAGGAGGGACACATGAAAGGAGTTGGGGATTCTGAGGGTAGGAGGCAGACACAGCTTATAGGAGACAGGGTGTCACGGACAAATACACAGTAAACAGTGAGGTCCCTGTTCTTCCCAAACCTCTGTCCCTACCTACTTGTACGACCCGACCTAAACGACGGCGCACAACTGGGCGGCGTACCCTATACTATTACCAGTACAACTGACAAACGGATAAGACAGAGACAGTACGAAATAACAAAGGGTCACTTGGGAAGTAAACGGAGGGAGAGGCAGGGAAATTGCGCGAAAAGGCAGAGTAAGGCAGAGTAAGGCAGGGTCAAACTGGGAGAGTGCAGAAAAAACAAAAGTCAGAAGGCAAAGAAAAGTCAGGAGTCCAGCAGGGGTCAGGTCACAAAGGAGTCAAAATGCAAGTCGCTCAGGGGAGTCTGAAACAAGGGAAAGCACCAGGCTAGGTAACTCTAATTACAGGCAAAGGCCAACTACCCCAGGCTGAACTAAATAAGGAGAGGGCGGGATCTCAGGAACATCAGCCAGGCTTTGATTGGCCTGACGCTTCTGAGCCCTTATTGGCTGCAGACTGCCTCAGTCTGCCAGGCCGGGCGACGCCCGAACGAGTAACTCTCGACGTCCTGGAGACCGAAGGAGCAGCAGGGAGTACGTGACAGTACCCCCTTTTACGAGGAGCCACTGAACCCTCCACCCCCGAACCATGTTTATTCTGAAATTTTCTATGAAAGTTTTTTTTAAGGGTCCGAGCGTGGATATCTCGGACTGGAACCCAAGTCCTCTCCTCTGGACCATATCCTTTCCAATGGACCAGGTACTGGATAGACCTCTGAACCTTTCTACTGTCCAGCAACCTGGCCACCTTAAATTCCTGTCCCTCGGGTGTCAATACTGGGACGGGAGGTTTCCCTATGGGAAGGATGGGGGGAACATATCTCTTCAGAAAGGAGGAATGAAACTGTCATGTCCGTGGCTGCGGGCCGTCAGCACCAATCTCTCCCTGACAGCCGCTTCCACTCACCTCAGCCGGATCCCGTAGGTGCAGCGCGCACACCGGACTTTGATGAACATCCGGCCGTGAGTAACCTGGACTATAAGAGGGGTCCAGCCTCCTGCTTTGATGCCTGAGCGTTGTTGTTTCCCTAGTTTGTCTATGCAATGGTCTCCTAGTGTGTTCCTGTTTCTGTTCCCTGCATTCCATACTATCCTGGTCGAGTACTGTGCTGAGCCAAAGTTGTGCCGTGCTGTATACCATGCCTGACCTGCTTCACCTCAACTGACGTCTGCCTGCTGCCTAGTCCTAGCCGAGCCTACCTTGCTACTGTTCGAGCTGCCACAGGTACCTATATGAACTATAGACATTGACCTGTGCCCTGTTGGCCAGCTGCCATACCACCAAGGCGGTACAATCCAGTGGGTCCAGAGACCCTTCGTGACAGAAACACATCATGGATGCGGAAGGAGGGGGACAATTTTAAGCGGAAGGAGACCCAGGTTGATCCTCTCCTTGACCTCATAAGGACCGATGTACCTGGGGGCGAACTTTCTGGAGGGTATCCTCAGGAGGAGGTTCTTGGAAGATAACCAAACCCGATCTCCCACCAAGAAATCAGGATTGGCTGAATGCCTTTTATTGGCTTGAAGCCGCTGGCGGTCCTGGGCTGCCCTGAGATTACTCTGGACCAGGTCCCAGATGACTCTCAAGTTCCTGGGGAAAATGAAGAAAACCGGGCATTAAAACCATAATTAGCAAAGAATGGAGATACTCCTGACTATGTGCTGATGTGATTATTGATGGCAAATTCCGCAAGGGTCAAAAACCGGAACCATTTATCCTGGGCATCGACCACGAAGCATCTGAGTTACTGTTCCAGAGACTGATTGGTCCTCTCAGTCTGGCCATTAGTTTGTGGGTGGAAGGTCGATGAAAAGGACAAGTTTAGTCCTAATTGCTTGCAGAATGCCCTCCAAAACAACGTTAGACCCCCCTGTCAGAAACTATGTTAACAGGTACCCCGTGCAAACGTAAAATATGTTTAATAAAGAGGTATAACTAGCTCTTTGGCATTGGGCAATTTCTTCAGGGGAATGAAGTGGGCCATTTTACTAAACCGGTCTACCACTTTAATGACGGGGTAGGGAGACAGACAGGGGAGCCCTAATCTACCCGCCACTCAGTCCCTGCCTACTTGCATGGCCCATCCTAGGCGACGGCGTACAACTGGGCGACGTTCCCTACGCTCAATATGTGTACGACAGACAAACAGACAAGGGTACACAGAAGCTAAGGGAAATGGGGCAGTTGCCCACGGCAACACCGTGAGCAACAGGAGTAGTGAACGAGCCGAGTTAAACCAGGAGTGTACGAGGTACCAAACGCAGAGAAGGAGCGTAGTCAGTAAAGCTAGGGTCTATAATAATAGAAGGAGCAGCAGAGCCAGGAAACAGGAAAGAATCACAGGCAAAGACAAGAAGGAAATGAAGGTATAAATAGGCCGAGGGTGGGAGCTAGAACCGTCTGGCCAGGCTGTGATAGGGTCTCCCACTCCTGAGCCTACCAGCCTGAGTGGTAGCAGATCGAATCACTCTATCAGACATAGGAGCAGCTGCAGACTGATTAACCACGGGCGTCGACACAGAAGCTGTGTCTGGCAGATCATTTACAGTACCCCCCTTTTTATGAGGGGCCACTGGACCCTTTCTAGGTGGACCTGGCTTATTGGGGAACCGAAGATGGAACCTTCTGAGCAATACCCCAGCGTGAACATCCCGAGCGTGTACCCAAGTCCTCTCCTCAGACCCGTATCCTCTCCAATGGACCAGGTACTGGAGGGAGCCTTGGACCATCCTGCTGTCCACAATCTTGGCCAACTCGAATTCTACCCCTTCAGGGGTGAGAACAGGAACCGGAGGTTTCCCCGAGGTAGCCAAGGACGGGGAGCAGCGTTTCAGGAGGGAGGCATGAAAAGACGGGGGTAACTCCAGTCGGAAGGAGACTGGGTTAAGGACCTCAATGACCTTGTATGGCCCTATATACCGGGAGCACATTTTTTGGACGGGACTTTAAGGCGCACATTTTTTGAAGACAGCCACACCAGATCCCCGACCACAAACAAGGGGTTAGCAGAACGTCTTCTATCTGCCTGAGTATTTTGTATGCTCTGCGACGCCTCTAGGTTCTTCTGAACCTGGGCCCAGACTGTGCACATTTCCCGATGAATGACATCTACCTCGGGATTGTTGGAACCACCAGGTGAAACGGAAGAGAACCGTGGATTAAACCCAAAATTACAGAAAAAGGGGGAGACCCCTGACGAGTTACTGACCCGGCTATTAAGAGAAAATTCGGTGAGGGAAATTAAGGAGACCCAATCATATTGACAGTGAGAGATAAAACACCTTAAATATTGTTCTAGAGACTGATTAGTCCTCTCGGTTTGGCCATTAGTTTCAGGATGGAAGGCCGAGGAGAAGGACAGATCAATCTCCAACTTTTTACAGAAAGCTCTCCAAAACAATGAAACAAATTGCACCCTTCTGTCAGAAACAATATTGACAGGAACCCCATGGAGACGCAGGATGTGTTTGACAAACAAGGTAGCTAACGTCTTAGCATTGGGAAGTTTCTTGAGGGGCACAAAGTGGCACATCTTACTGAAGCGGTCTACTACAACCCACACCACCAACTTGCCTTGAGATGGAGGCAGATCGGTGATAAAATCCATGGAGATATGGGTCCAAGGTCTCTGGGGAATGGGCAAAGAACATAGTAAGCCCGCTGATCGGGACCTGGGAATCTTGGATCTAGCATAAATTTCACAAGCGGCGACGTAGGCCTTAATGTCTTTAGGCAACCCAGGCCACCAATAGTTTCTGGCAATGAGGTGCTTGGTACCCAGGATGCCTGGATAGCCAAATAGTGCGGAGTCATGATTTTCCCTGAGTACCCTTAGCCGGAATTGGAGGGGAACAAACAGCTTGTTCTCAGGAAGATTCCCGGGAGCTGAACCTTGATCAGCCGCAATTTCGGAGACTAAGTCAGAATCAACAGAGGAAATTATTATACCTGGGGACAAAACACAAGCAGGATCTTCCTCCGAAGGAGGGCTGGCCATGAAGCTACGCGACAGTGAATCAGCTTTAATAGTTTTAGACCCAGCCCTATAGGTGACCAAAAAGTTGAATCTAGTAAAAAACAACGCCCATCGAGCTTGTCTCGGGTTTAGCCTCCGGGCAGATTCTAGGAAAACCAGATACTTGTGGTCGGTAAGGACCGTTACCTGGTGCCTAGCCCCCTCCAGGAAGTGGCGCCCCTCTTCAAATGCCCATTTAATGGCTAAGAGTTTGCGGTTGCCAATGTCATAGTTACTCTCAGTGGGCGAGAACTTCCTGGAGAAGTACCCTGCGACAGGACAGCACCCACTCCCCCCTTGGAGGCGTCAACCTCCACGATGAATGGCTCCATTTGGTTAGGCTGAATCAGCACTGGGGCCGAGATAAAGCACTTCTTAAGGACCTCAAAAGCCTGGACCACCTCCGGAGGCCAGTGCAGGAGATCAGCACCTTTGCGAGTAAGATGCTTATCGATGACCGAGAAGTTAGCAATACATCTCCTGTAATAATTAGCAAACCCCAGGAAGCACTGTAACGCCTTCAGGGAGGCAGGTTGGACCCATTCAGCCACAGCCTGAACCTTGACAGGGTCCATGCGGAATTCATTAGGAGTGAGGATTTGATCCAAAAATTATATCTCCTGCACCCCAAACACACATTTTTCAGTTTTAGCAAAGAGTTTGTTTTCACGAAGGGCCTGGAGCACCTTCCTAACATGCTCAATGTGGGAGGACCAGTCCTTGGAAAACACAAGTATGTCATCAAGGTACACTACCAGAAATTCCCCCAGGTAGTCTCTTAAAATCTAATTTATGAAATTCTGGAAGACCGCGGGAGCATTACATAACCCAAAGGGCATGACGAGGTATTCGAAATGACCTTCGGGCGTGTTAAACGCAGTCTTCCACTCATCCCCCTGTCTGATGCGGATAAGGTTATAAGCCCCCCGAAGATCAAACTTAGAGAACCATTGGGCCCCCTGAACCTGATTGAAGAGATCAGGAATCAAAGGAAGGGGATACTGGTTCCTTACAGTGACCTTATTCAAGTTTCGGTAATCGATGCACGGCCTAAGACCACCATCCTTCTTCCCTACGAAGAAGAAGCCAGCACCTACCGGAGAAGTTGAGGGACGAATGTAACCCTTGGCCAGGGATTCCTGGATATACTCTCTCATGGCTTCACGTTCGGGACAAGAGAGCTTAAATATCCTACCCTTAGGGAGCTTAGCTCCTGGTACCAAATCGATAGCGCAATCGTATTCTCTATGAGGAGGTAACACTTCGGAGGCCTTATTAGAAAAAACATCAGCGAAGTCCTGAATAAACTCAGGTAGAGTGTTCACCTCCTCAGGGAGAGAAATAAAATTAACAGAAAAACATGACGTCATGCATTCATTACCCCATTTGGTAAGGTCCCCAGTACTCCAGTTAAACATGGGATTATGCATCTGCAACCAGGGAAGGCCTAAAACCCAATCGGACGATAATCCCTGCATCACCAGTACAGAGCACTGCTCCAAATGTATGGAGCCAACAATGAGTTGAAAACAGGGGTATGCTGCGTAAAATAACCATTAGCAATAGGAGTGGAGTCGATACCCACTACCGGGACAGGTTTAGGCAAATCAATCAATGGCATAGCTAGAGACATAGCAAATTCCACAGACATAATATTAGCAGAAGACCCTGAATCCACGAAGGCACTGCCGGTAGCAGACCTACCCTCAAAAGAGACCTGAAAGGGAAGCAAGATCTTATTAGGTTTCATATTTACGGGAAATACCTCTGCGCCCAAGTGACATCCCCGATGGTCACTTAGGCGCAGAAGTTTTTCCGGCTGCTTTTTCTTACGCCTAGGACAGTTGTTCACTTGATGCTTGTCATCGCCACAGTAGAAGCAGAGACCATTCTTCCTGCGGAGCTCTCTACGTTGTTGAGGCCCCGAGTTGCATTGGTTCATCCGAGTTTTCCGTGGAAGAACGAAGCAACGAAACCTCGGGAGCCATCATGGGGGAGCCAGAGGAGAAAGCACAAAAACGTTCAAGTCGTCGTTCCCTGAGACGTCGGTCAAGACGTACCGCTAAAGCCATAACCTGATCTAGAGAGTCTGAAGAGGGATAGCTAACTAACAGGTCTTTCAAGGCGTTCGACAGACCCAATCTAAACTGGCACCTCAAGGCAGGGTCATTCCACCGAGAAGTAACACACCACTTCTTAAAGTCAGAACAGTACTCCTCAATGGGTCTCTTACCCTGACGTAAGGTCACCAGCTGACTCTCGGCAAAGGCAGTCTTGTCAGTCTCGTCATATATGAGCCCGAGAGGAGAAAAAAAAAGATCAACAGAGGAAAGTTCAGGGGCGTCAGGAGCCAAGGAGAAGGCCCATTCTTGGGGCCCGTCCTTGAGCTGGGACAGAATTATACCCACTCGCTGGCTCTCAGAACCTGAGGAGTGGGAACCATCTGGCCAGGCTGTGATAGGTTCTCCCACTCCTGAACCTACCAGCCTGACTGGTAGCAGATCGAGTCACTCTATCAGACCTAGGAGCAGGTGCAGACTGATTAACCACGGGCATCGACACAGAAGCTGTGTCTGGCAGATCCTTTACAACCACTACCCAGATCACCGACCTGCCCTGGGACGAAGGGAGATCGGTGATAAAATCCATGTCTAGATGGGTCCAGGGTCCTTTGGGCACCGGCAAAGGACACAGCAAGCCTGAAGGTTGGGATCTGGGAGATTTAAACCGGGCGCAGGTCTCATATGAGACCACGTAGGCTCGGACATCTCGTAGCAGCCCTGGCCACCAGAAACCACGGGTGACATGGTCCCTGGTACCAGAGATGCCTGGGTGCCCTGACAGGACTGAGTCATGACACTCCTGGAGGAGCCTCAGCCGGAGGTGTAGGGGTACAAACAGTTTGTCCTCTGGAAGGGCTTCAGGAGCAGTGTCCTGGCTGGCCGTGACCTCTGTGGTCAGGTCAGAGTCTACGGTTGCCACTACCGCACCAGGAAGCAATACTGCTTCAGGTTTGGTCTCAGGCGGAGGGGTGGCCAGAAAACTACGGGACAGAGCATCCGCTTTAATATGCTTTGAACCAGGCCTGTAGATGACAATAAAATTAAACCTGGTAAAAAATAGAGCCCATCTAGCCTGTCTAGGATTGAGTCTCTTGCCTGATTCTAAAAAGACCAAATTTTTATGCTCAGTAAGGACCGTCACCCGATGTCTTGCCCCTTCAAGAAAATGGCGCCATTCCTCCAAAGCCCATTTGATGGCCAGCAGTTTCTGATTGCCCACATCGTAATTTTGCTCAGTGGGAGAGCTATTATGGGAAAAGAAGGCACAGGTTCGGAGGTGAGTGTGAGAAGTAGGACCCTGAGACAATACTGCTCCCACACCCACCTCGGAAGCATCTATCTCCACAATAAAGGGTTGAGTTTGATCCGGTTGGATTAGTACCGGGGCGGAGGAGACAAGCAAAAAAAGTAAAAAACTGTAAAATAAAGTTTTTTTAACAAACAAAAAAAAATGAAAAGCTCAAAAAAAAAACCTTTTCCCATTTTCCCTCAAGCACAATGTAAAAAAAACTAAAAAGCTAACATAACTGGTATTGACGTGTCCGTAAAAGTCTGAACTATTACAATATATCATTATTTCGTCCGCACGGTGAAGGCCGTAAAAAATAAAAAATTAAAAACATCAGAATTGCTGTTTTTTTGGTCCCTTCTTCTCTAACAAAAAATGAAATAAAAAGTGATAAAAAAGTCTCACATACCCCAAAATAGTACCAATAAAAACTGCAGTTCGCCCTGCAAAAAATAAGCCCTCATACGGCTAAATCGACAGAAAAATCATTTTTTTCCTTGTAATAGTAGTAAAACATAAAGAAAACTATATAAATTTGGTATCGCTGTAATCATATTGACCCGCAGAATAAAGTTAAAGAGGCTTTGTCACCACATTATAAGTGCCCTATCTCCTATATAAGGAGATGGGCGCTACAATGTAGGTGGCAGTAATGCTTTTTATTTAAAAAAACGATCTATTTTTACCACTTTATTAGCGATTTTAGATTTCTGCTAATGAGTTGCTTAATGCCCAAGTGGGCATATTTTTACTTTAGACCAAGTGGGCGTTGTACAGAGGAGTGTATGACGCTGAGCAATCAGCTTCATGCACTCCTCTCCATTTATTTACACAGCAGCATCGCGTTCTTACTAGAACACGATGTGCTGCCACATACACAGACATTAACGTTAATGAAGTGTCCTGATAATGAATATACATGACCTCCAGCCTGGACGTCATGTGTATTCAGAATCCTGACACTTCTGAATTTTTTCTGTGAGATTTCCAGCAAGGGAAACAAAATCTCGTTTCGATCGTAATCTCGCGAGATTACGCGTGGCTTGCTGGAATCTCACAAAAAAGATTCAGAAGTGTCAGGATTCTGAATACACATGACGTCCAGGCTGGAGGTCATGTATATTCATTATCAGGACACTTGATTAACGTTAATGTCTGTGTATGTGGCTGCACATCGTGTTCTAGTAAGAACGCGATGCTGCTCTGTAAATGAATGGAGAGGAGTGTATGATGCTGACTGGTCACTGATTGGTCAGCATCATACACTCCTCTGTACAACGCCCACTTGGTCGAAAGTAAAAACACGCCCACTTGGGCATTAAGAAACTCATTAGCATAAAGCTAAAAATCGCTCATAAAGTGGTTTAAAATAGATTGTTTTTCTAAATAAAAAGCATTACTGTCACCTACATTATAGCGCCGATCTCCTTATGTAGGAGATAGGGCACTTATAATGTTGTGACAGAGCCTCGTTAACATGCCATTTTTACCGTACAGTGAACGCCGTAAAACCAAAACCACCCAAAAGGTTGAGGAATCGCTGTTTTTTTTCCTATTCCACCCCGCATATATTTTTTTCCCACTACATTATATGGTACAAAAAATGGTGCTGTGAAAATCTACAACTCTTTCCGCAAAAAACAAACCCTCATACAGCAATATTAATGAAAAAATAAAAGCGTTATGGTATTTGGAAGGTGGGGAGGAAAAAACATACGTGAAAATCCGAAAAATGGCTTTGGAGGGAAGAGGCTAAGGTGGACATTCAAGATGGCAAACACTTCTCACCCCAAGTAACAAGTTCCCCCATCACCCAATCTAAGATGGAGTTATGCTTGCGCAACCAGGGGAGACCTAATAAAATCTCGGTGGGTAGCCCCTTACGGACAAACATAGTACATTCCTCCAAGTGAATTGAACTAATCTTTAAACAAAACACAGGGGCAGACTGGAAAACATGCCCGAAAGCTAACGGGGAGGAGTCTACCCCTACCAGGGGAATAGGAACAGACGAATCAATAAGGGGTAAACCAATCGACAAAGCAAAACTGTGGGAAATAAAATTGGCAACGGACCCTGAGTCCACAAACGCAGAACCTATCCCAGTCTTGCCCAAAAATGACACCTGGGCTGGCAACAAGACCTTATTAAAACGAACGGGAAATACCTGCGCGCCTAAGTGACTTCCCCGATGACCACTTAGGCGCGGAAGCTTTCCGGAGTCTTCTTTTTTGCGTTTGGGACAGGCGCTGAGTAGATGGTCCGAGTCTCCGCAGTAGAAGCATAAGGCATTTTTGCAGCGGAACTCCCTGCAAACTTTCGGATCTCCTGTGATCCCTATCTCCATCTGTTCCTCCTGGTAGTCAGCTGAAGAAGATGGCACTGGGACAGCTCGAGACCTAGGAGGATCGACTGGAGTAGGAGGACCGGACCGTTCCTGCCGACACTCCCGTATGCATCGGTCGAGACGGACAGCGAGATTCATGAGCTGATCTAGGGAGTCGGGGGGGGGGGCGTAACCTACTAGCAGGTCTTTCAGGGAGTCAGTCAGTCCTAGCCTGAAGTGGTACTTCAGGGCCGAGTCACCCCAGGTAGATTCCACTGACCACTTCCTAAACTCAGAGCAGTACTCCTCTACCAGCCTCCTACCCTGACGAAGTCCCCCTAACTGAGTTTCAGCGAACACTGTCCTGTCGGGTTCGTCATAGAGATGTCCCAGGGCGGAAAATAAAGCGTCGACAGAGGAGCGTTGGGGACTAGTGGGAGATAAGGAAAATGCCCAATCCTGAGGGTCCCCCAGCAGACAGGATATGATGATCCCCACACGTTGAGACTCAGAGCCAGAAGAATGGGGCCGTAACTGAAAATAAAGCATGCAGCTCTCACAAAAAGATACAAAAAATTTTCAATCGCCAGAGAAACGATCGGGTAAGTGGATTTGGGATTCCAGCTGAGGTGCGGGAGGGTAGGCTGCCACGGGTAACACAGGGGCGGCCACCTGCGCGGCATGCTCCTGCTGGTAGACTCTCTGGGCCAGATCCTGCACCAATTGGGTGAGACACTGCATTTGCTCTGTTAACACTACCAAGGGGTCCATGGCAAACAAAGCCAGACAACAGGGAAGAGCATATAAAGGGCCTGTAATTCTGTCACGGACAAATACACAGTAAACAGTGAGGTCCCTGTTCTTCCGAAACCTGTGTCCCTACCTACTTGTACGACCCGACCTAAACGACGGCGCACAACTGGGCAGCGTTCCCTATATTATTACCAGTGGAACTGACAAACGGATAAGACAGAGACAGTATGAAATAACAAAGGGTCACCTGGGAAGTACACGGAGGGAGAGGCAGGGAAATTGCGCCACGGACAAGTCCAGGCGCAAAGGGCGGAGTCAGGCAGGCAGGGTCAAACCGGGAGAGTGCGGAAAAAACAAAAGTCAGAAGGCAAAGAAAAGTCAGAAGTCCAGCTGAGGGTCAGGTCACAAAGGAGTCAAAATGCAAGTCGCTCAGGGGAGTCTGAAACAAGGGAAAGCACCAGGCTAGGTATCTCAAGAACATCAGCCAGGCTTTGATTGGCCTGACACTCCTGAGCCCCTATTGGCTGCAGACTGCCTCAGTCTGCCAGGTCGGGCGATGCCCGAGCGAGTAACTCTCGACGTCCAGGAGACCGAAGGAGCAGCAGGAAGGGAGTACATGACACAGGGCTTATCTGTTGCCGAATCTGAAAAGGACCGAGGAACCTGGGAGAAAACTTGTATGAAGGCACCTTCAAACGAATGTTCCGTGACGACAGCCAGACTTTGGTACCTAGAAGATACTGAGGCGGCTCTCTTCTCTTTGTATCTGCTTTTCGCTTCATGCGATCGACTGCCAGCAAAATAGAGGACCGAGTCTGTTGCCAGATTTGCAGAAAGTCCCCAAATGCATGAGTCAGCAGTGGGTACCTGAGATGTAGTCGACACAGGAAGAGGGACTCTAGGATGTGGACTGTACACAATGTAAAACAGAGTGGTGGACTCGCTTGTGTGGTTGTTATACGAGAACTCGGCCCATGGAAGAAGCTGTACCCAGCTATCATGCTGCAAGGAGATGAAGTGGCGGAGATAATTCTCCATGATCTGGTTGATCCTCTTGACTTGCCCATTGGACTGGGGGTGATAGGTTGAGGGAAAAGTCCAATCTCACATCCAGGAGTTTATAGAGGGCTCTCCAGAACTTTGAGGTAAATTGAACTCCCCGATCGGACACAATGTGAAGTGGCAAGCCATGCAAGCGGAAGATGTGCTGAATGAAAAGACTCGCCAGTCGGGGAGCAGAAGGTAGGCCGGTCAGTGGGATAAAATGTTCCATCTTCGAGAACCGGTCCACCACCACCCAGACAGTGTTGCATCCTGCTGAGGGAGGAAGGTCCATGACAAAGTCCATCGCAATGTGCTGCCAGGGAGCATTGGGTACAGGCAGAGGTTCGAGCAGGCCGGCAGGTCTGGAGTGAGTAAACTTGTTAGAAGCACACACTATGCAGGAAGAGACAAAGTCCACAACATCTTTGGGTAGCGGTGGGCCACCAGAAGAGACGAACAATCAGGTCCCGAGTCTTACGAACACCAGCGTGCCCAGCCAGTTTAGAGCTGTGTCCCCAGCGGAGAATTCTTCTCCTGTCTGCCAACCGAACGAAAGTCCTCGCCGGAGGGATGTCTCTGACCTGCAAAGGATTGGCAGTGACAATGCAGGAGGGGTCTATGATACTTTGAAGGGGCTCCACCGTGTTTTCTGTCTCAAATAACCTGGGCAGGGCATCGGCCCTCACATTCTTGTCAGCGGGACGGTATTGGAGTACGAATTGGAAATGGGTGAAGAACAGAGACCACCTGGCTTGACGCCGATTTAGTCGTTGAGCGGACTGGAGATAGATGAGTTTCTTGTGGTCGGTGTAGATCAAGATGGGGTTAGCTGCGCCCTCTAGAAGATGTCTCAAATCCTCCAGAGCCAATTTGATGGCCAGTAGCTCCCGATCTGCAATAGAGTAATTGCGATCTGCAGAAGAAAAAAGTCTCGAGTAATAGCCACATACTACTGCCTTTCCTTTGGAGCTCCTCTGGAACAGAAGTGCACCTGCACCAACAGAAGAAGCGTCCACCTCCAATGAAAACTGCCGAGATACGTCTGGATGATGGAAGATCGAGGCTGAAGTGAAGGCTTTCTTGAGGCTAATAAATGCTGGAGTCCACACCTTGGCGTTCACACCCTTCTTGGTAAGGGTAGAGATGGGAGCAGTCAGAGATGAGAAGTTTGGAATAAACTGCAGGTAAAAAATTGGCAAATCACAAGAAATGCTGTATGGCCCTCAGGCTTTGAGGATGTGGCCATTCCAGGACAGACTTTAGTTTCTCCGGATCCATCTTGAGACCTTGATATGAGATGATGTAGCCCAGGAAGGGCAAAGACTTCTCCAACTTGGCATATAAGTGATTCTCCTTTAATCGCAGTAGAACCTGACGGACATGCCTCCGATGGGTCGCGTCAGATCTGGGAAGAAAATCAAAATATCATCGAGATAGATTACAACACAGATATAGAGGAGATCTCGGAAAATATCATTGACGAATTCCTGAAAGACTGCGGGAGCGTTACACAGTCCGAAGCGCATCACCAGGTATTCGTAGTGCCCGTCTCGGGTATTGAATGCCGTCTTCCAGTCGTCCCCTTGATGGATTTGAATCAAATTATAAGCTCCACGCAAGTCTAATTTTGAAAAAATTCTGGCTCCTCGTATACGGTCAAACAGCTCGGATATAAGTGGCAACGGGTATTTGTTCTTGACCGTGATCTTGTTGAGACCACGGTAGTCAATGCAGGGACGAAGAGATCCATCTCTCTTAAAGAAGAAGAATCGGGCCTCGGCCGTGGAGGAAGATTTTCATATAAAACCCCTCTCCAAATTCTCCTTGATATAGGCAGACATGAATAAAGTCTCTGGCTAGGAGAGAGGATATACCCATCCACGGGGAAGAGAAGCATTTGGAACCAGTTCATCTCCTTACAGCATGATAACTGGGTACAGCTTCTTCCATGGGCCAAGTTCTCGTATAACAACCACACAAGTGAGTCCACCACTCCGTTTTACAAGTCCCTCTTCCTGTGTCAACTACATCTCAGGTACCCAGTGCTGACTCTGCATTTGGGGACTTTCTGAAAATCTGGCAACAGACCCTGTCTTCTATTTTGCTGGCAGTCGATCGCATGAAGCGAAAAGCGGATACAAAGAGAAGAGAGCCGCCTCAGTAACTTCCAGGTACCAAAGTCTGGCTGTCCTCACGGAACATTCGTTTGAAGGTGCCTTCATACAAGTTTGCTCCCAGGTTCCTCAGTCCTTTTGAGATTCTGCAAAAGATAAGCCCTGTCTCCTATAAGCTGCGGCTGCCTCCTACCCTCAGAATCCCCAACTCCTTTAATTTGTCCCTCCTGAAACCAGTGGTCCTGAACCGCTACAGTAAGACTTCCAGCTCCACAGTTGCTCCCAGCGGTTCTTCTGATGTGTTTGAGGTGAGGGAGATCCTGGACTGCAAAAGGGTAGGAGGAAGGACTTTCTATTTGGTGGACTGGAGAGGGTTTGGTCCTGAGTGTTAAGGATCTGCCAGGCACAGCTTCTGTATCCAAGCCCATAGGTAATCAGTCTGCACCTGCTTCTATGTCTGTGAGACTGACTCCATCTTCCACCACTCAGGATGGCAGGCTTAGGAGTGGGAGAGCCTATCACAGCCTGGCCAGACGGAGCTAGCTCCCGCCCTCTGTCTATTTATACCTGCCTTTCCTGTTCCTCCTTGCTTGTGATTCTTCTCTGTTGGTTTCCTGGCCCTGTTGCAGCTTCTTGAACTACTTGTCCCTGCTTCGTATTGACCCTGGCTTACTGACTACTCTTCTGCTCTGCGTTTGGTACCTTGTACACTCCTGGTTTGACTCGGCTTGTTCACTACTCTCCTGCTCTGCGTTTGGCACCTCGTACTCTCCTGGTTTGACTCGGCTCGTTTACTACTCTTGTTGCTCACGGTGTTGCCGTGGGCAACTGCCCCGTTTCCCTTTGTTCTGTGTTTCCTTGTCTGGTTGTCTGTCGTGCACTTACTGAGTGTAGGGACCGTCGCCCAGTTGTACCCCGTCGCCTAGGGTGGTTCGTTGCAAGTAGGCAGGGACTGAGTGGCGGGTAGATTAGGGCTCACTTGTCTGTTTCCCTATCCCTGTCATTACACTGAGGATAGGTCCTGGGAGCCAGAAGAGAACCTCAGTGCCCCTGCTCTCATTAAGAAATTTCTCCCTCGCTCTGGTCCCAAAAAGAGGGGGCTTAAGAGGGGGGATACTGTAGCGTCCATGGCCGTGGGCCGTCGGGTTTACTTACCTCCCGACGCCCGCAGCCATGGATCAGTGAGCGCTGGTTCGCATCTTACACACTGGTACTAGCGAGGCCTTAAGCCGTGTAACTTCTTCGATCTGACGAGAGCAGGCACATTCAGCTTAGAATGGCCATTGACTACCCTGTGATCGTGACACCATGGAACTTGCTGGCCAGCCCAAGACCGCAGTCCAGAAGATACAGACAGAGGTGCATGACCTACGCACACGCCAGGATCAACTCTTTGAGGCGGTAAATACTATCATGGCCCATCTGGATCAGCTCACTGTTCCTCCTCCAGTTCTTCCTCCAGAGGCTGTTGCTGTGCCACTGCCCATTTCTCCCCCTGTTTGTTCCAGAGCCACAGTTCCTCTGCCTCTTCCTCCTCGCTATGACTGTAATCCCAGAGCCTGAAAACAGGGAGAGAACCTCCAGCTCACCGGTCTGCGTCTCCTGGTAGCGTCAGTCGGATCCCCGCGACGGCCCGCGGTGTAGAATATCAAATGAGGAGAAAGAATTGATCCAGCGCTGATGATGGTATTAAAAGGGAGATGAGAGTCCCATGTTTATTGGAGAAAAGTAGTAAAATCGAAAGGGAGACGCAGTCCCAAGCTGCAAGTAGTCAGGCTTTGAACCTGAGCCTACGCGTTTCGAACGCGAGCTGCGTTCTTAATCATGGCAAGTAAGGTAATGACCGTGTGTCTGAGCTTTCTCTATAAGCTGGGCGATCAGGTGTTGTAGCAAATATGCAAATGTCAGTAATTAGTAAACCACGTCAGTTAAAGAATGACTGGCGATCATCTGGCAGGTAAGTAAAAAAAAAAAAAAAAAAAAAATTTGAATAAATGAATAACATATCCACACATTGATATTGTATATACATCTGGTGTATGATGTTGATACAATTTTGTTGCAGAAATACAATGTATGAAAGTGACTGCGGCATTGTTAATATTAAGTGAGCCCGTTTATAATTGTTGAGCTCATATAGGAAAATTGAGACACACGGCCCTGAAAATACTTGTGCATACATAAAAAACATTACATGTTGACAAATCATAACATAAAAGATGTTAGTATGTAGAAACAGTTAAAAAAGATAATGAAGAAAAGACGGATAATTGTATATTTCTATAGTGTGACGACCTGTTCAAGATCTATAATTGTTCAAAAGAAATCTCTCGTTTGTAAAAATTGATATATGTTGAAAAAAAATTCTCCCCCTCGATAGCCAATCTCACCATGGCATGGTGGGAAGAGCACCATATATATTCTCCAGTCAACCCATTCTCCAACTTCATCCATTGGTATGGCAGATACATTGATGATCTCCTATTCATATGGGAGGGAGATGTATCTGCCATACCATTGTTCATATCATTTATGAACAATAATAATTCCAATCTCAGATTCACTTTCAACTATAACTCAACGTGTACTAATTTTCTAGATCTGAGTCTGACATGTAAAATTGGAGACACTATTCAATCCAACATCTATTGCAAACCACTATCAGGCAATACCATATTGCATGCATCAAGTTGTCATCCTATGCACACCATTTCTGCCATCCCCATAGGTGAATTAACACGCGCCAAACGAAACTGTAGCTCTCACATAGGCTATGCCAAAGAAGAGTCTCTCATCTATAAAAGGTTAAAAGCCAGAGGCTACAAAGATTGGACCCTGACGAGGGCCAAAAACATAGTTGCAACCAAAAATAGAGATTCTCTTATACTAACGGATAGAACCCAAATTATTCCAACAAAAAGTCACAGTATTCCAACCCTCGTACTCCAATATAGTAAGCAGTTTGACGCCATAAAAAATATGGTGCTAAAATACATCCCGTTATTGTACGAAGACCCCAAATTAGAGAATCTCTTGAAAGACGGATGTAGAATAGTACCCCGTAGAGCACAAACCCTAGGTAATATATTGTCTCCATCATTGTTACCAACAAACAACCCCAAACCTACTTGGCTGACACATAAGGGATTTTTCAAGTGTGGGGTCAGCCCTTGTAAAGTCTGCACATTTGTAACAATAACTAAACAATACTCAAACTCTACAGATACCTCCACTTTTGCAATCAAATCCTACCTGAATTGCAATAGCGACCACGTAGTGTATATCATTGAATGCACTACATGTAAACTCAAGTATGTAGGCTGCACCACAAGGAAACTTAAAATTCGTATTTTGGAACATCTTAGTTATATACGCAATCCATCTATTATCAACATATCCAATGCAGCCAGACATTTTGTTACTTGCCATAACAGAAATGTCAACTCTTTCCGCACATATGCTATAGAGAAAACAAGGGGGACAAATAGAGGAGGTGATTTGAAACATCGTTTACTTACACGGGAGGCATTCTGGATTTACAATTTGGAAACTCGTTTTCCGAAAGGACTCAACCTTAGGAAGGATCTTATGTTTCACTATTAATTTACAAATATCCAATATCCATCCTATATTCCAGAATGCCAATCTCATTCATGATAATGATATGCAATATATATAGTAATACCTAGTTTCAATTACATGTTTTGCTGATTAATACAATATTTTTTTGTCCATACCAACTACATCTATCAAAATTGGGTTCTGACAACTATATTAACATCATGACCTGCCACCAAACTTTGTGATATTTGGTTTTCCTCTCACACCCCAGATATAGGAATTTATCGGTGTCACACAATTAACAACACAAACAAAATATTAATCAAGCCGTAATACACATCTTCCTCTCAGTAACACATTATTTAGTTTTCAGAATATATCTATGTCTTAGAACAAAATATTGTCACTTGTGTTAACATTGCTATTGGATCTGTTTTGGAATAATGCAACAATTTTTCCAACTATTCAAGGGCTACATCTTCACAATATGATAATTCCAACACTAGCAACATATACATAAATTTTTGACTAGTTATATTATTATTCAACATACACGGTACTCACCTGGTGTTGCTGGGTGCTTCGGCCGGGGTCGCGGTATTTTTCTCTGCGGGACGTGGTCTCTTTGTAGTTTCGTCGCTGTTCGGTGGTGCATTTTCTCCGCGTGGCAGTTTCTTCCGCCCTGATTGTTCATTCTATTCAAAATCAATTCATTATAATATATATAGGATACATTACATGCAGGCCCTATGAGTCCTACTAGTTATAAAAAATTTTTACACATATTTCTCATATATACGTCATATATTATCCTGAAATGCACAATCTCATATTTAGCGGTTTCCATAATAAACGAACATAGACGCACTTCAAACCGGACCTATATCATTGGATTATACATGTTCATATGCAAACAATTTTCACAATTACTCATATCATTTTTTCTTTTATGATACAACTCATCGCAGAAATTAAATTTTTTATTCTTATTCTGATATTGTGACACTCCCTCTTATATTTACATTTGTATTAATATTATTATCTATTCAAAATTGGTTTAATTTATTAGTGGTCTATTTTCATCAAAAAACGGATTCTACCCATACATAGCATCAGACTCAATCCACACTTCACATGATGCGTTAGTGCATATTTCCCCATTAGCACTACACTATAACAATTATTTACGCCAATATAATAATACCATCATCATGTGCAGTTCACATCCATACCTTAATTGATGTTTTTTCATAGAGACTCCGTTCTTGCGGTATAGATAGATTGTCAGGTGTATATATGGACATATGCTTTCCATTTACAGGTTTTTGTCAGTCATGGGACTTAGCGTTAATTTTTTGTCAACCGTCATGTTTCTCCTCTTCTGAAACAGATTCAGTTGGTCATTTTGAATTCAATATTTTAGTATTTTGATCTTTCCATAACAGGATCAATATTCAACATTCAACATTCAGCATATTTACAAGAATATACTACATTGTTATTTCGATATAGGTCACATAAGACCATAAATTTCTGTTCATTTGGCATATTAGATCAGTATAACATCTAAATACGATATAACTTCGACATATTCGTATTATATTACAAATAAAAAAAATTTTTTTCAACATATATCAATTTTTACAAACGAGAGATTTCTTTTGAACAATTATAGATCTTGAACAGGTCGTCACACTATAGAAATATACAATTATCCGTCTTTTCTTCATTATCTTTTTTAACTGTTTCTACATACTAACATCTTTTATGTTATGATTTGTCAACATGTAATGTTTTTTATGTATGCACAAGTATTTTCAGGGCCGTGTGTCTCAATTTTCCTATATGAGCTCAACAATTATAAACGGGCTCACTTAATATTAACAATGCCGCAGTCACTTTCATATATTGTATTTCTGCAACAAAATTGTATCAACATCATACACCAGATGTATATACAATATCAATGTGTGGATATGTTATTCATTCATTCAAATTTTTTTTTTTTTTTTTTTTTTTACTTACCTGCCAGATGATCGCCAGTCATTCTTTAACTGACGTGGTTTACTAATTACTGACATTTGCATATTTGCTACAACACCTGATCGCCCAGCTTATAGAGAAAGCTCAGACACACGGTCATTACCTTACTTGCCATGATTAAGAACGCAGCTCGCGTTCGAAACGCGTAGGCTCAGGTTCAAAGCCTGACTACTTGCAGCTTGGGACTGCATCGCCCCTTTCGATTTTACTACTTTTCTCCAATAAACATGGGACTCTCATCTCCCTTTTAATACCATCATCAGCGCTGGATCAATTCTTTCTCCTCATTTGTAATCCCAGAGCCTGTGGAGGATTTATTAGCCAATACACGGTTCATTTTAGGTTACGGGCTCATCTCTTCCCCTCCGAGGAGGCCAAAGTGGAATTTATTATCTCCCTCCTCGCTGGCAAGGCCCTCGCATGGGCGAACCCAATCTTGGAACAACAAGTCCAGAGACCACTATTGCCTTCCCCTAGTGCGCTACCTTAAGAACCCATGCCGGTAGACTGAGTCCGGTTGTCCGAACAAGAGAAGCCGCGCAGACGCTCCTCTGGACTATGTATGTATTGTGGCCTTAAGGGTCATTTTGTGTGCCAATGCCCACAGAAACCGGGAAAACACTAAGGGACCATTTGCAAGACAGACTTGGGATACACTAACAACACTCAGGCAAGGATCAGAAGGGCAGAGCCTTACTTATACTCCAGGAAATCATGTGTAGTGTATGATGATGAGTGTTCACCCTATGGGACACAGCGGACCGGAACGGAAGTGAGCGCTGGCGTCTCCTAGGAAGGAGATGCGAGCCAGCGCTCACTGATCCATGGCTGCGGGCGTCGGGAGGTGAGTAAACCCGACGGCACGTCGCCATAGACGCTACATCCTGAGTGTTGTCCTAGTATAATGGTTTGTAAGAATCATAAAGTATAGAATTAATGCATTTGGGATCATTCGGAATCTGGTCATTATTGGCTTTCATGGCTGTGATATGAGAGACGAATAATTGCCTTTAGCAAGTCTGGCTAGTAATCTGCCTGATTTATTTCCAAAACGAAACAGCTAGTTTTTAAAACGTGCTCTATGCATCTTTACTTGCCTGTCTAACCAGAGTTCATAATCCCTCCTTGCAGTGTTCCTTTTTGTGTTCCATGCATCCCTATCAAGGTCTGTATGTGTCTCCAAGTAGGTGGTATAAGATCTCAAGTGTTCACTAGCTTTCTGATATTAAAGGTTCACTTTTGTTTTATGGCAGCCTACCCCGTAGCACCGCTTTAGCCATGGCCCAAAATAATGAGGAGTTGTCCCTGTGGTCCTTATTAATACTTTCAAACTCTATTCACCACCCGCTTAGAGCCTCCATAAAGGTGTCATCCTTGATCAAGAACGATGAAAATCTCCAGATATAATCAGTTCCTCTCGGGTGAGAATTAAGGAGAGACAAAGAAATCGCAAAATGATGTGAAATAGACATCTCCTGTATATCAGAATCAATAACTCTGCTGGCTAGTTGGTCACTACAGAGTAGATAATCTATACGCGACCAGGAGTGGTGCACCTGAGAAAAATGTCCATATACTCTTCTATCTGGGTGAGCCTCCCTCCAAACATCCCGTAGATTAGCTACCTGCATAAATCGTGGTAAAACTTTATCCAAGTTTCTCAGTTGGACAGGTCTCTGAAAAGTATGCTTCCTTTCTTCGCCTAGACGGAGGACAGTATTAAGATCTACCTCCCCTACCTTCAAAGTATGGTGATCTTGCTGAATTTTTAGGCACAGATTTTGAAAGAAAACCTTATTGTTCTCGTTAGGACCGTAAATATTATAGAGACTCAGGATGGCCCCCATACATTTAAGAAGCAGATGCATCCAACTACCCTCAGTGTCACCCTTTTGGGAGATACGTTTGTAAGAGTGATTCCTGTGAAGCAAAATCATGACTGCAGATTTACCATCAACCGCCGGGGATCCACAGGCACATCCCACCCAAAGTTTCTGTATACGTTGAAAATCAGGAATAGATAAGTGGGTTTCCTGTAAGAAGTCCACGTCTGGGCGAAAGTGCTTTGAATATCTAAGTATCTTAATCTTTTGTATTGGGCAATTTAAGTCCCTATTTAATTCCAAGAAATTATTTTCATAAAGGTTGCCTATGTTTGATGGGCCATAGATAATGTGCCTTTCGAGAATCAGAAATATATAAATAGTATAGATCTGTCATGGGTACTGCCATGTCTGTGATATCCCCAGTAACGTCTGCACACCAAAACAATAGAGTCCACCACATATCATACAAAATAACAAGCATCTTAGAACTGTAACTCAGTACATTTAGGGCAGTGATGCCCAGTAAGCAAGTACACATCAGTGAGAGAAAAGGTGGAAAATACTACACCCCAACCCAGGACTTGAAATGTTCGGGTCAATGAAGAAGGGAAATACCTTAACTTTATAATCCAGTCCAATTTGAAGGACTATATACCAATCTGGGAAGAATACGGGGCCAGCCACCTGCGCTCCAGGCCCCTGAACAGATCTTTCCATATGAAAAGGCAAACATTAATGTGATTGTAACGACATTCCCACTCTCAAGGTCGTAAATGAGCGTTAATGGAAAAATAAATTGTTTAAGGATAATTTTAACATGTTCAAACAGTGGCCACGAGTATGTCAGTGACCTTAACTCACCACCCACAACATGAAATAAAGAAAGTCCAATTCAGCAAGATCAGTTCAGACACCTTGTCGCATGCTAAGAGCATGAAAGTCAGTGTTCTCTAGGCTCAGAGGGGCCACCATCACTATAGCGTTGTAATCCATCCCTTCCCCTCGCTTCCTCCCGCGGAGACATACTATCTTGAGAGCGAAGATGGCATAGTTTGGGTGAGTGTGATCTGTTTAATGCCTCCTGCAGTCTATTTCTGAAAAGCCTACATACCTCCAGTAGGAGGCTGCTAGTAGCTGTACAACCAACAAAGAATGGGAGCAGGGCATATTTATCTAATGAATCTGGAGGCTTTAATGCCCAAGTAGGCTTAAAGGGAATGTGTCAAGTATTTAATTTTAGTTTTATTAATGAGATTTATGTATAAACTGTATATGATAAATAATGTATTTGCTCTTTTTTTTAAAAAAAATTGTAACTACTTATTTTTTTATTTGTAAAACCCTTACGTGGCAGCCATATTTGGGACACACATTTAATTCCTTTACCTCCTGTATAGTCAGTACAGCAGGTGCTTTATAGCAGCTGAAATAGATGGGAGTTACAAAACGGACTTCCCAATAAATACCGCTATCTTTACCTGGAAGTCTGTCTACAATCGCCCTGTTTTTCTTCCTATTGTTTGAATATAATTATGGCCGTGTGCTCACGGATCCGGTACCAGGGAAAGGAGCAGCTTGCATCATTTCAGCCTATTCACTTATCCAGAGTTGTGCCTGCTCAGCATATCCTGACTAGGTGAGCAGTTCTACTTTTACTTATGTTCATCCAAACCCACTAAGGTTCCACGCCATAGAGCGCCATCTTTTTCCCTTTTCATCACATGACAGGACAGATTTTTATCCCCTGGAAGTAAACAATGAAGGTACTTTTCAAATGATTGCAAGTAGAAATCTAGAACACAGCAAGGAATTGATACAGAAATTACTTTGGAAAATTGTTTCAATTCTCATTATACGAATCACAAGCTTTATTTGATGAAACTAGAATACCCCTTTAACTCTAGATAGATAGATAGATAGATAGATAGATAGATAGATAGATAGATAGATAGATAGATAGATAGATAGATAGATAGATAGATAGATAGATAGATAGATAGACAGACAGACAGACAGACAGACAGACAGACAGACAGACAGACAGACAGACAGACAGATAGATAGATAGATAGATAGATAGATAGATAGATAGATAGATAGATAGATAGATAGATAGATAGATAGAATTTTATTAATGTACTATTGATGATTATTTTACATTCTTCTTATTTTATGTGCTTACCTATCAGGATGCATACAATTATACTTAGCCATTTTTTCCATAGAATATTACATCCTAGGAAATATTGAAAAACAAGCATAGTATGCTGCAATCCAATCCCCCCATCAGCCTTCATTAACTAATAAAAAACAGATAGTTCTTGCTCCTTTATGACTAAAGCGATTCTGTTCATGCAGCAGCTTGATCACCAATATGTTAATAATTTATCAGAGTAAATTAGTGCCTTTTGTTTCCTAGCTGGCTGGGTCTTTTATAATTGCAATATATTTCTTTATTCTAATAGACTAGTATATCTCTAAATTTATTGCATGGTAAAAGAGGGACTTATTGGATCGTTTTTTTTTTCTTTGCATATTGGCACAAAAATAACATGGGCATTATTAAAATCCAAATTGCATCAAATAATGAAATACCATTTTTATCAGTTGTAGTCTAATATGCAGTCTGATCTCTGTGATCGTCTTCTGGCGGCTCTGCTCGGCTTTTGGTCATTTTATGTAATGTTCTAAAGCATTGAACAAGTTTTTTTAAAATCGTGTTCAATTAACGTGCCTGAAAACTAATGCGATTTTTAGTGCATGCTGAAAATTTTAGAACTAGAACATGCCCCTGGTGTAATGCTTTTGTCATATTTGCTTCAGATTTTCTCCATTGATCATTAAGAGAATGTTCACTCTTGAACTCCATTTTCCATTTTTTAATCTAAATGAGTCAAAAATTCTGAGGTGATAATTTGTCGGAGCTTTGTTTTTCTGATACCGAGTTTCAAATCCCTTGCAAAGAAATTTTCACAAATAACTCCGGGAACTTAGGAACTTACTACATACTTACTACACTGTGTTTATACATTCAATAATAAAACAGTATACAGTAAGCTCGCTCTAGTGGTGGCTGCAAGCAAACATGATTTCATCACATAACCTTTTTGTAGAGGATTTATAGCTGTGGTTCAGAAAACAGGCACTCCAGCCCAGGGGCGTAGCTAGCTGAGGCAGAGAAAACTGAAAATAATCCTCTCCCTCTCTTCAGTTTTGTTCTGTTCACATCTGCGTCATCATACGATGGATCCTATCATTGCCATGACTTACAATTGGGTCGGTCAGAGCTCCGTCGTGGTGTCTGTCGTTTTGTCAGCAAGAACAGCACTGCATGCTGCACTATTCTTGCCGGACTTACCGGAGGAGCCGAGGAGGTCATGCGGCGCAGGCAGCGGCGGAGTTCCTTCTGACTAGGGTTGGTGACAGCCAGGGCCGGCCTTAGCTTGGATGGCGCCCTGTGCAGGACTCTCTATTGCCGCCCCCTACACAAACCAAAAATTAACCACATATATGAACACGCTGGAACATATATACTGTACATACATAAAGACAGATATTTAGACATACAGGGAAATATACATACACACATCTGGATTATATACATTGTGAGACAGTGACAGGTAAAGTCATTGAGGGAAGGTACATTTCCCCTAGAATCCTGTCATATGTATCCTAGGCTCCAGGGAATGAGTAGTTTTTGCAATAGAAAGCTCTAGCTTTCCAATCTCGGCTTAAGGAAAAGCCGTAAAAAGGGCCTGGAGTTGGATTGGGGAAGAGCAGGGCGTGTTCCCAAATCCCTAGTCCATCTCTGTTTGTGGGACAAGGCTGCTGCTCAATTAGCTGCACCTGCAGCCTGTGTATAAAAAGGTGCAGACACAGTGTGTGTCAGTCTCACCCCTGACTCAGACCGGAGAATACTAAGCCTGGAGTAGCCTGTATGCTATGTGAGTAAAGACCTGTGTTACTTTGTGTCCAGTGCCTGGTAGGAAGGCACTTGGTATAGTTAGATAATATCTTGTTTAGTTAGTACTCAGACGAGCAGGATTTATTTTGTATTTTGCCTTGTTGTACAAGAGGCTGTTTCTTTGACGAGAATAAAACACAGGCAATGAAATGGCGGCGGTAGGGAAACAGACAAGTGAGCCCTAATCTACCCGCCACTCTGTCCCTGCCTACTTGCAACGACCCGCCCTAGGCGACGGGGTACAACTGGGCGGCGGTCCCTACGCTCAGTAAGTGCACGAGACAAACAGACAAGGGTACACAAAGCTAAGGGAAATGGGGCAGTTGCCCACAGCAACACCGTGAGCAACAAGAGAGGTAAACGAGCCGAGTCAAACCAGGAGTGTACGAGGTACCAAACGCAGAGCAGGAGAGTAGTCAGTAAGCCAGGGTCAGAATGGAGCAGGATCAAATAGTAGAAGCTGTAGCTGGGCCAGGAAACCACACAAGAAGAATCACAAGCAAAGGAGGAACAGGAAAGGCAGGTATAAATAGACAGAGGGCGGGAGCTAGCTCCGTCTGGCCATGCTGCGATAGGCTCTCCCACTCCTAAGCCTGCCATCCTGAGTGGTGGAAGATGGAGTCAGTCTCAGAGACATAGACTCAGGTGCAGACTGATTACCTGTGGGCGTATCCACAGAAGTTGTGCCTGGCAGATCCTTTACAGGCAAAGCCCTGTTATGAACTTTAATGCACGGTGTCCCTGTCTCTGGCTACGAAGAAACCGCTGTACCAACCTCTCCTGATGCTAAACCCTCACATATGGTGGCCGATGCGGGCACGGTCTTAAAAGAGACATACACCTATTTAAAAGGACTTTTGCTGCTCCAAGCGGAAAATCGTTGCTAGGGGCAACAACACAATTTTTTCCCCCCGAGAGTGCTTGGAAGCGTATGTCTTGGGTGAAGGCGGCAACAGGGCTAGGAAAAGAGACTGTTAAAATAGATGAAATACTTAAACAGCTGATTCAGGCTAATATCAACCAGGGGAAGATAAGCACAGCTCTGCAAGAAGCCAGCGCGACTCAGCGAATGGTGCATGAGGAAGCCATGCGTGCACAGGCTGAAACCAATATTCTGCTGGGTGAAGCCCACAGACTGGCCTTAAAAGTACAGCAGCAAATTAATCGCCGTTTGCAAGACCAAATTCAGGCCTCAGTGGAGAGGTCAGGGGGGCCTCATGGTTTGCGCCAAACCACTCGTGCAGTGGTACAGACATCTCTGCAGAAGATGACACCCACCGACGACGTTGAGGCCTATCTCATGGTGTTTGAGCGAGTGGCAGAACGAGAGAAGTTACCTTCAGATCAGTGGGCAGCAGTGGTGGCACCTTTCCTAACCGGAGAGCCGCAAAAGGCGTACTTTGATCTCAATGAGCAGGATGCCAAGGATTACTCCAAGCTGAAGGGTGAGATCCTTGCCCGTCTGGGTGTTAATATGAATGTGTGTGCTCGACGGGTGCACAACTGGACTTTTGTGGAACACCTACCTGCCCGATCACAAATGTATGATCTTGTCCATCTTGCAAGGAAATGGCTACAGCCAGAGGAATCAACCCCTGCGCAGATCGAGGAGAGAGTGGTGCTTGACAAATACATCCGCTCCTTACCACCGAAGGTTCAGCGTTGGGTCGGTCAAGGAGATCCTACAGATGCGGAACAGCGGGTGAACCTGATTGAAAGGTACAGAGCTACTCAGGATCTACTCCAAGAAGTACCGCCTGGATGTTCTAACCCCAGGAACAGCAAATCGTGCGGAGCACCCGGTAAGACTGTTCCATTTACTAGAGGGGTGAGAAATGTCTTTAAGGGAGGTGGCTCAGAAGGGGAGCAGACGGAGGGAAGAAATCCCAGAGAGACACTGAAGGCCAGATCAGGGTCTCAAGTTGGGGACCGGGGCCGCATACAGTGCTGGCGGTGTTATGGACCTGGGCATATTGCTGCCAATTGTCCCCTGACTACTGAGCCAATGGAGTGTTATGCAACAAGGCGAATATCCTTGTTTGCACGTCCTGTTTGTTCTGCTGAGACAGTTTACGAGACTGAACAACAAATGTGTCTAGTAAAAGTGGACGGGTGTACTGTGAGTGCCTTACTGGATTCTGGGAGTCTGGTTATCCTGGTGCATGCCAGCCTGATAGACCCTGGAACATTCAGAGGACATAGTATAGGGGTCCTGTGCATTCATGGGGACACTAAAGAATACCCCACTGCTTTGGTCACTCTAGAGACTTCCTGTGGAACCGCTTGCCATGAAGTGGGTGTGGTCAAGTCCCTGATGCACAGTGTGATCCTGGGGAGAGACTTCCCAGTGTTCTGGGACTTGTGGAGGAAGAAAGATGTAACCTCCACTGTAAATGTTAATGATGGTATTAATGTGTGCGCTGTGATTAGCCCAGAACCCTTTAACGAGGATGCTGAGGTGCCAGCAGTAGGGGTGACCACTGAGCCTGATAAATTTCCTCTGGCTGTTTTTGCTGGTGAAACAGATGAGCAGGTGGAAATTTCTGATATACCAGAGTTAAATGTATCACGTAACAATTTTGGGACTGCTCAACTTAGCGATCCCACATTGGTAAAAGCCAGCGAAAATACTAAGGTATTAAATGGAGTGCCTCAACATCCAGGGGCTGATAAGGTGTTTCCACACATGGCGGTTAACCAGGATTTTCTGTATCGGATAGATAACGTACGTGGGGAGGTTGTTGAACAGCTGGTGATACCCCAACCGTATCGTAGAACGGTGTTGGACCTGGCTCATAAGCATGTGCTGGGTGGACATCTAGGTTGCGAAAAGACCAGAGAGCGTATCTTACAACGATTCTTCTGGCCGGGGGTATATACGGAAGTTCAGAGGTATTGCGAGTCCTGCCCGGAGTGTCAGATAACGGCTCCTATGTCACATTTTAGGAGTCCGCTGGTGCCTTTGCCTATCATTGGGATCCCTTTTGAAAGAATTGCCATGGACCTGGTCGGCCCTTTAGTCAAATCCTCTAGAGGACATCAATATATCCTAGTGGTGTTGGACTATGCCACACGCTACCCTGAGGCAGTCCCTTTGCGAAATTCCTCTTCAAAAGCCATTGCAAGAGAGTTGTTTTACATGTTTTCCCGTACTGGTTTACCTAAGGAAATCCTTACCGATCAGGGAACTCCCTTTATGTCCAAAATCACCAAGGAATTATGTAAACTGCTGAAAATTAAACACCTGCGTACCTCTATATATCACCCTCAAACTGATGGTCTTGTCGAAAGATTCAATAAGACATTAAAAGGTATGTTGAGGAAGGTTGTTAGTAAGGATGGGAAGGATTGGGACTGTCTTCAGCCCTATTTGATGTTCGCTGTGCGTGAAGTTCCTCAATCATCCACAGGGTTTTCTCCTTTTGAACTTGAATACGGCAGACAACCCCGTGGTCTCCTGGACATAGCCAAGGAAACCTGGGAGCAAGAGTCCACACCTTATAGGAGTGTAATTGAGCCTGTCACGTTGATGCAAGACCGAATCGCTGCGGTCATGCCGATAGTTAAGGAACACTTGGAGCAAGCTCAGGATGCTCAGAGCAGGGTGTATAACCGAACTGCTAAAGTTAGACATTTTAACTCTGGTGATCGAGTGTTCGTCTTAGTGCCAACCGTAGAAAGCAAATTTCTTGCTAGATGGCAAGGGCCGTATGAGATAATTGAAAAGGTGGGGGATGTAAATTATAAAGTTTACCAACCAGGTAAAAGGAAGACAGTGCAGTTATACCATATAAACTTAATTAAGCCATGGCAAGAGAGACCCTCGTGGCAGTAAGTACCCCCTATAGTCTTAAGCCAGATGTGTATGTGTCAGAATCCCTCGCAAAGCCACAGAAACAGAAGACAAACAGGAGACAAAAGAGTTTGTGCAGAGAAACACAGACGTGTTTTCAGAACTGCCAGGACAGACTAGTATAATAAAACATGACATTGTGATCGAGCCTCAGGTTCGGGTCCACTTGAAACCCTACAGAGTCCCTGAAGCTCGCAGACAAGCCATATCTGAGGAGGTCAAGAAAATGCTAGACCTTGGGATTATTGAAGAGTCAAAAAGTGAGTGGTCAAGTCCCATTGTATTGATTCCGAAACTAGATCGGTCATTACGTTTCTGTAACGACTTCCGCAAGTTAAATGAGATGTCAAAGTTTGACGCATACCCAATGCCAAGAGTTGACGAGTTAATACAGAGACTGGGCCATTCAAGGTATTTTTCAACACTTGATTTAACCAAAGGCTATTGGCAAGTACCCCTCACGGAGGGCGCCAAAGAGAAAACTGCGTTCATCACCCCGGATGGTCTGTTTCAATATATTTGTTTACCATTTGGGCTACATGGGGCTCCAGCGACCTTTCAAAGGTTAATGGACATAGTCCTCAAACCCCATCGTCGGTATGCTTCGGCATATCTGGACGACATTATAATCTTTAGTGATGACTGGGAAAGCCACTTACCAAAAGTACAAGCAGTACTAAACTCCCTCAGAGCCGCGGGGTTAACAGCAAACCCAAAGAAATATTCCTTAGGCTTGGAGGAAGCACGGTATCTGGGGTACATAATTGGGAGAGGGGTGATAAAGCCACAGGTCAACAAAGTTGAGGCTATCCAAAACTGGCCCCAGCCCTCAACCAAAAAGCAGGTCAGAGCTTTCCTAGGAATTGTAGGTTATTACCACAGGTTCATTCCAAACTTTGCCAGCACAGCAGCGCCCCTGACAGATCTTACCAAGGGAAGTAAGTCTGTCATGGTCAAGTGGGACACGAAGGCTGAAAGCGCCTTTCAAGAGTTGAAACTGGCCCTGTGTAACCAACCAGTCTTAGTCACTCCTGACTTCAAAAAGGAGTTTGTTGTCCAAACTGATGCTTCTGATGTGGGGCTCGGAGCAGTTCTGTCACAAGAGGTGGGTGGTGAGGAACATCCTGTGACCTATTTGAGCAGAAAGCTTACCCCGGCTGAGAAAAACTATAGCATAGTTGAACGTGAGTGCTTGGCAATTAAGTGGGCACTTGAGTCCCTGAGATATTATTTATTAGGTCGTCGGTTTAGGTTGGTTACAGACCACTCTCCTCTTACGTGGATGTGTCAAGCTAAAGAGAGAAATTCAAGAGTTACACGGTGGTTTCTACTTTGCAGAACTTCAAATATACTGTGGAACACAGAGCAGGAAAACTGCAGGGCAATGCTGACGCTTTGTCTAGGACACACTGCCTTGTAGCTAAATGTGTCCGATCCCACGGGCTCGAACAGAGGAAGAGGGTATGTGAGACAGTGACAGGTAAAGTCATTGAGGGAAGGTACATTTCAACTAGAATCCTGTCATATGTATCCTAGGCTCCAGGGAATGAGTAGTTTTTGCAATAGAAAGCTCTAGCTTTCCAATCTCGGCTTAAGGAAAAGCCGTAAAAA
Source organism: Rhinoderma darwinii (assembly GCF_050947455.1). Classification (NCBI taxonomy): domain Eukaryota; kingdom Metazoa; phylum Chordata; class Amphibia; order Anura; family Rhinodermatidae; genus Rhinoderma; species Rhinoderma darwinii. Next base: position 303,536,610 of record NC_134687.1, read on the forward strand.
GGGCCTGGAGTTGGATTGGGGAAGAGCAGGGCGGGTTCCCCAATCCCTAGTCCATCTCTGTTTGTGGGACAAGGCTGCTGCTCAATTAGCTGCACCTGCAGCCTGTGTATAAAAAGATGCAGACACAGTGTGTGTCAGTCTCACCCCTGACTCAGACCGGAGACTACTAAGTCTGGAGTAGCCTGTGTGCTATGTGAGTAAAGACCTGTGTTACTTTGTGTCCAGTGCCTGGTAGGAAGGCACTTGGTATAGTTAGATAATATCTTGTTTAGTTAGGGCTCAGACGAGCAGGATTTATTTTGTATTTTGCCTTGTTGTACAAGAGGCTGTTTCTTTGACAAGAATAAAACACAGGCAAAGCCCTGTTATGAACTTTAATGCACGGTGTACCTGTCTCTGGCTACGAAGAAACCGCTGTACCAACCTCTCCTGATGCTAAACCCTCACAACATACAGGTAAATATATAAACCTACAAACACATTTACACACACACACACACACACACACACACACACACACACACACACACAGGCAGATAAATACACAGACAGGAACATATGCAAATACATAAAAGGCACATATATACAAGCACAAAGACACATTCACAAACAGACCAATATATACGCACACAGGAACATATGTACACAGCACAGATAATGCAGTTATGTCACCTGCAGTCCTATATAACAACACAGATAACACAGTGATAATTCTCTGAGTACAGATAATGTAGTAGATGTTACCTGCAGTCCTATGTAACACCACAGATAACACAGTGATAACTCTCTGAGTACAGATAATGTAGTAGATGTAAGAGACAAACACATGCAGAGACAAAGAGACACAGACAGACAGAGACACACACACATACACACACACACACACACACACACACTGTAACATATACACATACACATACAAAGACAGAGACACACACTTTATACACACTACACACACCTACACACACATACACACACAGACACTCACCATGTCTCCTTGCTGACAGCATCACAGTTCAGGACGGGCTGTGGGCGGAGCTTCCTCTCTGCTTCTCAGCTGGCTGTGTGTAACAGCAGAGCACAGAATAGAGGCAGAGCTGGAAGGCTGCAGCACTTGAGTGGACCCCTGACCTGTGACTGGAGTGGTCCACTCCCTGGCCGTCACAGACCCCAGTCAGAATGCCGTAGTTTCCTGGCTCTTGATAAAGCTGCTGCAGGTGTCCGACATACGGGGCACCTATCAGCAGCGATCAGCTGCTCTTTGGCGCCCCCCCCCCCTTCCCTACCACCTAGTTGCGCCCGGAGCAGAGGGGCCTCTGTGGATATAGTGTTTTTGGACTTTTCAAAGGCATTTGACGCCTAATGGGTAAATTAAGGTCTATAGGTTTAGAAAGTATAGTTTGTAATTGGATTGAGAATTGGCTCAAGGACCGTATCCAGAGAGTTGTGGTCAATGATTCCTACTCTGAATAGTCCCTGGTTATAAGTGGTGTACCCCAGGGTTCAGGGCTGGGACCACTATTATTCAATTTATTTATTAATGATATAGAGGATGGGATTAATAGCACTATTTCTGTTTTTGCAGATGACACCAAGCTATGTAGTATTGTTCAGTCTATAGAAGATGCATCCATTTGGCAAATGAGGTTTAATGTAGATAAATGTAAAGTTATGCATCTGGGTACCAACAACCTGCATGCATCATATGTCCTAGGGGGAGCTACACTGGGGGAGTCACTTGTTGAGAAGGATCTGGGTGTATTTGTAGATCATAAACGAAATAACAGCATGCAATGTCAATCATCTGCTTCAAAGGCCAGCAAGATATTGTCGTCTATTAAAAGAGGCATGGACTCGCGGGACAGGGATGTAATATTACCACTTTACAAAGCATTAGTGAGGCCTCATCTAGAACATGCAGTTCAGTTCTGGTCTCCAGTTCATAGAAAGGATGCCCTGGAGTTGAAAAAAATACAAAGAAAAGCAACTAAACTAATAAGGGGAATGGAGAATCTAAGTTATGAGGAAAGATTAAAAGAATTAAACATCTTTACCCTTGAAAAGAGGCGGCTAAGGGGGGACATGATTAACTTATATAAATATATGAATGGCCCATACAAGATATATAGTGAAAACCTGTTCCATGTAAAACCACCCCAAAAGACAAGGGGCCACGCCCTCCGTCTGGAGAAAAAAGGTTCAACCTGCAGAGGCGACAAGCCTATTTTACTGTGAGAACTGTGAATCTATGGAATAGTCTACCGCAGGAGCTGGTCACAGCAGGGACAGTAGGTGGCTTTAAAAAGGGCTTAGATAATTTCCTACAATGAAGAAATATCAGCTCCTATGTCAATGTGTAGAATTTTTGATTCATACCTTCCCTTGTTTGAACTTGATGGACATATGTCTTTTTTCAACTGTACCAACTATATGTAACTCAAGTCTATGGTCTATGAGGGATCCTAAAAGCAGGCCCTTCATTGATGCCAATCGGCCGTGAAAAACGGCAGATTTGACACCTGTTCGCGTGAATACGGCCATACTGTGTTACTGAAGACATGCTTTTTAGTGGCAGAAGACATTTTTGAAAATACAGGCAAGGGAAGGGGAACTGAAAGCTGAGGAAGATGCCCCTTTCATCTAATAAGATATATATTACAAAGATGCATGTATTCATGTGTACCACTAATTTTTACAGAATAATATTGTCATGATATAGTTTCCTTGAAAGTCTATTTATACCTTTGAAGCAAAACATTTTTTCAAAAATAAATCAATGTTTTAAATTATTTAAAGCAATTTTTAAATTGACTCTTATTAAAAATTTTAAATTTTTACATTTAAAAAGTAAAAGTAAATTTTACTACAAGTCAATTAAATTTTTTTTTAAATCAATTAAAACACCTATTTATAGAAAAAAAAATCTTCAAAGGTGTAAATAGCCTTTAATGTTCTCGAAAGTAATAGTCAGGAATCTAAAATCATAATATGAAAAGGTTATCTGAAGAAAACGGCAAAAATCATAGAAATGTATTACCAGAAATGTGTGCTACCATGGAAACTTCACTAGTAGAACACTTTGATTTGTCCAACTGTAGTAATAATGGGAAGACAAGCTACTAAACGTGCAGATTCCTCGGCTCATCTGATAAACCCTTGAAGGATAAATGCATCTGATTAATATGCTGGAGGTGATGTAAAGAGCACAAACCACTCATGTTAATTTTATGGGCTAAGAATACATATATTCTACATGTCATCAATTAAACAATAATACATATGTTCATGTACAGTGACTGATAGCTAGAAAAATACAGAAAAAATACCTGATGCTATCAATTTATTGAAATGTGTAGTAAAAACTAAAAGATCACATTCAGCTCTGTCACGGCTGTAGGGTATGTGGACCCAATGGAAAGCTCTGCCGAAGCGGAATGTTAAAGGGCTATTGGGGTTCACTGGATTAGTGTCACCCACTCTTACTACCTCTGTTATATCAGGGTCACTAGGGTTATGCCTAGTTTCCCTAACTTTTCAACCCTAACCCTAACTTTCTGCTTTGCCACTAAGTGTATACAATTGTATAGTAAATAAAAGCAATATTTATTAATACAAATCACACCAAGATAATAAAACACAAAATACATAGAACACAGTCAATATTCACAGTATAGTATCAGTATACCCCAATACACATGTAACGTCTATGGCCGCTGACTGTCGTCCTGACTTACCCTCTGACAGCCGCGGCCATGGACGAGCGAGTTCCCGGCGGCATCTCCCTCCTGGAAGACGCTGGCACTCACTTCCTGGTCTGGACACTGTCTCCTGTAGGGCGCGCGCGCCCGCGCGTGCACGGCCTTCAAGGGCCAGTAGAACGCATTTGCAGAATAACTGCAATTAGCCCAGAATGCTTCTGAACTATAAAAGAGGCTCTACCCTCTCGATCTTTGCCTGAGAGTTTTTGTGTTACCTTGAGTTTGTCCTTGCAAATGGTCTCCTAGTGTTTTCCATTTCCCAGTGTTACCCATTCCTGCTGCCTGTACCCTGTATCCTGTGCTACCGTGCCTCTGTGCCTTCAAGAGTTGGAGTCGTGTTGTGCCCTCCGCTGCATCTATTGTGTCGCACCCCGCCGGGTGTCTGTCTACTGTCGGAGCCTCATCTTAGCCTGAATCCACCGCTACTGTCTACATTGCCTCAGGTACCCTTTCTGAACTATAGACATTGCATTATAGCTGTTTGGCCAGCTGCTATCCTGCTACGTGGTACGGCGCAGTGGGTACACACCCCGCGCTGTGGCAACACATAACAAGTTAGGGTGTGTTCACATCAGTGTTCGTTTCCGCTAAGGGGTACCGTCAGAGGTTTCCGTCGGGTTAACCCCTCAGCGGAAAGGCAAACGGAAACCTCAGCTTTCGTTTCCCTCACCATTGAACTCAATGGTGACGGAAACCTAGCTAATGGTTTCCGTCTGTCACCGTTGTGACAGGGTTCCTTCGTTTTGACGGAATCAATAACGCATTCGACAGCGCTATTGATTCCATCCGAAACAACGGAACCCTGTCACAACGGTAACAGACAGAAACCATTAGCTAGGTTTCCGTCACCATTGAGTTCAATGGTGAGGAAAACGGAAGCTGAGGTTTCCGTTTGCCTTTCCGTTGATGGGTTTACCCGACAGAACCTCCGACGGAAACCATCAATGGAAGAGCAGCGGTGATGTGAACAGGCCCTAAGTATGTATTGAGTATACTCACACTATATGTGGCACAGTAGTATCACAAGGTATCAGAATATTATACTAACACCACCACCCACTTATCTAAACATACACTACCATTCAAAAGTTTAGGGTCACTTAGAAGTTTCCTTATTTTTGAAAGAAAAGCACAGTTTTTTTCAATGAAGATAACATTAAATTAATCAGAAATACACTCTATACATTGTTAATGTGCTAAATGACTTGAAAACCCTTGTGCAATTATGTTAGCACCGCTGTAAACAGTTTTGCTGTTTAGAGGAGCTATAAAACTGACCTTCCTTTGAGCTAGTGAGAATCTGGAGCATTACATTTGTGGGTTTGATTAAACTCCCCAAATGGCTAGAAAAAGTGAGCTTTCATGTGAAACTCGACAGTCTATTCTTGTTCTTAGAAATGAAGGCTATTCCATGCGAGAAATTGCCAAGAAACTGGCCTTCAGGGCAGAGTGGAAAAGAAAAAGCCATATCTGAGACTGGCTAATAAAAGAAAAAGATTAATATGGGCAAAAGCACACAGACATTGGACAGAGGAAGATTGAAAAAAAGTGTTATGGACAGACGAATCAAAGTTTGAGGTGTTTGGATCACACAGAAGAACATTTGTGAGACGCAGAACAACTGAAAAGATGCTGGAAGAGTGCCTGACGCCATCTGTCAAGCATGGTTGAGGTAATGTGATGGTCTGGGGTTGCTTTGGGGCTGGTAAAGTGGGAGATTTGTACAAGGTAAAAGGGATTTAGAAAGAAAGAAAGAAAGAAAGAAAGAAAGAAAGAAAGAAAGAAAGAAAGAAAGAAAGAAAGAAAGAAAGAAAGAAAGAATTTGCAGTTGTGCAGGCCCGAGAGAAACATTTCTTCTGTTTTAAGAGGCGATTTATCAAGGCACTAAAATTAGGGAACCAGGAAGGGGAGGGCCCAAACATATCTGCTGGAAGCAAGGGTGCCCGTATTATACCGGGACAATGCTTTCCCAGCAAAATTCCCCAAACTGCAAAGGTGTAGAGTGTGTACCAAAAAGGGGACGACACAATTTATCAGTGCATAAAGGATTGCTTCACAGCGTAACACACCTCTATGGATTATGTTACCCCATTATTTCACATCAGAGCCCTGCAATTGTGAACCAATACTTTGTAAGTCGCCAAATTAGGCCTCAATTTTGCATGGTACTCTTTCACTCCTGACCCCTGTCGATCGTCCAGGCAAAAGATTAGGAACACATGTAGGGTATTTCTAAAACCTGGAAACACAGCATAATAATTAGAGAGCTGTCTTTTCATGGTGGCACAAGCTGGGCACCACATATTGGCATATCTATGGAAAAAATATTATTTTCACTCTGCAACATCGAGTGCACACTAATTTCTGGAAAACACCTGCGGGGTTAAAATGCTCACTACATCCCTAGGTGAATACATGGAGGGGTGTAGTTTCCAAAATGGGGTCCCTTTGGGTGGTTTCCACTGTTTTGGTCCCACAGGGGCTTTGCAAATGTGACATGGTGCCAAGAAACGAATACAGCAAAATCTGCGCTCCAAAAGCTAAATGGCTCTCTTTCCCTTCTAAGCCTTGCCGTGTACCAAAACAGTAGTTTACATGGGGTATTTCCATACTCTGGAGATGTTGATTTACAAATGTTGGGGTTCTTTTTTCCATTTTTTGTTGAGAAAATGAAACATTTTGAGCTAAAGCTACATTTTATTGAAAAAAATAAATACATTTATTTTCACTGCCCAATTCTAATTAAAACTGCGAAACACCTGTGGGGTCAAAATGCTCACTACAGCCCTAGATTAATTCCTCAAGGGGTGTTGCTTCCTAAATGGAGTCACTTTTGGGTAGTTTCCACTATACTGGTACCTCAGGGGCTTTGCAAATGAGACATGGTGCAGAGAAACCAATCCAGCAAAATCTGCGCTCCAAAAGCCAAATGGCTCTTCTTCCCTTCCCGTGTGCCCAAACAGCAATTTATATGGGGTACTCTGGAGACGTTGCTTTACAAATGTTGGGGCCTTTTTTTCTTTATTTCTTGTGGAAATTAATTATTTTTTTAGCTAAAACTACATCTTATTGGAAAAATTTTAAAATAGTTATTTTCACGTCCAGATTCTAATAAAATCTATGAAACACCTGTGGGTTAAAAATGCTCACTACACCACTAGACTAATTCCTTGTGGGGTGTAGTTTCCAGTTTTTTTGGGGGGGTATTTCCTTTGTTTTGGCATCACAAGTCTTCTTCAAACCTGACATGGTGCCTAAAATATAATCTAATAAAAAGAATGCCCCAAAATCGACTAGGTGCTCCTTTGCTTCTGAGGCCTGTGTTTCAGTCCATTAGCACACTAGGGCTACATGTGGGATATTTCTAAAAACTGCAGAATCTGGGCAATAAATATTGAGTTGACTTTCTCATCTAAAACCTTCTGTGTTACTGAAAAAAATGAAATAAAAATGCATTTCTGCAAAAAAAAATTACATTTGTAAATTTCACCTTACATAGTTACATAGTTACATAGTTAGTACGGCTGAAAAAAGACACATGTCCATCAAGTTCAACCAAGGGACGGGAAAAGGGAAGGGAAAACTTTCTGCACATAGGAGCTAACACTTTTTTGTTCTAGGAAATTATCTAACCCTTTTTTAAAGCCATCTACTGTCCCTGCTGTGACCAGCTCCTGCGGTAGACTATTCCATAAATTCACAGTTCTCACAGTAAAGAAGGCTTGTCGCCTCTGCAGGTTGAACTTTTTTTTCTCCAGACGGAGGGAGTGCCCCTTTGTTTTTTGAGGGGGTTTTACATGGAACAGGATATCACCATATTTTTTGTATGTGCCATTAATATATTTATATCAATTAATCATGTCCCCCCTTAGTCGTCTTTTTTCAAGGCTAAATAGGTTTAATTCTTTTAATCTTTCCTCATAGCTTAGATTCTCCATGCCCCTTATTAGCTTCGTTGCTCTTCTTTGTATTTTTTCCAACTCCAGGGCATCCTTTCTATGAACTGGAGCCCAGAACTGAACTGCATATTCTAGATGAGGCCTCACTAATGCTTTGTAAAGTGGTAATATTACATCCCTGTCCCGTGAGTCCATGCTTCTTTTAATACACGAAAATATTTTGCTGGCCTTTGAAGCAGCTGATTGACATTGTTATTTAGTTTATGATTTACAAGTACACCCAGATCCTTCTCAACAAGTGACTCCCCCAGTGTTGCTCCCCCTAGGACATATGATGCCTGCAGGTTGTTGGTACCCAGATGCATAACTTTACATTTATCTACATTAAACTTAATTTGCCAAGTGGATGCCCAAACACTTAGTGTGTTCAAATCAGCTTGCAATTCACGAACATCTTCCATAGACTAAACATTACTACATAGCTTTGTGTCATCTGCAAAAATAGAAATAGTGCTATTAATCCCATCCTCTATATCATTAATAAATAAGTTGAATAATAGTGGTCCCAACACGGAACCCTGGGGTACACCACTTATAACCGGGGACCATTCAGAGTAGGAATCATTGACCACAACTCTCTGGATACGGTCCTTGAGCCAATTCTCAATCCAATTACAAACTATATTTTCTAAACCTATAGTCCTTAATTTACCCATTAGACATCTATGAGGGACAGTGTCAAATGCCTTTGCAAAGTCCAAAAACACTATATCCAGAGCGGCCCCTCTATGCTTTATTTCTTGAGAAAATCCAAAAGGGTTAAGAAATTTTCCAAATGCCGTTTTAAATACTTTGAGAGGTTCCGTTTTTAAAATGGGGTTATTTATGGGGATTTCTAATATATAGGGACCTCAAAACCACTTCAGAACTGAACATGTCCATGAAAAAATAGCCTTTTGCAATTTTCTTGAAAATGTGAGAAATTGCTGACGTTCAAAAAATGATGCAAACATAAAGAAGACATGTGGGAAATGGTAACTAGTAACTATTTTGTGTGGTATTACTATCGGTTTTATAAGCAGATATATTAAAATTTCGAAAAATGCAAATTTTTGCACATTTTCACAACATTTTGTTGTTTATCACAAATAAATATTGAATTTATCGACTACATTTTTTGACTAACATAAAGTCCAATATGTCACGAGAAAACAATTTCAGAATCACTTCTTTAGGTAAAACCTTTCCAGAGTTATTACCACATAAAGGCACACATGTAAGATTTGAAAAATAAGGCTCTGTTAGGAAGGTCAAAAGTTGCCACAGCGGGAAGAGGTTAATAGCACTATTTTGGGGTACAGATAATTAATTATTGATTAACTTTTTTATTGACTTTTTTGGTGGGGTAGTGTAAAAAAAAACAGGAATTTTGCCATTCTTTTTTTCGTCTTAAATTTACGCCGTTTACCTTGTGGTATTAATAACCATATTTATATAGGTTATTTATGTTTTACTACTTTTACACAGTAAAAACACTTTTTTTTCAAAATTATTTGTTTTTGTGTCGCCATATTTTAAGAGCCATAACTTTTTTATTTTTGCACCGATGTAGCTGTATAAGGTCCCATGCACATGACCGTAAAAACAAACTTCGTAATTACGGACCTGCCCAATTCTATTAGCCTCGGACACCTTTCCGTATCACTACGGAAGAGTGTCCGTGCTCTAGAACCGTGGCAGGAAATATGGAGCATGTCCTACTTTTCGTTTTTTGCATGGGAACATGGCACGAAAATGCGTCCCGTGGCTCGCGGGTGTCGGCGGTCGTGGTTACTTGCACGGCCGTGTGCATGAGGCCTAAGGACTTGTCGTTTTTATTGGTACCATTTTGGAGTACATGCGACTTTTTGATCACTTTTTATAAAAACATTTTGAAGGCAGGATGAAGTGAAAATAGCAATTTTGGCATTGTTTTTTATTTTATATTTTACACGTTCACCGTGCGGGTTAAATAATGTAACTGTATTATAGTTGGGGTCGTTATGGACGCGGCGATACCAAATATGTGTAACTTTTAACTTTTTTTTCACAATAAAGTATTTTGTAAGGGGAAAAAGTGTGTTTTTAATTTTTTTTTATTTGAGACATTTATTTATTTCAAATTTTATTGAACTTTTTTACCATTTTTTAAAATCGAACTAAGGGACTTCCCTATGCAATCTTTTGATCTCTTTTATAATACACTGCAATACTTCTGTATTGAAGTGTATTATTGCCTGTGAGGGTAAAACTTTGTTAGGCCCGCGGCTGCCAATGAAATCATTGACACCCTGCGATTGCATCGCGGGATGCCAGTGGGGTGAGAGAGGGAGCCCCCTCCCTCTAAAACCATTCAGATGCGCCATTGAGCGCCACATCTGAGGGGTTAAATATGATCGGAGACCACTGCTAGAAGTCTTTGATTGTTGCCCTGAAGCCCGAGGCTGTTAGCAACAGCCCGGGCTTCAGGTGCACCCCGCCTGATGCAGGAAAACTTCTTCTGAAGTGCCAACGTGAAAAAGCGGCACTTCAGGAGAACTACCGCGAACGGCCGCCGTAAAACCACTATACGGCGATCGTTAATAGGTTAATGAATCGTCCAACAAAACAACAATAATCAACAAATTAAAATACTCACCACCGAAGGTCGATCGGTCCGGTCCTAAAGATATCTGTTCAGACTTAATAATGGAATATCAGAGTACCTCTCCAGTTGTCAAGTTTATAAACTTTATAAGCTCCAAAAGGAAATCCCAAAAAAAAAGAAATAAAAAGTCTTTGTTTCCCGCAAGTAGCCCAAAACACCAATTTTAGATCCAAAATACAAGTCCCCCAAAACAAGCGAACAAAATAATTAATCTTCAGAATCCTTCCTCGTCACGAGAGGCTGTTTTCGCTCTAGTATCCGGGCAACCGCTGATGCAAATGTCACGTTGGATACGTGGACCCACTGGGCCGTACCGCATTGACGGTATGGCAGCTGGCCAACAGGATACAGGTCACAGTCTATAGTTCGTATAGTGTACCTGTGGAAGCTCAGACAGTAGCAAGACAGGCTTGGCTGGGACTAAGCAGCAGGCAGGCAGCAGGCAGGCGCCAGGTGTGGAGTGTGCAGGATAGGCATGGTACTCAGCACAACACGACTTCAGCTCAGCATGGCACTTGACCAGGATAACACGGGATACAGGTTACAGGCAGAAGGAACGGGAAACACTGGGAACTGGAAAACACTAGGAGACCATTTGCTTGGACAAAATTAAGGTAGGACAACAACGCTCTGGCAAGGCAGGAAGGGGCTGGGCCCCTCTTATAGTCCAGGGTGCTCATAGGCTAATTTTGACTTAAACTCAGGTGCACGCGCTGGCCCTTTAAGAGCAGGCACGAGCGTGCGTGCGCACCCTACGGGACCCGGTAAGTGGAAGTGAGCAGATCCATGGCTGCGGCTGTCAGGAGGTGAGTGAGCCTGACGGCCCGCAACCATGGGCATGACAGCAAAGGAGTAACATCCAATCAGAAATGAAAACGGAGCAACAGCCAATCAGAGAAGAGCCAGGAACAACAGCCAATCAGAATCATAGGAAAATAAACAATGATGACGTAGGCGTGGGAAAATAAAATGTAAATAAACAGAAGTGTAAAACCAAAACATATCAAGCGATACAGTCCGAAATTACAGTTAAAGAATGTAAACACAAACCATTCACAAATAAATAAAAGAAATAGAAGGAACATCACTGCTTTTTAAAAAAAACAATACAAATGAAACTTTCTAAACGCTCCCACAATGAACTTTTACCTCTCAGGCTTCGTTCACATATCCGTCATGGCTCTATTCTAACGTTCCGTCTGAGCTTTCCGTCAGAATGGAGTCCTGCCTGAAACAAACGGTAAACATAGGTGTCCATTTCCATGACCATTGATTTCAATGGTGACGGATCCGGTGCCAATGGTTTTTGTTTGTCTTCGACTACGGTATTCCTCCCATCAAAACTACGGAACCCTTGCACAACTGAGACAAACGGAAACCATTGGCACCGCATCTGTCACCATTGAAATCAATGGTGATGGAAACAGAAACCTATGGTTTCCGTTTGTTTCAGTCAGGATTCCGTTTGTAAAGGATCTGCCAGACACAGATTCTGTGTCGACACCCGAGGTTAATCAGTCTGCATCTGTTCCTAGGTCTGATAGAGTGACTTGATCTGCTATCACTCAGGCTGGTAGGCTGAGAAGTGGGAGAACCTATCACAGCCTGGCCAGATGGTTCTAACTCCCGCCCTTGGTCTATTTATACCTTCATTTGCTGCTTGTCCTTTGCCTGTGATTCTTGTGTTTCCTGGCTCTGCTGTTCCTGCTATTACCATTGACCTCTGCTTCATATTGACCCTGCTTGACTGACTATTCTCTTGTTCTGCTTTTGTTTGTTTTTTTGTTTTTTTAAATATTCCCACAAGCTCGTAGTTATTTTCTCCTCCCCCACCAATTGTATCCAGAACGGGTTCAGCCTCCAGTGCATTCTTAATCCCCCCACCTGCGGACTGGTTCGGACCTTCAGTAACATCGGGGAGTCATCAGACAGAGACCGTGGCAAATACTCCACCCCCTCCACACACCTAATCCCCAACCCGTTACTAAACATCAAATCTATTCGGGATAACGATCCATATGTAGATGACACACAAGAATATTGCGTAGTAGAGGGCCACTTCGCCCGCCATATATCCGTAAATCCAACCTCTGCCATATACTTCCCAAAATGCGTCAGATCAACATCTCCCACCCACCCCCCTTTTGGAAACTTATCGCGCACTTTGTCCATTATGTTGTTGAAGTCCCCCATTAGTATGATCGGAACTACAGGCCAACCAGCCAACCGCTCCAACACCTCTCGTATTGGAACCACAGAGTACGGGGGAGGCACATACAGCACCACAATTATACATTCCCAGATAAATAATTTACAATGTACCCCTACATACCTGCCCTCCCCATCCCTAAAGGAAGCCAAACAGCAAAAAGGTACATCCCTATGAACCAGGAGACTAACCCCCCTTGAGTATGTGGAATGAAAGGAGTGGAAACTGTGCCTAATCCAAACCCTATGTGCTTGTTGCACAGTGTCAGTGGTAAGATGCGTTTCCTGTAATCCCATTACATTCTGCTTTTGTTACTGCGTACTCTCCTGGTTTGACTCGGCTCGTTCACTACTCTGTTGCTCACGGTGTTTCCGTGGGCAACTGCCCCTCTTCCCTTGCTTCTGTGTTCCCTTGTCTGTTTTGTTGTCGTGCACATAGTGAGCGTAGGGACCGTCGCCCAGTTGTACGCCGTCGCCTAGGACGGACTGTGCAAGTAGGCAGGGACTGAGTGTCGGGTAGATTAGGGCTCACCTGTCCGTCTCCCTACCCCGACATTACACCGTTCTGATGGGTAGCTCCGATGGAACGTCAGAACGGGACCCTGACGCAGATGTGAACGAAGCCTTACACTTGTACTGGGCGTTAATGCAATAAAGTAAGGGTATTTATTAAGATGTCATTTTAAACGATGTTATATGCCTGACGAAGGCCTCAGTACAAGTTCGAAACGGGTTGCACAGTGTTTGATTTTATATGTCTGTATGAATAAACACTTATTCTTTGGAAACCGACTGCAAATTTATCAGAATACTAGCACAGGAGAACCCCAGAAAGGAGTTTTCTTTATTCACTTTGCCAATGATTATCGGACCATGGGAGGATCTTCACTCTAGGAGCTACACACCCAGAGTCAACTCTGGAGGCCTGTAAACTATTCTGACACTGGGGTTAGATTGACCCGACATGCTTCTTACTTGATTTGTGCCGATTAATCTGCACAACTCCACCAGGCGAGCAAACCAGATTCACGGTACATATATTGCATTTATCCCCAAACTTTATTACCTTGGAGGAGCACCGTTTTTGTAAAGGATCTGCCAGGCACAGCTTCTGTGTCAACGCCCATAGGTAATCAGTCTGCACCTGCTTCTATCTCTGTGAGACTGACTCCATCTTCCACCACTCAGGATGGCAGGCTTAGGAGTGGGAGAGCCTATCACAGCCTGGCCAGACAGAGCTAGCTCCCGCCCTCTGTCTATTTATACCTGCCTTTCCTGTTCCTCCTTGCTTGTGATTCTTCTCGTTTGGTTTCCTGGCCCTGCTGCAACTTCTGAACTATTTGACCCTACTTCATTCTGACCCTGGCATACTGACTATTCTCCTGCTCTGCGTTTGGTACCTCGTACACTCCTGGTTTGACTCGGCTCGTTCACCACTCTTGTTGCTCACTGTGTTGCCGTGGGCAACTGCCCCATTTCCCTTGGCTTCTGTGTACCCTTGTCTGTTTGTCTGTCGTGCACTTACTGAGCGTAGGGACCGTCGCCCAGTTGTACCCCGTCGCCTAGGGTGGGTCGTTGCAAGTAGGCAGGTACTGAGTGGCGGGTAGATTAGGGCTCACTTGTCTGTTTCCCTACCCCCATCATTACATAATCACAAGCCATATACCTAGTCTACCCTGGTCCCTCACACTACTATGGACCCCCTTGAGACCCTGGCTCAGCAAATGCAGGGTCTCTCCATACAGGTCCAGGCCCTGGCTCAGAGGGTCAACCAGCCTGACGCTACCATGGTAGTGCCCCTCACCTCACCTCTTGAACCCCACCTCAAGTTGCCTGACTGGTTCTCAGGGGACCGGAAGACTTTTCTCTCCTTTCGGGAGAGTTGTAAGCTCTATTTTCGCTTAAAGCCTCACTCCTCAGGTTCTGAGAGCCAGCAGGTGGGTATAATTATGTCCCGGCTCCAGGAAGGGCCCCAAGAATGGGCCTTCTCCTTGGCTCCTGACGCCCCTGAACTTTCCTCCGTTGATCTTTTCTTTTCTGCTCTCGGACTAATTTATGATGAGACTGACAGGACTGCCCTTGCCGAGAGTCAGCTGGTGACCTTACGTCAGGGTAAGAGACCTATTGAGGAGTATTGTTCTGACTTTAGGAAGTGGTGCGTAGCTTCTCGGTGGAATGACCCTGCCTTAAGGTGCCAGTTTAGGTTGGGTCTGTCGAACGCCCTGAAAGAGCTGCTAGTTAGCTATCCCTCTTCTGACTCCCTAGACCAGGTTATGGCTTTAGCAGTACGACTTGACCGACTACTCAGGGAACGACAACTTGAACGTTTTTGTGTTTTCCCCCCTGACTCCCTCATGATGACTCCCGAGGTCCCGTTGCTTCGCTCTTCCACGGAAGACTCGGGGGTACCTATGCAACTCGGGGCCTCCGTGTCCCCCCGACAACATAGAGAGTTCCGCAGGAAGAATGGTCTCTGCTTCTATTGTGGGGATGACAAGCATCAAGTGAACACCTGTCCTAGGCGTAAGAATAAGCAGCCGGAAAACTTCCGCGCCTAAGTGATCATCGGGGAGGTCACTTGGGCGCACAGGTATTTCCCGTAAATATGAAACATAATAAAATCTTGCTTCCCTTTCAGGTCTCTTTTGGTGGTAGGTCTGCTACCGGCAGTGCCTTCGTGGATTCAGGGTCTTCTGCTAATATCATGTCTGTGGAATTTGCTATGTCTCTAGCTATGCCTTTGATTGATTTGCCTAAACCTGTCCCGGTAGTGGGTATCGACTCCACTCCTCTTGCTAATGGTTATTTTACACAGCATACCCCTGTTTTTGAACTCCTTGTTGGCTCCATGCATTTGGAGCAGTGCTCTGTACTGTTGATGCAGGGATTATCATCCGATTTGGTTTTAGGCCTTCCCTGGTTGCAGTTGCATAATCCCACGTTTGACTGGAATACTGGGGAGCTTACCAAATGGGGTAATGAATGCTTGACGTCATGTTTTTCTGTTAATTCTATTTCTCCCCCTGAGGAGGTGAACACGCTACCTGAGTTTGTTCAGGACTTCGCTGATGTTTTCTCTAAGGAGGCCTCCGAAGTGTTACCTCCTCATAGAGAATACGATTGCGCTATCGATTTGGTACCAGGAGCTAAGCTGCCTAAGGGTAGGATATTTAATCTCTCTTGTCCCGAACGTGAAGCCATGAGAGAGTATATCCAGGAATGCCTGGCCAAGGGTTACATTCGCCCCTCCACTTCTCCGGTAGGTGCTGGCTTCTTCTTCGGAGGGAAGAAGGATGGTGGTCTTAGGCCATGCATTGACTACCGTAACTTGAATAAGGTCACTGTAAGGAACCAGTATCCCTTTCCTTTGATTCCTGATCTCTTTAATCAGGTTCAGGGGGCCCAATGGTTCTCTAAGTTTGATCTACGGGGGGTGTATAACCTTATCCGCATCAAAGAGGGGGATGAGTGGAAGACTGCGTTTAACACGCCCGAAGGTCATTTCGAATACCTCGTCATGCCCTTTGGGTTGTGTAATGCTCCCGCGGTCTTCCAGAATTTCATAAATGAGATCTTAAGGGATTACCTGGGGATATTTCTTGTAGTGTACCTTGATGACATACTTGTGTTTTCCAAGGACTGGTCCTCCCACATTGAGCATGTCAGGAAGGTGCTCCAGGTCCTTCGGGAAAACAAACTGTTTGCTAAAACCGAAAAATGTGTGTTTGGGGTACAGGAGATACCATTTTTGGGTAAAATCCTCACTCCTCATGAATTCCGCATGGGCCCCGCCAAGGTCCAGGCTGTGGCGGAATGGGTCCAACCTGCTTTCCTGAAGGCGTTACAGTGTTTCTTGGGGTTCGCTAATTATTACAGGAGATTTATTGCTAACTTCTCGGTCATCGCTAAGCCTCTTACGGACCTCACTCGCAAAGGTGCTGATCTCCTCCACTGGCCTCCTGAGGCTGTCCAGGCTTTTGAGGTCCTTAAGTAGTGTTTTATCTCGGCCCCGGTGCTGGTTCAGCCCAACCAAATGGAGCCATTTATCGTGGAAGTTGACGCATCCGAGGTGGGAGTGGGGGCTGTCTTGTCCCAGGGTACCAGGTCCCTCACCCATCTTCGTCCCTGTGCCTACTTCTCCAGGAAGTTTTCACCCACTGAGAGTAACTATGATATTGGCAACCGCGAACTCTTAGCCATTAAATGGGCATTTGAAGAGTGGCGCCACTTCCTGGAGGGGCTAGGCACCAGGTAACGGTCCTTACCGACCACAAGAATCTGGTTTTCCTAGAATCTGCCCGGAGGCTAAACCCGAGACAAGCTCGATGTGCGCTATTTTTTACCAGATTAAACTTTTTGGTTACCTATAGGGCTGGGTCTAAAAATATTAAGGCCGATGCACTGTCACGTAGCTTCATGGCCAGCCCTCCTTCGGAGGAAGATCCTGCTTGTATTTTGCCTCCAGGTATAATCATTTCCGCTATTGATTCTGATTTAGTCTCTGAAATTGCGGCTGATCAAGGTTCAGCTCCCGGGAACCTTCCTGAGAACAAGCTGTTTGTTCCCCTGCAATTCCGGCTAAGGGTACTTAGGGAAAATCATGACTCCGCACTATCTGGTCATCCAGGCATCCTGGGTACCAAGCACCTCATTGCCAGAAACTATTGGTGGCCTGGGTTGCCTAAAGACGTTAAGGCCTACGTCGCCGCTTGTGAGGTTTGTGCCAGGTCCAAGACTCCTAGGTCCCGACCAGCGGGCTTACTACGTTCTTTGCCCATTCCCCAGAGACCTTGGACCCATATCTCCATGGATTTTATCACCGATTTGCCTCCATCTCAAGGCAAGTCGGTGGTGTTGGTTGTAGTAGACCGCTTCAGTAAGATGTGCCACTTTGTGCCCCTCAAGAAACTACCCAATGCTAAGACGTTAGCTACCTTGTTTGTCAAACACATCCTGCGTCTCCATGGGGTCCCTGTCAATATTGTTTCGGACAGAGGGGTACAATTTGTTTCATTGTTTTGGAAAGCCTTCTGTAAAAAGTTGGAGATTGATCTGTCCTTCTCCTCTGCCTTCCATCCTGAAACTAATGGCCAAACTGAGAGGACTAATCAGTCTCTACAACAATATTTAAGGTGTTTTATCTCTGACTGTCAATATGATTGGGTGTCATTCATTCCCCTCGCCGAATTTTCCCTTAATAACCGGGTCAGTAACTCGTCAGGGGTCTCCCCCTTTTTCTGTAATTTTGGGTTTAATCCACGGTTCTCCTCCGTTTCACCTGGTAGTTCCAACAATCCCCAGGTAGAGGTCATTCATCGGGAACTGTGCACAGTCTGGGCCCAGGTTCAGAAGAACCTAGAGGCGTCCCAGAGCATACAAAAAACTCAGGCAGATAGAAGACGTTCTGCTAACCCCTTGTTTATGGTCGGGGATCTGGAGTGGCTATCGTCTAAGTACTTGCGTCTTAAAGTCCCATCCAAGAAGTTTGCTCCCCGGTTTATAGAGCCGTACAAGGTCATTGAAGTCCTCAATCCTGTCTCCTTCCGACTGGAGTTGCCCCCATCTTTTCGAGTATAGGACGTGTTTCATGCCTCCCTCCTTAAACGCTGCTTCCAGTCCTTTTCTCCCTCGAGGAAACCTCCTGTCTCCGTTCTTACCCCTGAGGGGGTGGAATTCGAGGTGGCCAAGATTGTGGACAGCAAGATGGTCCAAGGCTCCCTCCAGTACCTGGTCCATTGGAGAGGATACGGGCCTGAGGAGAGGACTTGGGTACCCGCCCGGGATGTTCACGCTGGGGTATTGGTCAGGATGTTCCAACTTCGTTTCCCCAATAAACCAGGTCCACCTAGAAAGGATCCGGTGGCCCCTCATAAAAGGGGGGTACTGTAAAGGATCTGCCAGGCACAGCTTTTGTGTCAACGCCCATAGGTAATCAGTCTGCACCTGCTTCTATGTCTGTGAGACTGACTCCATCCTCCACCACTCAGGATGGCAGGCTTAGGAGTGGGAGAGCCTATCACAGCCTGGCCAGACGGAGCTAGCTCCCGCCCTCTGTCTATTTATACCTGCCTTTCCTGTTCCTCCTTGCTTGTGATTCTTCTCGTTTGGTTTCCTGGCCCTGCTGCAGCTTCTGAACTATTTGACCCTACTTCATTCTGACCCTGTGTAATGATGGGGGTAGAGAAACAGACAAGTGAGCCCTAATCTACCCGCCACTCAGTCCCTGCCTACTTGCAACAACCCGCCCTAGGCGACGGGGTACAACTGGGCGACGGTCCCTACGCTCAGTAAGTGCACGACAGACAAACAGACAAGGGTACACAGAGGCTAAGGGAAAAAGGGGCAGTTGCCCACGGCAACACCGTGAGCAACAAGAGTGGTGAACGAGCCGAGTCAAACCAGGAGTGTACGAGGTACCAAACGCAGAGCAGGAGAGTAGTCAGTAAGCCAGGGTCAGAATGAAGCAGGGTCAAATAGTTCAGAAGCTGCAGCAGGGCCAGGAAACCAAACGAGAAGAATCACAAGCAAGGAGGAACAGGAAAGGCAGGTATAAATAGACAGAGGGCGGGAGCTAGCTCCGTCTGGCCAGGCAGTGATAGGCTCTCCCACTCCTAAGCCTGCCATCCTGAGTGGTGGAAGATGGAGTCAGTCTCACAGACATAGAAGCAGGTGCAGACTGATTACCTATGGGCGTTGACACAGAAGCTGTGCCTGGCAGATCCTTTACAGTACCCCCCCTTTTATGAGGGGCCACGGGACCCTTTCTAGGTGGACCTGGTTTATTGGGGAAACGAATGTGGAACCTCCTGACCAATACCCCAGCGTGAACATCCAGGGCGGGTACCCAAGTCCTCTCCTCAGGCCCGTATCCTCTCCAATGGACCAGGTACTGGAGGGAGCCTTGGACCATCTTGCTGTCCACAATCTTGGCCACCTCGAATTCCACCCCCTCAGGGGTGAGAACGGGGACAGGAGGTTTCCTCGAGGGAGCCAAGGACGGGGAGCAGCGTTTAAGGAGGGAGGCATGAAACACGTTGTGTACTCAAAAAGATGGGGGCAACTCCAGTCGGAAGGAGACAGGATTGAGGACTTCAATGACCTTGTACGGCCATATAAACCGGGGAGCAAACTTCTTGGACGGGACCTTAAGGCGCAAGTTCTTAGACGATAGCCACACCAGATCCCCGACCATAAACAAGGGGTTAGCAGAACGTCTTCTATCTGCCTGAGTTTTTTGTATGCTCTGGGACGCCTCTTTGTTCTTCTGAACCTGGGCCCAGACTGTGCACAGTTCCCGATGAACGACCTCTACCTCGGGATTGTTGGAACTACCAGGTGAATCGGAGGAGAACCGTGGATTAAACCCAAAATTATAGAAAAAGGGGGAGACCCCTGACGAGTTACTGACCCGGTTATTAAGGGAAAATTCGGCGAGGGGAATGAATGACACCCAATCATATTGACAGTCAGAGATAAAACACCTTAAATATTGTTCTAGAGACTGATTAGTCCTCTCAGTTTGGCCATTAGTTTCAGGATGGAAGGCAGAGGAGAAGGACAAATCAATCAACAACTTTTTACAGAAGGCTCTCCAAAACAATGAAACAAATTGTACCCCTCTGTCCGAAACAATATTGAAAGGGACCCCATGGAGACGCAGGATGTGTTTGACAAACAAGGTAGCTAACGTCTTAGCATTGGGTCGTTTCTTGAGGGGCACAATGTGGCGCATCTTACTGAAGCAGTCTACTACAACCCACACCACCGACTTGCCTCGAGATGGAGTCAAATCGGTGATAAAATCCATGGAGATATGGGTCCAAGGTCTCTGGGGAATGGGTAAAGAACGTAGTAAGCCCGCTGGTCGGGACCTGGGAGTCTTGGACCTAGCACAAACCTCACAAGCGGCGACGTAGGCCTTAACGTCTTTAGGCAACCCAGGCCACCAATAGTTTCTGGCAATGAGGTGCTTGGTACCCAGGATGCCTGGATGACCAGATAGTGCGGAGTCATGATTTTCCCTAAGTACCCTTAGCCAGAATTGCAGGGGAACAAACAGCTTGTTCTCAGGAAGGTTCCCGGGAGCTGAACCTTGATCAGCCGCAATTTCAGAGACTAAATCAGAATCAATAGAGTAAATGATTATACCTGGAGGCAAAATACAAGCAGGATCATCCTCCGAAGGAGGGCTGGCCATGAAGCTACGCGACAGTGCATCAGCCTTAATATTTTTATACCCAGCCCTATAGGTAACCAAAAAGTTGAATCTGGTAAAAAATAACGCCCATTGAGCTTGTCTCGAGTTTAGCCTCCGGGCAGATTCTAGGAAAACCAGATTCTTGTGGTCGGTAAGGACCGTTACCTGGTGCCTAGCCCCCTCCAGAAAGTGGCGCCACTCTTCAAATGCCCATTTAATGGCTAAGAGTTCGCGGTTGCCAATATCATAGTTACTCTCAGTGGGTGAAAACTTCCTGGAGAAGTAGGCACAGGGACGAAGATGGGTGAGGGACCTGGTACCCTGGGACAAGACAGCCCCCACTCCCACCTCGGATGCGTCAACCTCCGCGATAAATGGCTCCATTTGGTTGGGCTGAACCAGCACCGGGGCCGAGATAAAGCACTTCTTAAGGACCTCAAATGCCTGGACAGCCTCAGGAGGCCAGTGGAGGAGATCAGCACCTTTGCGAGTGAGGTCCGTAAGAGGCTTAGCGATGACCGAGAAGTTAGCAATAAATCTCCTGTAATAATTAGCGAACCCCAAGAAGCACTGTAACGCCTTCAGGGAGGCAGGTTGGACCCATTCCGCCACAGCCTGGACCTTGGCGGGGTCCATGCGGAATTCATTAGGAGTGAGGATTTGACCCAAAAATGGTTTCTCCTGCACCCCAAAACACACATTTTTCGGTCTTCGCAAACAGTTTGTTTTCCCGAAGGACCTGGAGCACCTTCCTGACATGCTCAATGTGGGAGGACCAGTCCTTGGAAAACACAAGTATGTCATCAAGGTACACTACAAGAAATACCCCCAGGTAATCTCTTAAAATCTCATTTATGAAATTCTGGAAGACCGCGGGAGCATTACACAACCTAAAGGGCATGACGAGGTATTCGAAATGACCTTCGGGCGTGTTAAACGCAGTCTTCCACACATCCCCCTCTTTGATGCGGATAAGGTTATACGCCCCCCATAGATCAAACTTAGAGAACCATTGGGCCCCCTGAACCTGATTAAAGAGATCAGGAATCAAAGGAAGGGGATACTGGTTCCTTACAGTGACCTTATTCAAGTTACGGTAGTCAATGCATGGCCTAAGACCACCATCCTTCTTCCCTACGAAGAAGAAGCCAGCACCTACCGAAGAAGTAGAGGGGCGAATGTAACCCTTGGCCAGGCATTCCTGGATATACTCTCTCATGGCTTCACGTTCAGGACAAGAGAGATTAAATATCCTACCCTTAGGGAGCTTAGCTCCTGGTACCAAATCGATAGCGCAATCGTATTCTCTATGAGGAGGTAACACTTCGGAGGCCTCCTTAGAGAAAACATCAGCGAAGTCCTGAACAAACTCAGGTAGTGTGTTCACCTCCTCAGGGGGAGAAATAGAATTAACAGAAAAACATGACGTCAAGCATTCATTACCCCATTTGGTAAGCTCCCCAGTATTCCAGTCAAACGTGGGATTATGCAACTGCAACCAGGGAAGGCCTAAAACCAAATCGGACGATAATCCCTGCATCAACAGTACAGAGCACTGCTCCAAATGCATGGAGCCAACAAGGAGTTCAAAAACAGGGGTATGCTGTGTAAAATAACCATTAGCAAGAGAAGTGGAGTCGATACCCACTACCGGGACAGGTTTAGGCAAATCAATCAAAGGCATAGCTAGAGACATAGCAAATTCCACAGACATGATATTAGCAGAAGACCCTGAATCCACGAAGGCACTGCCGGTAGCAGACCTACCACCAAAAGAGACCTGAAAGGGAAGCAAGACTTTATTACGTTTCATATTTACGGGAAATACCTGTGCGCCCAAGTGACCTCCCCGATGATCACTTAGGCGCGGAAGTTTTCCGGCTGCTTATTCTTATGCCTAGGACAGGTGTTCACTTGATGCTTGTCATCCCCACAATAGAAGCAGAGACCATTCTTCCTGCGGAACTCTCTACGTTGTCGGGGGGACACGGAGGCCCCGAGTTGCATAGGTACCTCCGAGTCTTCCGTGGAAGCGCGAAGCAACGGGACCACGGGAGGCATCATGGGGGAGTCAGAGGGGAAAACACAAAAACGTTCAAGTTGTCGTTCCCTGAGACGTCGGTCAAGTCGTACCGCTAAAGCCATAACCTGGTCTAGGGAGTCAGAAGAGGGATAGCTAACTAGCAGGTCTTTCAGGTAGTTCGACAGACCCAACCTAAACTGCCACCTTAAGGCAGGGTCATTCCACCGAGAAGCTACGCACCACTGCCTAAAGTCAGAACAATACTCCTCAACAGGTGTCTTACCCTGACGTAAGGTCACCAGCTGACTCTCGGCAAAGGCAGTCCTGTCAGTCTCGTCATAAATAAGTCCGAGAGCAGAAAAGAAAAGATCAACGGAGGAAAGTTCAGGGGCGTCAGGAGCCAAGAAGAAGGCCCATTCTTGGGGCCCTTCCTGGAGCCGGGACATAATTATACCCACCCGCTGGCTCTCAGATCCTGAGGAGTGAGGCTTTAAACGAAAATAGAGCCTACAACTCTCCCGAAAGGAGAGAAAAGTCTTCCGGTCCCCTGATAACCGGTCAGGCAACTTGAGGTGGGGTTCAAGAGGTGAGGTGAGGGGCACTACCATGGTAGCGTCAGGCTGGTTGACCCTCTGAGCCAGGGCCTGGACCTGTAGGGAGAGACCCTGCATTTGCTGAGCCAGGGTCTCAAGGGGGTCCATAGTAGTGTGAGGGACCAGGGTAGACTAGGTATATGGGCTTGTGATTATGTAATGATGGGGGTAGGGAAACAGACAAGTGAGCCATAATCTACCCGCCACTCAGTCCCTGCCTACTTGCAACGACCCGCCCTAGGCGACGGGGTACAACTGGGCGACGGTCCCTACGCTCAGTAAGTGCACGACAGACAAACAGACAAGGGTACACAGAGGCTAAGGGAAAAGGGGCAGTTGCCCACGGCAACACCGTGAGCAACAAGAGTGGTGAACGAACCGAGTCAAACCAGGAGTGTACGAGGTACCAAACGCAGAGCAGGAGAGTAGTGAACAAGCCGAGTCAAACCAGGAGTGTACGAGGTACCAAACGCAGAGCAGGAGAGTAGTCAGTAAGCCAGGGTCAGAATGAAGCAGGGTCAAATAGTTCAGAAGCTGCAGCAAGGCCAGGAAACCAAACAAGAAGAATCACAAGCAAGGAGGAACAGGAAAGGCAGGTATAAATAGACAGAGGGCGGGAGCTAGCTCCGTCTGGCCAGGCTGTGATAGGCTCTCCCACTCCTAAGCCTGCCATCCTGAGTGGTGGAAGATGGAGTCAGTCTCACAGACATAGAAGCAGGTGCAGACTGATTACCTATGGGCGTTGACACAGAAGCTGTGCCTGGCAGATCCTTTAAACCCTGGCTTACTGACTATTCTCCTGCTCTGCGTTTGGTACCTCGTACACTCCTGGTTTGACTCGACTTGTTCACTACTCTCCTGCTCTGCGTTTGGTACCTCGTACACTCCTGGTTTGACTCGGCTCGTTCACCACTCTTGTTGCTCACGGTGTTACCGTGGGCAACTGCCCCTTTTCCCTTGCTTCTGTGTACCCTTGTCTGTTTGTCTGTTGTGCACTTATTGAGCGTAGGGACCGTCACCCAGTTGTACCCCGTCGCCTAGGGCGGGTCGTTGCAAGTAGGCAGGGACTGAGTGGCGGGTAGAGTAGGGCTCACTTGTCTGTTTCCCTACCCCCATCATTACAGTTTTCTTCTTTTGTACTTTTTTCTATAAGCATATAAAATAGATTGTAATCGCCCATTTTGGGTGATGGGGGTTGGAGACACTGACCATAGGACAGGTGAATGTAATCTTTTACTCCCTGTTATGACCAATTTTAGGCCGGGGAGAGGCTGACTGTAGGACAGGTGAATACAATGGAGGAAATTTTCATGTATTTTCCACCATTTTTTGATATTGTGTGTTTCTTTACAGCTATCCCGACAAAGTCATGCAATTTTGGGCTTTGACTGGTTGCACAGTATCCTCTCAGAACACCTGCGCCTGGAGGATACTACCATGAGGAGGGCCATCAGTCCAACAGAAAGGCTGCTCATCACGTTGCAGTGAGTATGTTTTCTTAAATTTCTAATTTAATGAATTGTTTTGCCTTCTTGGACAACTTAAGGCCCCCTGCGCATGGCCGTGCCTGTAATGACGGCTGGTGATTACTGGCACGGCCGGCGACGGACAGTCAACCACATTTGCGGGCCATGCTCCCATTATAAAGTAAGGGAGCAGGGTCTGTAAAATCAAATAATAGGACATGTCCTATTTTTTGCGGAGCCTTTCTACGGCCTCGGACACCTTCCCGTAAATATACGGGAAGGTGTCCGTGGCCAATAGAAATGACCAATTACGGATCAAAATTATGGCCGTGTGCATGGGGCCTTACCAATTAATTTTTTTTGATCGATTTGTTCAAGATCGGCATGAAAATATGTCATTAATGCTAATGTACACTTTATTTTTCTATCTCTTTCAGGTTTTTGGCAAATGGAGAGAGTCACGCCTCCCTGCACCTCCAATTCCAGGTTGGCAAATCCACCATCTCTGTGAGGCGCACATGCCACGTGATCTGGCAGTACTTGCAGCCAATAGCAATGCCCAGTCCGACCCATGAGATTTTGTTTCAGGCAATAGCAGGCTTTCAGTCTGTGGTCAATTTTCCAAACTGCATAGGTGCCGTCGTCAGTAAGCATGTACATGTGAGCAGCCACTGTATTCAGGATACTTCAATTACAAGAAGTATTTTTATGTGGCCCTGATGGCGGTGGCTGATTCGATCGAAGTCGGTGCCTATGGTAGTACTGGGGACTCCCATGCGCCACTGACATCGACATTTGGCCGGCGTGTACTGATAGATCAAGTAACTCTACCACATCCAAGACCTCTTCGGGGTACCACGCATCCAGTCCCCTTTATCATGGTATCGGATGAGGCCTTTACGCTGATGACCAACCTGCTTGCGCCCAAAGACAACGGAGGGGACTGGATTCCCGTAAAAGGTTTTTCAACATGAGGCTGACCAGGGCACGACGCTTCGTGGAGTGCACCTTCGGGATCATGGCTAGTAAGTGAAGGATTTTCACCCGTGCACTGCAGTTTGACGTGGTCATCAAAACTGTCTGTGTGATCCACAACTATGCCTGGGACTATGACAGCCTGACATGGGTGTGGAGCCACAGGTGGTTTTTGGTGACCCACGGGTCAATTGTAATTATGGTCGTGCATCCAGCTCAGCTGTACTGGTGAGAAATACCTTCATGTACTTGTTAGGGATCTGCCAGGTACTTCATCTAGGTATACTCCTGGGATTAATCAA
Source organism: Rhinoderma darwinii (assembly GCF_050947455.1). Taxonomy (NCBI): domain Eukaryota; kingdom Metazoa; phylum Chordata; class Amphibia; order Anura; family Rhinodermatidae; genus Rhinoderma; species Rhinoderma darwinii. The sequence continues at coordinate 303,562,717 of NC_134687.1, forward strand.
TCCACACCTGAGGCCAGACCTGTTCGACTGACACCATCTCCCACCAACCAGGGTGGCAGGCTCAGGAGTGGGAGAGCCTATCGCGGCCTGGTCTGTCGGAGTTAGCTCCGCCCCCTGTCCTTTATTACCTGCCCTGTTCTCTCCCTCAGTGCTTGTAATTCTTTTGGATTCCTGGCCCCACTGCTGCTTGCTCCAGCCTGCTTCTGCCGTGCTTCTGCCTTGCTGCAGTTCTGCTTGACCTGCTTTGCTTTGCCCCTGGCTTGCTTCTGTCTCCTTGCCCGCTCGGGTGTACTCACTTCGTCCTGGTCCTGACTGTCCGTTCGCCGCTCCGTTTCCTCGTGGCGTTCCGTGGCTACTGCCCCTTCCCTTGCATGTTCCCTGTTTGTTTTCCTGTGCACTTAGACAGCGTAGGGACCGCCGCCCAGTTGTACCTCGTCGCCTAGGGCGAGTCGTTGCAAGTAGGCAGGGACAGGGCGGTGGGTAGATTAGGGCTCACTTTCCCTTCACCTCCTTCCGGCCATTACATAATTACAAGCCCTTACCTAGTCTACCATTTCTCCTACGCTGACGCTATCATGGACCTCCTTGAGACCCTGGCCCAGCAGATGCAGGGCCTCTCCCTACAGGTCCAGGCCCTGGCCCAAAGGGTCAATCAGGGTGACGCTGCTTTAGTAGTACCCCTCACCTTACCTCTAGAACCCGACCTCAAGTTACCTGACCGGTTCTCAGGGGACCGTAAGACGTTTCTCTCCTTCCGGGAGAGTTGCAGACTGTATTTCCGCCTAAAGCCCCACTCCTCAGGTTCCGAGAACCAGCGGGTGGGTATCATCATATCCCGACTCCAGGAAGGGCCCCAAGAGTGGGCCTTCTCCTTGGCTCTTGACGCCCCTGAACTTTCCTCTGTTGATCGTTTTTTCTCTGCCCTCGGACTCATTTACGACGAGACTGACAGGACTGCCTTAGCCGAGAGTCAGCTGGTGACCTTACGTCAGGGTAGGAGACCGGTTGAGGAATACTGTTCTGATTTTAGGAAGTGGTGCGTAGCTTCTCAGTGGAACGATCCGGCCCTAAGGTGCCAGTTTAGGTTAGGATTATCTGACGCCCTGAAGGATCTGCTGGTTAGCTACCCCTCGTCTGACTCCCTTGACCAGGTTATGGCCCTAGCAGTACGACTTGACCGACGTCTCAGGGAACGTCAGCTAGAACGCTTCAGTGTGCTCCCCTCTGACTTTTCTGCAATCCCCCCCGAGGTCCCGTCTCCTCGCCCCTCCACGGAGGACTCGGAGGTACCTATGCAACTCGGGGCCTCCATGTCCCCTCGACAACGTAGGGAGTTTCGCAGAATGAATGGTCTCTGCTTCTACTGTGGGGACGACAAGCATCTACTGAACACCTGTCCCAGGCGCAAGAATAAGAAGCCGGAAAACTTCCGCGCCTAAGTGATCATCGGGGAGGTCACTTGGGCGCACAGGTATTTCCCGTTAATGTGAAACGCAATAAAATTTTGCTTCCCTTTCAGGTCTCGTTTGCTGGCCGGGCTGCCACGGGCAGTGCTTTCGTGGATTCAGGGTCATCTGCTAATATCATGTCTGCGGAATTTGCTATGTCTCTAAAGATGCCTTGTATTGATTTACCTTATCCTATCCCTGTAGTAGGAATCGACTCAACTCCCCTTGCTAATGGTTATTTTACTCAGCATACTCCTGTTTTTGAACTCCTTGTTGGCTCCATGCATTTGGAGCAGTGCTCTGTACTGGTGATGCAGGGATTATCGTCTGATCTGGTTTTAGGCCTTCCCTGGTTGCAGTTGCATAATCCCACGTTTGATTGGAATACTGGGGATCTCACCAAATGGGGTAATGAATGTCTTATGTCATGTCTTTCTGTTAACTCTATTTCTCCCCGGGAGGAGGTAAACACGCTTCCTGAGTTTGTTCAGGACTTCGCCGATGTGTTTTCTAAGGAGGCCTCCGAGGTGTTGCCCCCCCATAGAGATTACGATTGCGCTATCGATTTGGTGCCTGGTGCCAAGCTTCCTAAGGGGAGGATATTTAATCTTTCATGTCCTGAACGTAAAGCTATGAGGGAATATATCCAAGAATGCCTGGCCAAGGGTTTCATTCGCCCCTCGACTTCTCCTGTAGGTGCTGGCTTCTTCTTCGTGGGGAAGAAGGATGGTGGTCTTAGGCCGTGCATTGATTATCGTAACCTGAATAAGGTCACCGTAAGGAACCAGTACCCACTTCCTTTGATTCCGGATCTTTTTAATCAGGTTCAGGGAGCCCAATGGTTTTCTAAGTTCGATCTACGGGGGGCATATAACCTTATCCGCATCAAAGAGGGGGATGAGTGGAAAACTGCGTTCAACACACCCGAGGGTCATTTCGAATACCTGGTCATGCCCTTTGGGTTGTGTAATGCCCCTGCTGTCTTCCAGAATTTTATTAATGAAATCCTGAGAGAGTACCTGGGTAATTTTCTTGTTGTGTACCTTGATGACATACTGGTGTTTTCCAAGGACTGGTCCTCCCACGTGGAGCATGTCAGGAAGGTGCTCCAGGTCCTTCGGGAGAATAATCTGTTTGCTAAGACTGAAAAATGTGTCTTTGGGGTACAGGAGATACCATTTTTAGGGCAAATCCTCACTCCTCATGAATTCCGCATGGACCCTGCCAAGGTTCAGGCTGTGGCGGAATGGGTCCAACCTGCCTCCCTTAAGGCGTTACAGTGTTTTTTAGGGTTCGCCAACTATTACAGGAGATTTATTGCCAACTTCTCGGTCGTCGCTAAGCCTCTTACGGACCTTACCCGCAAGGGTGCTGATGTCCTCCATTGGCCCCCTGAGGCCGTCCAGGCCTTTGAGACCCTCAAGAAGTGCTTTATCTCGGCCCCCGTGCTGATTCAGCCCAACCAAGAGGAGCCATTTATTGTGGAGGTTGACGCTTCCGAGGTGGGAGTGGGGGCCGTCTTGTCCCAGGGTACCAGCTCCCTCACCCATCTCCGCCCCTGTGCTTACTTCTCTAGGAAGTTTTCGCCCACGGAGAGTAACTATGATATTGGCAACCGCGAACTTCTAGCCATTAAATGGGCTTTTGAGGAGTGGCGGCACTTCCTGGAGGGGGCCAGACACCAGGTAACGGTCCTTACGGATCACAAGAATCTGGTTTTCCTAGAATCGGCCCGGAGGCTTAATCCTAGACAAGCTCGGTGGGCACTATTCTTTACCAGATTTAATTTCTTGGTTACCTATAGGGCTGGGTCCAAGAATATTAAGGCTGATGCTCTGTCACGTAGTTTCATGGCCAATCCTCCTTCTGAGAAGGATCCTGCTTGTATTTTACCCCCTGGTATAATCGTCTCTGCCACGGATTCTGATTTAGCTTCTGATATCGCGGCTGATCAGGGTGCAGCACCCGGGAACGTCCCTGGGGACAAACTGTTTGTTCCCCTGCAATACCGGCTGAGGGTACTCAGGGAAAACCATGACTCCGCTCTATCTGGTCATCCTGGCATCTTGGGCACCAAACACCTCATTACCAGAAACTATTGGTGGCCTGGGTTGCCTAAAGACGTTAGGGCTTACGTCGCCGCTTGTGAGGTTTGCGCTAGGTCCAAAACCCCTAGGTCCCGACCTGCGGGCCTACTACGTTCCTTGCCCATTCCCCAGAGACCTTGGACCCATATCTCCATGGATTTTATCACCGATTTGCCTCCATCTCAGGGCAAGTCGGTGGTGTGGGTGGTAGTCGACCGCTTCAGCAAGATGTGCCACTTTGTGCCCCTTAAGAAGCTACCTAACGCCAAGACGTTAGCTTCTTTGTTTGTGAAACACATCCTGCGTCTCCATGGGGCCCCAGTCAATATCGTTTCTGACAGAGGGGTACAATTTGTTTCCTTATTTTGGAGAGCTTTTTGTAAAAAGTTGGAGATTGATCTGTCCTTCTCCTCCGCCTTCCATCCCGAAACTAATGGCCAAACGGAAAGGACCAACCAATCCCTGGAACAATATTTAAGGTGTTTCATCTCCGACTGTCAATTTGATTGGGTCTCATTCCTTCCCCTTGCTGAATTTTCCTTGAATAACCGGGTCAGTAACTCGTCAGGGGTCTCCCCGTTTTTCTGTAATTTCGGGTTTAACCCAAGATTCTCCTCCGTCTCCCCTGGTTGTTCCAATAATCCTGAGGTAGAGGATGTTCATCGGGAACTGTGCACCGTCTGGGCCCAGGTTCAGAAGAACCTAGAGGCGTCCCAGAGCGCACAAAAGATTCAGGCGGATAGTAGACGTTCTGCTAACCCCCGGTTTGTCGTCGGGGATTTGGTCTGGTTGTCGTCCAGGAACTTGCGCCTTAAGGTCCCGTCCAGGAAGTTTGCTCCCCGATTTATTGGACCTTATAAGATCATTGAAGTCCTCAACCCTGTATCCTTCCGTCTGGAGCTCCCCCCATCATTTCGCATACATGACGTCTTCCATGCCTCCCTCCTTAAACGCTGCTCCCCGTCCTGGTCCCCCTCGAGGATACCTCCTGTTCCCGTTCTCACCCCTGAGGGGGTGGAATTCGAGGTGGCCAAGATTATGGACAGTAGGATGGTCCAGGGCTCCCTCCAGTACCTGGTCCATTGGAGAGGATACGGGCCGGAGGAGAGGACTTGGGTACCTGCCCGTGATGTTCACGCTGGGGTATTGATCAGGAGGTTCCACCTTCTCTTCCCCACTAAACCGGGTCCCCTTAGTAAGGGTCCGGTGGCCCCTCATAAAAGGGGGAGTACTGTTAGGGATCTGCCAGGTACTTCATCTAGGTATACTCCTGGGATTAATCAATCCACACCTGAGGCCAGACCTGTTCGACTGACACCATCTCCCACCAACCAGGGTGGCAGGCTCAGGAGTGGGAGAGCCTATCGCGGCCTGGTCTGTCGGAGTTAGCTCCGCCCCCTGTCCTTTATTACCTGCCCTGTTCTCTCCCTCAGTGCTTGTAATTCTTTTGGATTCCTGGCCCCACTGCTGCTTGCTCCAGCCTGCTTCTGCCGTGCTTCTGCCTTGCTGCAGTTCTGCTTGACCTGCTTTGCTTTGCCCCTGGCTTGCTTCTGTCTCCTTGCCCGCTCGGGTGTACTCACTTCGTCCTGGTCCTGACTGTCCGTTCGCCGCTCCGTTTCCTCGTGGCGTTCCGTGGCTACTGCCCCTTCCCTTGCATGTTCCCTGTTTGTTTTCCTGTGCACTTAGACAGCGTAGGGACCGCCGCCCAGTTGTACCTCGTCGCCTAGGGCGAGTCGTTGCAAGTAGGCAGGGACAGGGCGGTGGGTAGATTAGGGCTCACTTTCCCTTCACCTCCTTCCGGCCATTACAGTACTACTTCATGAGTCCGGAAGGTTCCGTGACCTGGCAATTTAACAGCTTCCGTGAAGAGCAGCCTGACCAGTGTAGCGTCCATGGCCGCGGGCCGTCAGGTTTACTCACCTCCCGACGCCCACAGCCATGGATCTGTGAGCGCTGGTCCCCATCTCCTTCCTAGGAGACGCCAGCACTCACTTCGACTCCGGTCCGCTGTTTCCCGTAGGGTGCGCTCGCACGCTCGTGCCCGCTCTTAAAGGGCCAGCACGCGCACATGAAGACAATCATCATCAACTCACATGATTTCCTGGACTTTAAGAAGGCCCCTGCCCTTCTGATCCTTGCTTGAGCGTTGTTAGTGTATCCCAAGTCTGTCTTGCAAATGGTCCCTTAGTGTTTCCCGTTCCAGTTGTTACCCATTCCCTGTAACCTGTTCCTGTATCCCTTGCTGTGTTCTTGTTCCTGTGCCTACTAGTGTTGGAGTCGTGTCTACTGCACCTGCTGTCGTTTGCCACGTCCTGTGTCATCCGCCACGTCGAGTATAATCTTCCACGTCCGGTGTGATTCGTCATGTCTGGCACAACCTGCAGCATCTGCTGTCATCCGCCACGTCTGGTGTTACTTGCTGAACCCACTTCCATCCGTGCCAGAGCTACGGCCACTGTCTGGACTACCCAGGTACCCTAGTGTGGGACTTTGTATTACTGGGTTGCTCTGTTGTTTTGCCAGCTGCCTCCCCGCTACGGCGGGGCGACCTAGTGGGTCCACATATGCACAAACCGTGACAGCACGCTCAGGCCATGGACATTGCTGGTCAACCTGAGACCTTGACGACACAAGACATGCTGGCCGAGATGGAGGATCTCCAGTCACGGCAAGACCAACTCCGCCTGTCGGTGAACGCCATTGCCCATCGGCTGGTTGCTCCAACCACAGTCGTCACTGCACCCATTCCTGCTGTTCCTCCTGCTACACTTCCTGTCTGTACCAGTGCCGGTCCCCTGTGCTTCTTGCCGCTACCTTCACGCTATGATGGAGACCCGAGGACCTGAAGGGGGATTTTTGAATCAGTGCCAGATCCGCTTCAGACTACATGTCAGGACCTTCTCTTCTGATGACGTCAGGATCGCCTTCATCATCTCTCTCCTTTCTGGCAAAGCCCTGGCATGGGCAAATCCTCTGTGGGAACATCAGGGGCCAGAGACTCATGACTTGCAGTACTTCTTACGGACTTTCCGCTCGATCTTTGAGGAACCTGGAAGAGTTTTCTCGGATGCTGCATCCCTGCTGATCCTACACCAGGGAGACCTCTCCATGGGCGATTACTTCATTCAGTTCTGTACCCTGGCTGCTGAATTAACCTGGAACAACGAGGTTTTGGTGGCCACATTCTGGCAAGGACTGTTTTCGGGGATTAAGGACGAGCTGGCCGCTCGCGATCTGCCATCTACCCTGGACGATCTCATCCTACTGGCCACCCAGGTTGACGTGAGGATCCGGGAGCGTTCCCAAGAGGTTCTCCGGGAGAGAGAACTTCCTAGGCTGGATTCTACTTTCCAGCAATCTTTACCATCCTCCTCAGTCGTCCCACCAGAGGATCCTATGCAGATGAACCGTGTCAAATTGTCTACCCAGGAGAGACAACGCAGACACACTTCTGGACTTTGTCTGTATTGTGGCCTCGGAGGCAATATTGTGCGTCTGTGTCTGACAGAGAGACCCCAGTGCCTAGGATTGGTTGGAGAGACAAGCCTAGGTGGAATGGTACCAATTAAAGTATTCTGTTCCAAGTTGACTATTCATGTGACCCTAGTATCCGGCGAGAGGATGCATCGGGTTTCTGCCTATCTAGACCCGGGTCCGCGGCAAATTTCATCCAAAAGGAGATAGTGGATCATCTCCAGTTGCCCACAGTTCCCTTGGAGACATCTTTGGCTGTTGCCTCAGTGAATGGACTGCCTCTGCCTGACCCGATCGTTTCTAAAACCAAGCCGTTGAGGCTCCAGGTTGGAGTCCTTCATTCTGAACTATTTTCTTTCCTTGTTTTGCCCAACGCCATAATCCTGTTCTGCTGGGCCTGCCTTGGCTTTGACTGCATGCCCCAGTCCTGGACTGGAGTTCTGGAGAGGTTCTTCAATGGGGCTCCAAGTGCCATGGTCGTTGTCTGTTGCAGATTCATCCTCTCCAGCCTCCTATGCCTCAGTCATTGGTGGGACTGCCACCCCATTTTGCTCAGTTTGCAGATGTCTTCAGCAAAAGGGAGGCTGAGACGCTGCCTCCACATCTGACTTATGACTGCCCCATTGAACTGGTTCCTAATGCCTCTCTTCCCCGTGGACAGGTATATCCTCTCTCCTTGACAGAGTCTCTATCCATGTCAGCCTATATCAAGGAGAATTTGGAGAGGGGTTTCATACGAAAGTCTTCCTCCCCGGCCGGCGCTAGGTTCTTCTTCGTTAAAAAGAAAAATGGATCCCTTTTACCCTGCATTGACTACCACAGTCTCCACCAAATCCCGGTCAAAAACAAATACCCGTTGCCACTTATATCTGAACTGTTTGACCGTATACGAGGAACCAGAATTTTTCTAAACTAGACTTGCGTGGCGCTTATAATTTGATCCGAATCTGTCAAGGGGACGAGTGGAATACAGCGTTCAACACTCGAGATGGGCACTATGAATACCTGGTGATGCCATTCGGACTGTGTAACGCTCCCGCGGGCTTCCAGGAATTAGTTAATGATATCTTCCGAGATCTCATCTCCTCTATATCTGTGTAGTTTATCTCGATTATATTTTGATTTTCTCCCCAGATCCAACGACTCATCGGAGGCATGTCCGTCAAGTTCTACTACGATTAAGGGAGAATCATTTAGCTGGAGAAGTGCATCTTTGAGAAGAGTTCACTGCCCTTTCTGGGCTACATCATCTTGGATCAAGGTCTCAAGATGGATCCTGAGAAAGCAAGAGCTGTCCTGGAGTGGCTACGTCCTCAAGGACTGAGGTCCATACAGCATTTCCTGGGATTCGCCAATTTCTGTCGGCAGTTTTTCCCAAACTTCTCATCACTGACAGCTCCCATCTCTACCCTTACCAAGAAGGGTGTGAACGCCAAGGTGTGGACTCCAGAGGCAGAGTCCGCATTTATTAATCTCAAAAAAGCCTTCACTTTAGCCTCGATCCTCCATCATCCTGATGTGTCTCGGCAGTTTTCATTGGAGGTGGACGCTTCTTCTGTTGGTGCAGGTGCACTTCTGTTCCAGAGGAGCTCCAAAGGAAAGGCAGTAGTATGTGGCTATTACTCGAGACTTTTTTCTTCTGCAAAGCGCAATTACTCTATTGGGGATCGGGAGCTACTGGCCATCAAATTGGCTCTGGAGGAGTGGAGGCATCTGGTAGAGGGCACAGCTCAACCCATCCTGATATACACTGACCACAAGAACCTCACCTACTTTCAGTCCGATCAATGACTAATTCACCGTCAAGCCAGGTGGTCGCTGTTCTTCACCCGTTTCCAATTTGTGCTCCACTACCGTCCTGCTGACAAAAATGTGAGGACCGATGCCCTGTCCAGGTCAATTGAGACGGATGACACGGTTCAAAGTATCATAGACCCGTCCTGCATTGTCACTGCCAATCCTTTGAAGGTTAGAGACATCCCTCCGGGGAGGACTTTAGTTGGGTTGGCAGACAGGAGAAGAATTCTCCGCTGGGGACACAGTTCTAAACTGGCTGGGCATGCTGGTGTTCATAAAACCTGAAACCTGATTGCTCGTCACTTATGGTGGCCCACGCTACCCAAAGATGTTGTGGACTTTGTCTCTTCTTGCACGGTGTGTGCTTCTAACAAGGTTACTCACTCAAAGCCTGCTGGCCTGCTTCAACCTCTGCCTGTACCCAATGCCCCCTGGCAGCACATTGCGATGGACTTTGTCACAGACCTTGCTCCCTCAGCAGGATGCAACAATGTCTGGGTGGTGGGGGACCGATTCTGGAAGATGGCACATTTTATCCCGCTGACCGGCCTACCTTCTGCTCCCCGACTGGTGAGTCTCTTCATTCAGCACATCTTGCACTTGCATGACTTGCCCCTTCACATTGTGTACGATCGGGGGGTTCAGTTTACCTCAAAGTTCTGGAGAGCCCTGGATGTGAGATTGGACTTTTCCTCAGCCTATCACCCCCAGTCCAATGGGCAAGTTGAGAGGATCAACCAGATCATGGAGAATTATAAGCCACTTCATCTCCTTACAGCATGATAACTGGGTACAGCTTCTTCCATGGGCCGAGTTGTCGTACAACAACCACACAAGTGAGTCCACCATTTCCACTCCATTTTATATTGTGTACAGTCAACATCCTAGAGTCCCTCTTCCTGTGTCGACAACATCTCAGGTACCCGCTGCTGACTCTGCATTTGGGGACTGGCAACAGAACCGGCCCTCTATTTTGCTGGCAGTCGATCGCATGAAGCGAAAAGCGGATACTAAATGAAGAAACACGCCTCAGTATCTTCCAGGTACCAAAGTCTAGCTGTCCTCATGGAACATTCGTTTGAAGGTGCCTTCATACAAGTTTGCTCCCAGGTCCTTTTGAGATTCTGCAACAGATAAACCCTGTCTCCTATAAGCTGCGGCTGCCTCCTACCCTCAGAATCCCCCACTCCTTTCATGTATCCCTCCTGAAAACAGTAATCTTGAACTGCTACAGCAAGACTTCCAGCTCCACAGTTGCTCCCAGCGGTTCTTCTGATGTGTTCAAGGTGAGGGAGATCCTGGACTGCAAAAGGGTAGGAGGAAGGACTTTCTATTTGGTGGACTGGCCCTTTAAGGCCGTGCACATGCGGGCGTGCGCGCCCGGCGGGAAACAGTCCCAGAAGCCGGAAGCGAATGCCGGCGTCTCCCTGGAGGGTGATGCCCTGAGAACACAGACGTCCATGGCCGGGGCCGTCAGAGGGCAAGTCTGAACGACAGCCCTAGGCCATAGACGTTATAGTATCCCCCTCTTACGCCCCTCTTTTTAGAGAGAAATCTCTTTACGAGGACAGGGGCATCAATGTTCTCCTCTGGCTCCCAAGCCCTCTCTTCTGTACCAAATCCCCTCCAATCCACCATATAAAATGTCCTTCCTCCCACTTTCTTGGTGGCCAGGATCCCCCTCACTTCGAAAGTCCCTGAAGAACCGCTAGGAGCCACTGCTAAACTAGGAATCCTGGAGTAGCGGTTCAGGACCACGCATTTCAGCAAGGAGACATGGAAGGCGTTAGGAATCTTTAGGGTAGGAGGCAGCTGAAGCTTGTAAGACACAGGATTGATTTGTAGCAGAATCTCGAAGGGTCCGAGGAACCTGGGAGCAAACTTGCAAGACGGCACCCTCAGCCGGATATTCCTGGAAGACAGCCAAACCTTCATACCTGGAAGAAACTGGGGAGGTTCTTGTCTTCTAGTGTCTGCCTTTCCACCGCCAGCAGAATAGAAGATCGTGTCTGTTGCCATATCTGCAGAAAGTCCCTGAAGGTAGAGTCAGCTGCAGGCACCTTGGACATAGTAGAGACAGGAAGAGGTATATGAGGATGTTGGCCGTAGACGATGAAGAACGGACTGGAGGTGGTGGACTCACTAGTATGGTTATTATAGGAGAACTCAGCCCACGGGAGAAGCTGCACCCAGTCATCATGCCGTCTGGAGACAAAGTGCTGCAGATAGTTCTCCATAATCTGGTTAAACCTTTCGACTCGTCCATTGGACTGAGGATGATAAGCCGAGGAAAAGTCCAACTTTACACCTAGGAGGCCGCAGAGTGATCTCCAGAACTTCGAGGTGAACTGGACCCCTCGATCCGAGACAAAATGCAGAAGCAAGCCATGCAGATGGAAGATGTGTTGAACGAAGAGGTTGGCCAGTCGAGCATCAGAAGGCAGGCCAGTCAGGGGAACAAAATGAGCCACTTTAGAAAACCAATCCACCACCACCCAGATCACACTGCATCCCGCAGAGAGAGGCAAATCTGTGACAAAGTCCATAGCAACATGCTGCCAGGGAGCATCGGGCACAGGCAGTGGTTGGAGCAGACCGGCTTGTCTGGAGTGAGCAACTTTGTTTGCTGCGCACACCGTACAGGAGGAGACAAAGTCCATGACGTCTTTGGGCAGCGTGGGCCACCAGAACTAATGGGTAATTAGGTCTCGGGTCTTACGGACACTCGCGTGACCTGCCCACTTGGAACTGTGACCCCAGCGAAGGATTGTTCCTCTGTCTGGCAAACGTACAAAAGTCCTTCCCGGAGGAATGTTTCTAACTTGCAGAGGGTTAACAGAAAAGGGTTGATAATATTCTGTGGGGACTCCACAGTGTCCTCTGTTTCAAACGACCTAGACAAGGCATCGGCCCTCACATTCTTGTCGGCAGGTCGATAGTGGATTTCGAACCGGAACCGAGCAAAGAACAACAACCACCTGGCTTGACGAGGATTCAGCCGTTGAGCCGGCTGTATATAAGTCAGGTTCTTGTGGTCCGTGAAGACCAGGATAGGATGAGCTGCACCTTCCAGTAGGTGTCTCCAGTCCTGCAGGGCCAGCTTGATGGCCAGTAACTACCGATCCCCAATCGAGTAGTTGTGCTCTGTGCCAGAAAACAGTTTAGAATAGTAGCCACATACCACAGTCTTGCCTTTCGAACTTCTCTGGAACAACAGTGCACCAGCAACAACTGAGGAAGCATCCACCTCTAAGGAAAACTGTAGGGATACATCAGGGTGATGAAGAATAGAGGCTGACGTGAAGGCCTTTTTTAAGGTTTTAGATGCGACTTCTGCTTCTGCAGTCCACACCTTGGCATTCATAGCCTTTTTAGTGAGGGTAGAGATGGGAGCTGTCAATGAAGAGTAGTTGGGGATGAACAGCCGGTAGAAGTTGGCGAATGCCAGGAAGCGTTGTATGGCCTTTAAGCCTTGGGGGTGTGGCCATTCTAGGACAGCCTTTACCTTCTCAGGGTCCATCTTGTGATCCTGTATGGAAATTATATAGCCCAGGAAGGGTAGAGACTTCTTTTCAAACACGCACTTCTCCAGCTTGGCATAAAGATGATTCTCCCTTAATCGAAGCAACACCTGGCGGACATGACCCTGATGAGTCATAAGATCTGGGGAAAAAAATCTAAATTTCATCGAGATACACCACAACACAGATATAGAGGAGATCACGAAAAATGTCATTGACGATTTCTTGAAACACCGCGGGGGCGATACACAGGCCGAAGAGCATGACCAGATATTCGTAGTATCCATCACGTGTATTAAATGCAGTCTTCCACTCGTCACCCTGACGAATCCGGATTAGATTGTAAGCCCCCCACAGGTCTAGCTTAGAAAAAGAATTTGCCCCCCGTATGCGATCAAACAGTTCAGAAATCAAAGGCAATGGGTACCTGTTCTTCACCGTGATCTGGTTGAGGCCTCGGTAGTCAATGCAGGGTCGGAGGGATCCATCCTTTTTCTTGACAAAGAAAAACTTGGCTCCGGCCGGGGATGAGGATTTTCGTATGAAGCCCCTCTCCAGATTCTCCTTAATGTAGGCTGACATAGACTGGGTCTCAGGCAAAGAGAGAGGGTATACTCTACCGTGAGGAGGGGACGAATCAGGAACCAAGTTGATATGGCAATCATACGCTCGATGTGGTGTCAATGTCTCTGCTTCCTTCTTGTTGAAGACATCTGAGAACAGAGAGTAACAAGGAGGTAACCCTGCCAGTGACTGATGCGGAGGAGACTGAGGCGGATGGACATGCACCAGACAGCAGTCGAGACACTTGGGACCCCACTGGAGAACCACTCCAGAGTTCCAATACAGGACTGGGGCGTGTAGATGGAGACAAGGCAAACCCAGCAGCACGGGGTTGACGGCCTTGGGCAGGACAAATAGGGAGATGAGTTCAGAGTCAAAAACTCCCACTTGGAGTCTTGACGGCTTGGTCACAGACAAAACTGGGTCAGACAAAGGCAGTCCATCTACCGAGACAATGATCAACGGCCTTTCCAGCAGAACAGTGGGCAACTGAAGAAGATCCACAGGGTCTTGGCAGATGAAATTGGCTGCAAAGCCAGAGTCCAGGTAGGCAGAGACTGGATGGGGCCTCTCGCCAGCGATGATGATAACAGGAATGAACAGTTTGGAGGAGAGTTCTCTATCAAGTGCAGTATCGCCCAGGGTTGTTTCTGCAACCAACCCTAGGCGTTGGGGTATTTTGGCTTCTGGGGACACAGATGCACGACATGGCCAAAGAGTCTGCAATATAAACAGAATCCAGAGGTGCGCCTGCGCTGTTTCTCTTGAACGGACAGTTTAAGCCGATCCACCTGCATTGGAACCCCGGGTGGAGCAGTAGAAGAAGGCAAGAGGGGTTGCTGGAAGTTGGGCGCCAGTCTAGGAAGCCGTCTCTCCTGTCGAATCTCTTGAGATCTCTCGCTGAGCCTTATGTTCACTCGAGTAGCAAGTAGAATCAGGTCGTCCAAGGCAGCTGGTAGCTCTCGAGCAGCAAGTTCATCCTTGATCTCGGACGATAGGCCATGCCAGAAGGATGCAACCAAGGCTTCATTGTTCCAGGACAGTTCTCCTGCCAGGGTCCAGAACTGGATGGTGTATTCGCCCATGGAGGCATCCTCCTGGCGAAGGTTAAAGATAGCAGAAGCTGCCGACGAGACTCGTCCAGGCTCCTCGAATACGGTACGGAATAACCGTACAAACCCCTGGAAGTCTGGGGTCTCGGGTCCCTTTCATTCCCAGATTGGATTTGCCCATGCCAGGACCTTGCCGGCAAGTAGAGACATAATAAAGGCAATCCTGGCTCCGTCCGAAGGAAATGTTCAGGCTTGCAGAGTGAAGTGGATATGGCATTGGTTCAGAAACCCCCTGCACGTACTTTCGTCTCCTTGGAACCGAGGTGACAATGGCAGCGAGAACCAAGGATCCGAACTTGAGCTGCCAGGAGGTGTAGCAGGAGGGTCGATCGGAGGAGCTTGAATAGGAGCGGAGAAGGAAGTAGCTAGCACCCCTAGCTGCTGTGCCATGGAGTCTACTGCCACAAGAAGTTGATCCTGTCGTGCTCGCAGATCCTGCAGGTCCGCCTGCCTGGCTTGGGAGGGTGACAGGCCTTTGAATTTAACAGCAGGGTCCATGGCCTGAGCATACTGTCACTGCGCGGGGTGTGGACCCACTGGGCCGTATACACGTAGCGGGATAGCAGCTGGCAAATTAGGTACAAAACAATGTCTATAGTCCAGAAAGGGTACCTGAGGCAATGTAGACAGTAGCGGTGACACAACTTGACTTTCACTGTAGATGGCACCGTAGATGCAGCAGAAGACACGACTTGACTCTCACTGTAGATGGCACATTAGATGCAGCGGAAGACACGACTTGACTCTCACTGTAGATGGCACAGTATGGGCGAGACTCGGTCGTGTGAATAAGCCCTTATTCAATGCACCCCGCTTCTGCAATGCTACGGACGTGCGGACTGATTTTATGTGTGATCCAGTGACCGGAGCAGAGAAGGAGTGAGTAATGAAAATCACATGTGCAATCCCAAGGCACATGTGTCACTACTATGTGTCAAACTTGGCCCATGCATGGTCCAGATTTTTACTGGATGGGACACTATGCATTGAGATGGAAATTCGTCTCCATGCATAGCGTTCCAGCCAGTAAAAATCCGGACCACACACGGGCCAAGTTTGACGGAATTAACTTGGTCATGTGAATGTGGCCTAGGCAGTGTGGGGGAAACAAATGGTGCATTATACTGTGTGGGAGTACCTAAGTGATCATCAGTGTTTATCAGGAGCATTTTTGGACCTTTATTATGGCAGTGTGTCCCATTTAAAAAAGAGGGTACACTGTACCAAACAAAGCCATAGTATAGATCCAAAAATGCAATCATACACTGTAGTAGATTCATTTGATTTTAGATTTATACTATTGGCCTACTAATAAATACTGGCAAGCCATAAGTATAAATCCCCCCAAAAAAACACACTTTTTTATATATATAAATATATACAATATTTATTTAAATAAAATAAATATCCCCAGGACCACACTCCTGTCCCCCTAATAAACCCCTCCCCTCAACCCATGCCAAATATGAACCCCCACCCAATTACCTCCTAACAAAAAAAAAGACCACCACCACCCAGACTGGAACACAAAAGAAATAAAGCTTATAAATTTGGTATAAAAATTTAGAAATCATCCTCAGGTTGGGGTGCATGGCTTTGCCCACTGCCGGTGTACCTGTGTCGGTAATAGGAAAAAGGAATGGTAAAATTGGGTAACAGCAGTGGGCGGGGTGGGGGAGAAAAATATACAGGGTCGGTCTGGGTGGCGGTTGAAACAAAAGCATGTGTTGAGGCTTGTTGAGAAGGCCCCCAAAGTGAGCCCTACTATCTCCTGGAAACGGGTAATCAATTAACTTGCTTCTGGAAGGTTGGCAGTGGACCTGAAGTCTGCCGTCAAGGTTGTGACAAAGGTAAAAAAAAGTTCCTAGGCGTTCGGGGGTTAAACCGGCGGCAGGAGGATAAGACCACATAGCTAAAGAAATCGACCTCATCATCGCCTTCCACCCTACGGACAAGGGACAGGGCTTCGGTCTCCACATCCAATTGCCTGTTCGTTATCCGGAGGGGCCTTCGGGTCCGCTCCCTGGTAGAAGGTGTGCGGGAAGTGGGAGCAGGTTGTCTCTGTCGGGTTGCTGCCGGGGGTTACCAGCAGCTGGGCTACATTTACATAGTTTTTTTACATAGTACGGCTGAAAAAAGACACATGTCCATCAAGTTCAACCAAGGGACGGGAAAAGGGAAGGGAAAACTTTCTATACATAGGAGCTAATAATTTTTTGTTCTAGGAAATTATCTAACCCTTTTTTAAAGCCATCTACTGTCCCTGCTGTGACCAGCTCCTGTGGTAAGCTATTCCATAGATTCACAGTTCTCACAGTAAAGAAGGCTTGTCGCCTCTGCAGGTTGAACCTTTTTTTCTCCAGACGGAGGACGTGCCCCCTTGTTTTTTGAGGGGGTTTTACATGGAACAGGATTTCACCATATTTTTTGTATGTGCCATTAATATATTTATATAAGTTAATCATGTCCCCCCTTAGTCGTCTTTTTTCAAGACTAAATAGGTTTAATTATTTTAATCTTTCCTCATAACTTAAAGGAACAGTGTCACCAAAATTTTTTTTTTAATATCAGTTTTATGTTAGGGTTTTATTAAAAACGTTTATATTTATTTGTGTATTTGTGTGTTACTTTTTTCTATTTTTACACTTTTTCTTCCCTATGGGGGCTGCCATTTTTTTTTCCATTTCTGTATGTGTCGATTAACGACACATACAGACATGGAATACGGCAGCTCCAGTCCCATAGGGACTGCGAACGGGGCCCGTTCCATCCACTTTGGTGTACGCCGTGTGTGTGGGAACGGCGCATGCGCCGCTCCCACACAGTCCGATTTGAAATGCGCGCCGTCCGGCGCCATTTTCCTGTGGACCGGAAGTCGCGGCCTGGCAGTAAGATTACTACTTCCGGTCGCGGCTTCCGGACTTGTGCACATGGAGCAGCGGCAGCAGACGGAGCGGACGGACCGGAGGGAGCGGCGGCGACTGGAGAGGGTAAGTGATTTCTATGTATGTGCGTGTTTCAGTGTGTTTTACTAGTGTATGTAAACATTCTACACTGTGTGTTAGCTCAAAAAATGGCGACACACAGTGTAGGAGGTTAGACCGTTCAAACCCCTCGTTTCTCCCGCACTAGCCAGGATAAAGGAGGGGGGGATTCTGAGAGCTCACTAGAGCGAGGGATTTTTTCCCAATTTTGCAGAATAAAGCAATGTGGTTGCTTTACCACATGCAATGCTGCAATTTTTGGAATTGCTCCATCTAGTGACCAGTGCTGGGAAATATTATAAATTGAATCCAATTTATAATATTTCCTGACTCGTGGAAAAAATAAAAAAAATTAGAACAATGTTTAATCACCTATACACTAACTGTTTAACTAAAAAAAAAAAAACATGTTTTTCTGGCAACAAATTCCCTTTAAATTCTCCATGCCCCTAATTAACTTTGTTGCTCTTCTTTGTATTTTTTCCAACTCCCGGGCATCCTTTCTATGAACTGGAGCCCAGAACTGGACTGCATATTCTAGATGAGGCCTCACTAATGCTTTGTAAAGTGGCAATATTACATCCCTGTCCCGTGGGTCCATGCCTCTTTTAATACACGACAATATCCTGCTGGCCTTTGAAGCAGCTGATTGACACTGCATGCTGTTATTTAGTTTATGATTTACAAGTACACCCAGATCCTTCTCAACAAGTGAATCCGCCAGTGTAGCTCCCCCTAGGACATATGATGCATGCAGGTTGTTGGTACCCAGATGCATAACTTTACATTTATCTACATTAAACTTCATCTGCCAAGTGGACGCCCAAACACTTAGTTTGTTTAAATCCGCTTGCAATTCATGAACATCTTCCATAGACTGAACTATATTACATAGCTTGGTGTCATCTGCAAAAATAGAAATAGTGCTATTAATCCCATCCTCTATATCATTAATAAATAAGTTGAATAATAGTGGTCCCAGCACTGAACCCTGGGGTACACCACTTATTAACGGGGACCATTCAGAGTAGGAATCATTGACCACAACTCTCTGGATACGGTCCTTGAGCCAATTCTCAATCCAATTACAAACTATATTTTCTAAACCTATAGTCCTTAATTTACCCATTAGGCGTCTATGGGGGACAGTGTCAAATGCCTTTGCAAAGTCCAAAAACACAAAATCCACAGCGGCCCCTCTGTCTAGGCTTCTGCTTACCTCTTCATAAAAACAGATTAGGTTAGTTTGACAACTTCTGTCCTTAGTAAAACCGTGCTGGCTGTCACTTATAATACTATTTTTTGTCACATAATCCTGTATATAGTCCCTCAATAGCCCCTCGAACATTTTCCCCACGATGGATGTTAAGCTTACTGGTCTATAATTACCCGGGGAAGACCTAGAGCCCTTTTTTAAAATAGGCACCACATTTGCCCTGCGCCAGTCCCTTGGCACTATACCAGTCACTAGAGATTCTCTGAATATTATGAAAAGGGGGACAGAAATAACTGAACTAAGCTCTTTAAGAATTCTAGGGTGTAACCCATCTGGTCCCGGGGCCTTGTGCACATTTATTTTATTTAATTTAGCTTGGACCATATCTACATTCATCCAATTCAGTATATCAACTGATATATTAACAGCACTGGAACCGGCTACATCAGCTGCTCTTTCTTCAGTTGTATATACAGAGCTAAAGAACCAATTTAGTAACTCGGCCTTCTCTTGATCCCCTGTGACCAACTCCCCATTACCATTATCTAGGGGTCCTACATGTTCAGACCTTGGCTTTTTAGCATTTATATACTTGAAGAATTTTTTGGGATTTGTTTTACTATCCTTGGCCACCTGCCTTTCATTTTGTATTTTTGCTAATTTTATTACCTTTTTACAGATTTTATTAAGCTCTTTATATTTTACAAAGGCTACAGCTGTGCCCTCAGATTTGTATTTTTTAAATGCCCTTTTTTTGTCATGTATTGCCCCTTTCACAGAAGGTGTAAGCCATGTGGGATTTAATTTGAGTCGTTTATACTTGTTACCTATAGGAATAAATTTTGCACTATAATAACTCAAAGTAGATTTGAAAATCTCCTATTTATCATTTGTCCCATTATATGACATTAGTTCTTCCCAGTCTATACCCTGAATTGCAGCCCTCATCCTGGGGAATTTGGCTTTCTTAAAATTAAATGTTTTTTCCCTCCCAGCCTGCGTTTGTTTTTTACAGTATAGGTAAAATGTAACTATATTGTGATCACTGTTACCGAGGTTTTCACGAACATTGAAATTCCCAACAAGATCTGCATTATTAGAAATGACCAGATCCAACAGAGCTTCACCTCTAGTCGGGTCTTCCACAAACATAAAATTTTCCTGCAACAGGTTGAGGAAATGTCTCCCCTTACACATACATAGTATGCCCATTTGTTCTGCTGCTGGTGGTGATGGTATTGCTGGAGCTGCTGGTAAATAGGCTGCTGATTCCTACCCTGGCAATGATGACGGCCCGAGCTGGTCTTCTGTCTGCCCCGCCGCTTCATGAAAAACATCTGCGAATGTTGATGGAGTGGAGTCTCTCTCCTCCTACTGCTGTTCATCTTGGACAACAAAAGACTCTTGCTGGTCTCTATGTCCTGAAAGTTGCCAGAAGACCTGTCGAAAGTACAGCAAACAGATAAACTCAAAACCTATGCATTCAATACTTACGGCCATTGTGCTCTGCTGGGCAGGAGGAACAGCAGCGCAGTATAATTTGTTATTTTCTGTTTTTTGGGAGAGCACCCACTGCCTTCCAGATGTCTTTC